>NC_088857.1:1245000-1577500 GCF_963853765.1 Magallana gigas
GTTCCCGAAATGTTTAAAGTTGGAAAAGATAAATCAGTTTTCAAAGGTAAAAACAAAGATAAAAGTAATCCTACAAATTATAGAGGTATAACTCTAACATCAGCACTTAGTAAACTGTTTGAGAAGGTTTTTCTGTCTCATATTGAAAATGATTTATTAGATAGACAAATTTGTTTTCCACATCCATTACAATTTGGTTTTAGAGCTGATCATGGTGCTGTCCCTGCCTGTTATGTTATAAAAGAAATCATTGTTTATTATAATAGTAGAGGTTCACCAGTTTTCTGAACATTTCTTGATAACGAAAAGGCTTTTGATAGAATATGGCACAATGGTCTCTTGTATAAGTTATATGAACTTGGAATTGACAATACCTTGTGGAAAATTTTAAAAAATTGGTACTATGATAGCAAATGTTTTGTATCATTTGCTGGAGTCAATTCTGAACTCTTTAAAATATCTCAAGGTGTTGGCCAAGGTAGGGTGCACAGTGCCTTTATGTTTCTTGTTTATATTGATGACCTATTGTATGAACTATGTACATCTACCAATGGTATACTGATGGGCAGTTTGCATATTCCAGGGATTCTGCTTGCCGATGATACAGCGCTAATAAGCAACTCGCCTCGATCTCTTCAAGAATCATTATATGTTGTTGAATTATATGCTTACAAATGGAGATTACATTACAATCCAAATAAAAGTGTCTCTATTGTTTTCAGCAAACAGTCACATATTTCATTGAAACTTGATGTTCAACTCTTTGACAATGTGATACCCAATTGCAATGATGTTATTTATGCTGGCTGTTTATTGCAGGCTAATCTGAAAAGTGATAGACTTGTAGAACGAGCTTGCAAAAATGCAAGAAGTAAAATTCATTCACTCCATCCTGTTGGCAATAATAATTACCAATTCAAACCAGCTGTGTCAGCCAAAATTTGGAAAAGAATTGTTCTTCCTTCTTCTCTTTATTCATGTGAACTTTGGACTGATATCACAAAAAAGGACCAGTACAAACTGGAATACACCCAACGACATTTTTCAAGAATTGTGCAAGGACTCTCGAAATACTCACCTTCTCTATCCTGTACATCAAACCTGGGCCTGTGGTCAGTAAAAGGATATATAGACAAATGCCGCCTTCTATTTCTCGGTAGACTAATGAGAGCGGACAAAACCACTGTTCATAATAAAGTTCTTATGTTTTTATCTTCCGAGGATGTTTCAGATAAATATATTGTTACGAAGACTATTCAAAAGACATCAATTGAGTATGATTTGTCTCTTAATGTTAATACAGATTGTGTGTACAATAAAGCTATATTTTCAAAACAAGATGTCAAGAATGTGTTTATTGAAGAGGAAACAAAATGGAAACAATTGTTGTACAGCACTCCTGAAATGTCAGTATATAGAAATATTCATTGTAAATTAAAGCCAATTCATTTATGGGCAATTTTTAAAGAAAACCCTGGTCTAAGAAAATATTTTAATCGATTTATTGCATTATTGTCTATGAAAACGGTTCCCAAATTGTGTATTCATTGTAAAAGAATGGAAAACAATTTTAACATGCACATTATGCTCAATTGTTCATTATTTATGAATGAGAGAGACAAACTTTTATAAGATTTATTAGATATTCTAGATGTATTTGAATATGTTTTTTTGATTTGCAAGATTCCGAAATCCAATATTTGGCTCTATTAGGGTGCATTGCAAATACCAGTTTTGCCCAAATTACATTTGAAAAGTGGAAAAAATTATAATTTGTGTATCGAAATTCGTATTTTTATTGTGGGATCATTTTGTTATTGATTGTAGAAAAATCTAAAATAATACTGTTTTCTCCTGAACTGATTGTAAATATGTTTGCATTTATGTTTATTTTTCTCCTATTGTTTTTTGTTATTTAGTTTCATGTTAAACATCATAATACTCTCCAATAATGTGGAGGAAATAAAGAATATCTTATCTTATCTTATATATATATATATATATATATATATATATATATATATATATATATATATATATATATATATATATATATATTTTTTACAAAGATTTCCTTTGCTTTTTTTTTTATTTGTCATTTCTCTTACTGCATTTTAATTATGAACATATGAAATGCTTTATAGTGTTTGTCACATCTCAGTTTGGTTTTCATTCCTCTGTCTCTTTAGTGAGCAGAAATTTTCAAAGTCATCTACATGTCTAAAGTTTACCACGTGCAAAAATTGTGATGGTGTTATTACTACTATGAAATAAATAATATTTTAAAGTTCTATGATAAGGCAATGACGTATCTTTTTAAAAATTATTAATGGTTTAAACCAAAGATGACAGTTACTTGTACTTATTTTTCATGCTTTTTGTTAGACCGTACTTGAACACCTAATTGCCTACGGATTTTCTGTTTTTATCCCGAAGTGTTCCCGCTGTGTTCCCAATGGGTATACACCGTGGATGTGACTGGTCGGCAGAGGATGTTCACTCCTACAGGGCACCTGATCCTGCCTCTATCTTTTTAGAGGTCCAAGTTGCTCTGCTTTGAATTTGTTTTTCGTTTTATGGATTTTGGAGATGGTTGACGGTTTGTTGTTGACATTTTTTATTGTACTTATTTTTGAATATATATTCAATTAAAGGTACCTTAATACAACACTTGTATTATTTACATTTTCCGAAAGCATATAATACAATGCCAAACTTAAAATTGTTTGATAATTTGCATCAATTATCTTATATGTGAATAAATTATTTCCAACTTTAAAAGTCTCTAATTGTGTTTACTCACAGTCAGCAATGGCTTCTCCTCCAACATGGCGGACGTGGATCGTTATCACAATCAGCGCAGTGAGGGCAGACATACACAGCAACATCATCTACACAATATGATATGAAACATGATATACCTATGTATGGAACAGGTGTACTTATACAAACGATCTAATGGTACATCATACGGTTTTAAAGGCAAAAGAGACCATTTGATCTGCAATTACTTTCTGTTATATATTGAACTATTATCCAATTGTTTCCAATATTAAGTTCAGAAAGTAAAAATAATAAAAGTTTGTTCGTGTATAGTAAAACTATACCAAGGGGTATAAAATGTGCTACCCATCCCTTAGAATGCTATCACTCAAAGTTTGACTTTCATTTTTAAAAAAACATGACGTTAGCGATTGAGATCGAGTCATATACTGAAAACATCAATGAATTTATTTTGCTAAATATTGAACATACGGATTTTTTCCTGTTGATTACAACTCGGCAGTATAAATGTTTTAATGTATATCATAACAAGACAGTTGAAAATTAACCCGTTTACCGCTTCTATCACATTTAGTTGAATTTCTTAATGAATAATTATAACTGTCAGTGAAAAATTATTGAAGTCAATATATGACAAAATAATTCCTCTTTCAAACATTCCCTCTTTACCGGAGAAATACATGGGAACAAAAATTCTTTTTTTTAAAAAGAGATTTAGAATGGGGAAATCTTTTCTCTATCCAGTAATTTTCAGGTCATTATATTATGTATTTCTAGTTTGAATTGATCTGACCTATAATCCTAAATCCAATTTACTACACAAATTTTTATATAATGTACATTAGCTAATAATTGTTAGTATGCATGGACACCAGATTGTATAGTTAATTTTTTAGTACGTAAATCTTATTGTTTTTATTATAGTGACGTTTTGTAACATTAGTTTGCCACTGATAAACAAGTTGTTTAAATCGAACTATCAACAGTCTCAATTGAAATCATTTTTCCGCAAGATCTATCGTCAGTACAACGATCTTGTCAGCAAATAAAATCTTAATCGCATGCTGAATGACGTCTTTTATATTTATTGTTAAACCATAATTAGTCACCAAATTGTCTACGTTTTCCCGATAAGGACAAAGAGCACACGGCGGGTGTGACCGGTCAGCAGAGGATGCTCAATCTTCCAAGGCACCTGATCCTATCTTTAAGTTTTTTTAGGGGTCTGTGATTGCTCTGCTCCTGTATTGTATTTTTTGGACTTTTCATTTTGAACAATGTTCGTTATCACCCGTGTCATGCAAAATCTGAAGTTTTGTAAATAGTAAGAAGTATCTGCTTCATGAGTTTAAGATAACAATATACTTACCTTTAGAGTAAGGTCTCTGTTGAAAGACAAAACCTACTGGCTGCCCAATGATCCCTCTCAATCAAAATAACTGTACCAATGGACAGAAGTATCGCCAGTCAATTATTGAACAAAACCATTTTAATTTTTAAACGGTGACACATGCTCCAACTGTTCCTTATTTGTAAGTTTAATTCAGAAATCAATTTATATTAACCCTGTCGGTATAAAACTCCAGTCGATACCGCACATGCAATGAAATAATGATGACATGGTAGAGATGAAAATTACTGGGTTGTCAATGTGATGTTAAGAATTTCTTATGAGATGTGATATCCACTCAATTCACAGAAAAACAAGAGTAACGCCGTCTTTCTTCTATGAGCAGTATTCATAATCCATTATTCAACCCTGAAATGATAAACACAACCTATCAAGAAAAACGGGTACTGTGGAATCATTAGAATTCGTGGTGGCTCAATTTTCGTGGTATTCGTGGGTAGCCCTTCCCCACGAAGTTACATTCTCGACGAAAAAAAATTAAAGAAAGAGTATTCTTTCTTACTGAAACTGAAAACTGACGCACCCACGAAATAACATCCCCACAAATAAGCAAAAAACCAACAATCCACGAAAATTGACCCCCACGAATTTAAATGATTCCACAGTTCTCTAAATGCAATATTTTGCCCGACTAAAGTTCAACAGCTGGTATTTGTCATAAATTACCGGTATTAAAAATCTTAATTCAATATGCTCAAAAACTTCTTATCTTGAAAACTGTAGGAGTTATCTCTAAAATTGGGGTACCCTATATGCAATATTAATATGACCAACTTCAACTGCTGGTATTCTATCATCATTATCAAAAGTTTAAATCTGTGTTATATGAACATCTCATATATTTGTTAAAATGATCTACAAAACAACAACTTCCTATCTTGAAAACTGTAGGAAAAATATTGGTTATATTATAATCATATCATATATCCCGTGAACTCTACAAACGTAGGAGAGGTACCAGAAGACCCATCCACGTGGACGTGAACAACATCGGATATACACACATTCCATATTAAAAGAGATCACCTATGGCCCAAATAGCTAAAGAAGAAGACAGTTTGGAAATTAATATTGGACAAAATATAAAGAAAATGAGGTAATATATCATTTGAATGTAACACACACCGAATAGTTACCACCTTTGTATCCAAAGAAAATGTATAGGAAAGACAATTTTGAACAAAAGTACAAATTCAAATTAATTACTATCGCAGTCAACATTTTATTCAGAATGAAAATATTCATATTTAATTTTATTTGTTAATTGATATTTGGCTAAATCTGAATACCGTATACACATTGGAAAATTAAGTTCAATTTATTCTCCCAGACCATAAAATTGATACGAGGTACAGTGTAAATGTACATACATTATTAAGAGGCCGTCCAAGCAAAGTTCAGGCAAGATTTTGCCTATGCTATGTCTGAGATTTCAATAAATTTTTGTGTAACACTACATTTTAACATGTTTGTAATTTATGTGAAAGAAAAAAATTCTATATCAATTTGGAACATGTTTAGTGCAAAATGTCACAGAAGTTGTAAAACTGTTGTGAAGTTTGAAAAGTTTCATTTAGACTGCTTTTAAAGTATAAAAATATTTCAAACAAAAACATATGCCTTATAAAAGTTCGTGTATATTTCTGAAAACAAATCTGGTATTTTAATGTAAATTTAAAATTTCAATAAAATCCAATACATTTTCATGAAAGGACAAAATGGGACATCTTTATAAACCTGAATAATAGAATTATGAGAAACAAAAATGAATTCAGTGGGAACAGCATCAGTTTTGTAGTTTGTCCATGCAAAACATGTGCAAAGACAGTGAGTGACAACGTTCATGTCATAAATATTGACTATATTTTAATACATACTTATAAATATCTTTATAGAAGAGAATGCATAATGGTGAAAGAAATATTGATCAACATTTTTCACAATTTTAAATGCAATTAAAATTTTTAAGAAAATTTTACCGCTTTTATATAGGAATAACGTGTAATAATTCTACAGCGAACCGTATGCGCATAATTTTCGCGCATGTAACATTTTTTAATGTTACCCGTTGCCAAGTGCGTTGCTAACGCTGAGGGTAATAGTAAATATTATTAACTGTGTCTTAACCAATCAGATTTCAGTATTTAACATGAAAGTTTAACAATTTTTAATGTTACCCGTTGCCAAGTGCGTTGCTAACGCTGAGGGTAATAGTAAATATTATTAACTGCGTCTTAACCAATCAGATTTCAGTATTTAACATGAAAGTATAACAATAGATATTAACAGTGGGTACTGTTGTACTAATTAATATCTTTAATTATATTTACTCAATACCTTGAATACCATTTTTACATACAAATTAACCAGGCTAGTATAAATTACTTTTATGGTATGACAAACAACCATAACAGATGACGATATCAAAATAATTTCATTGAAATTGAATTAGTTATCTTAGAAAATGTGCAGTAACAATTTGAAATAAATAGAGAATAAACGAATGCAAGATAACACATTTATTGAGCATTAAAATGCTAGATGATAACATGTATACAGTACATGATGCATGAAGACAAGTTCATTCATCTCTCTCTCTTTCTCTCCCTCATGTGGTCAATCTGGCAAACTTCAAAGCATCTTATTTAAGTCTTGTTTGCATCCTTTATTCATATACATGTGCCAATGAGTAAATTGTGAAAAAGAAACTCCGAGTAATATTTTCTGGACATTCAACAACTTCTTAGGAAAACATTACCAAAAACTGCAAAGCAATTGTTAGAAATTGATAGAAATGTTTCCCAAAAATTCAAAGACAATTAGCAAATATTTTTTTCTGGTGACGAAGCATCGATTCCCTATTTTAAACCAGTAAGAGAGACTGGAAACAAAATATGGATACCTGAACTCGGTAAAAGACCTTTTGTTGCCAAGAGAACCATTAGCACAAAAAAATTTAATTTCTTTATTGCATTTTTTCATGTGATGATATAGCCGTACAAATTTCGGTGCTAAAAGGCAAAGGTGCTACAGGTTGGTTTTACAGAGAAAAAACTAAAGAAATTTTATCAGTAATGACGCCTTGTAACAGGATTTAGGCATATTCGTCTACTGAATCATAATGTTCCATAACTGATAACATAGTCTAACTTCGTAAATTCTAAACATGCTTTTGAGATCTAGACAAGTACGGCTTTTTTTCCTTTTTTCAAAAGTTTAAATTTCTTGTCTGGTCGTCACAAGTCCCGACAAGCCCTTGTCTCAGCCATCATCAGTAAGTGCCTCAAAGGTCTTTGTTAATCAACGGACTTTAATTCGCATTCAGGCGCATTTCAGAAATGGATTCAAAGAATGTAATTATGTACTTCCAACCGCAGAGAATACTTTGAAGGGAAGTAAAGTTCATTTTGCTATATGAGTCGAATGCTTTTGAGATGTCGTACAACTCACATTGCATATTGAACAACCGTATATATTAGTTATACATAGATATTTTCAAGAAGTGGACAGAAATCAGGGCAGATTTTGTTATAAATAATCTGGGTAAGTTTTCGCAGCAATATTCTCATTATCAGTTGACATATAAAAGAAAGCAATTGACATATACTATTTTATTTACAAAAAAAAAAGACTAGAATTGTTTGATAGTATCAGCTAGTTTGGCTGATTTTTTTTTTTAATTTACGAAGACTGAAAAAGGTTTGAACAATATCAAATGGAAAATATCATGGCTAAAATGTTTTTTCATCTCTTACGAAAGATAGAGTAATTCAGTCGAAACTCTGAATACAGATATTTAAATATATATCAATGTGGAGAAAGACATTAAATATAATACAAGATCAGGTTTTACTGAAATTTGTCAAAACAGTGTTGTATTTCATATCTAATGTATAAAGTAGGAATTGTGAAACGCAGATAATAGATGTAATGTCAAAATATTATTAAAGTATCAAAAAGAACGATATATGAAATTAGTCAAATTTGGCCCCCATAATTTGATATTTTTAAAGTGATTCAGGTACAATAATTTGTTGTGTTATTTTATAAAAGAGTTGACATAAAATATGTTTTTCACCGATTTATTTGATTTATCACTATTTAGCACTCACTGGCAGTATATGACGTCAGAAGTGACGCTATTTTTATGATTCAATCAAAATCAGTCAAAAATTAACATTTTTCTTATCTTTTTTCGAATTGGAAATATAAAGCGACTCTTTGAACAAGAACGAACTGATATATCTTTGGTGAAAATATTTTGTTTGTTCAATCAGTTGCTCAATGTTTCCTTAAAGGAGAACTGCTTCAAAACAAGCCGTTTTATATCAAAAATGTAAAAATGGCGGGAAAAGGTAAACTTTTTGATGTAATATTTTTAAGTTGTGGGCAGTAAAATGAAAATAAAAATTGTGAAAAACTTCAAATGTATATTTGTCCAAATAAAACAAAGAATTACGGTAAAATGACAATGTTCATTTAAGGGGGCCGTTTTAGGCTCAAACCATATATAGCCCTTTATGTCATGTGGTCTTATTTCTGTGGTCTTATTTATCTCACTCATATTATCTTTTTACTCTCTCCTTTAAAACTGGTATATTCTATGAGGTTAAAATTGACAAACAGAAAACCAGATACAGAGTAAAAACGTATTCGAGAATTAATCAAAGCCGTTTAAAAACCTTTACAAAACAACGAAAATGATGTTTTTGAATAGATATCTCAGCCACCAGGAAGTCTTTCGTATTATTTATGATTGGATGAGATTGAAATTAGGATTTAATTTGATCTGACCAAAGACATAATATAAAAAAAATTTAAATGACCATTCATTTCATTTTTAGTACTAACTAGATAAAAAGGCAAATTCTAACAACTTAAAGTCAAAAGAACCAAAACTATGTAATACTTGGTAGTCAGTTTAAAGCAGTGTTTTAACTTTCCGACATTTCCCTCTTCATTTTGTCCTCTAATAGGTCATATTTTCCCAAATATATTTACCGTTGTAAACAGGTTATGTAGGGAGGAATGAAGATATTCCGACTGGTGAGTCGATTTTCTTTCTTAAGTAAATTATTGAAATTATGTTGTTTATGTGATATACATTGAAAGAAGGACGTGATGATGACGAACAAAGTTCACAATCAAAATCCCAAAGAAAAATACAAAACAGGAGCACAGCATGCACGGACCTCTAAAAATATTAGAAGTAGGAGCAGGTGCGCTGGAGGAGTGAGCATCCTCTGCTGACCGGTCACACCCCCGTGTGCCCTTTGTCGTAATCGGGGAAACAAAAAAAATCCGAAGAAAATTAAGTTATTAATTATAGTACAACAATAAGTATGAAAGACAGCATGCGACCCAGTAGAAGATTGTATTTGCTGACAAGGTTGTTGTGTCGACCATAGAACTTAGGCAGAAAATGATGATTTTAATCGAGACTGTTGATAATCGTGTTTATCAACTTGTTTGTCAGTAGCTTGCCTCGTCTTGGAAATTTTTCATATATAGAACATGCCCTTTGTATCGAATTAATTGAGAGACAAAAACTTCATATGCAGGTGATGAAAGTATATTGCTACATAAGTAAGGATATAACTATAGAAAATTGAAGTCGTCACGTTTATCATTAAGTTGTGTTGTTAAGTTACCATTAATGTCCCTTTTCAGTAAAATATCCAAATCTGAGACTATGTGTAATATTTTATTTCAAGTTCACTGGAATACATCGAGTCGACGTAAGTATGGAAATAACAGTTGTGAATAGATAATGCGTCGTCAATATCCTGAATGAAGAGTTGTATATAAGACATAATGCTGAAAATAAAATCATTTTCCAAATATTCTAGTTCTGTAGAAACCGTAGTATCGATTTTATTTCAAAATTAAAATTTTATATTCTGTAGGGGTCTTGCCACACATATTCATTTATTTTCTTACTCTTTAAATATTCAAACATAAATATAACTATGAGCAACAAGAGCCCAAATGGTTGCCTGGAATAACTGGTGTCATGCTAACATGGCCTAAAAATGGGAAAAATCAATTCCCGTTGCCGTGGTAACAAATTCTCACTAAGTAATGTTATTTTGATGTTTCATGACTTTAAGGGGGGACACATTTCACGTGATTACCATTGCAATGCTTTGATATTCTAACCCTATTATGACGTCATATTTGATTTGATTATATAATGCTATGATGTCATTTATTCATTATGACGTCATACAGGATTTGATAGATCTTTTTTCCGTACTAAGTAGGCCTAGTCATTTTCACAACAGCTGATTGAAATTTAACATTCTTAATTTCAGAAATGTAAATTTACAAAATCATAATCGGTTGATATAATCAGATATATATTCTGATAATGATCAGTTCATGTTTATTGATAAATCTGTATAATGCAATAGGTTTTTTTTTATTTATTTGTCAATAAAGATCATAATTCCAGAATAAGGGGTAGGGGTGACTCCTATTGTGGTCTCTTAAACGCCAAGAAGGTTGCCATGAAAATTTTATGTGTTTTAAAGCACATGCTAAGGTTGATTTACGAATTTTTTATTTTTTAAAAATTCATTGACAATTTGTTATGTACCATCACATTTTAAAATTAATGAATGTGATTTGAAAATAAATACCAGAAAAAAAAATTATCACCGAAAATTGAAATTCATAATGCCAGCAAGAAGGGGTAAATTCCTATTACAATATTTCTGTAAAATAACTGTATTTTTTCACCACATACCACAAGAAGCAATTTTACGCCACGCAGAGGTACTATCGAATTAACGCAGCATAGAAAATCACACAAAGCTTCTAACCTTGAGAAAACTCAAAAGCTATGCCATTATTAGTTGAATACTTATCAAACCGTGTTAAACCCTAGGACATACATGTGCACTTCATTTTCCTCAACGAATATCAAAGATTTATTTTCTATAAAGTATTCATTCATAAAACCATTTTAAAATAGCATTGTCGTTGTTTTGTCAGCCTGTTACCATAGAAACGAATTTCTATGTTAATTTTTATTTTATTTTCTGTTCAGTAAACGATCGTACCAAGTTGCAAATCATGGCGACACAATGACTATAAAATATAACAGCAAAATTACTAGTAAGGTACGAGCTTTGTTTACAAAAAAACTTCTAACTAGGTAACTTGCTTGCAACTTGACTTTTTAGGTCAAAATATCAGTATATGTGTAGATTAAAATTTTATGAATATCAAGTTAACCGTTCAAGATATTAGAATGGCAAAAAATAGCTTTAATGTCCATTAAAAATGAAAGTTTGTCCATTCAGTTTTAAAGTTTTACCCGCATGAAATCAATTTTGTCAACTACTAAACAGGAATCGCTTATTCGTGTTATTTTGAAAGAAAAATATGTATGCCGCACAAACCACCTCTAGCACCTTTGAACCATTTAACCAGGAACGGTCTATTCATTAAATACTTTTATTCACTTAAGGTTAACAACCATCTATAAAATTTTCAAACTTAATAAGTCGGATACCTTAATATCATTTTTTCCAGAAATTATCCCTGTCTTTTAAAAGGCTCAAGTAAACTTTTATTAATATCTTTTAATCCATAATTCTATCAAAACACCACTTTATCATTTTTTACTTTAAAAAATCTTTTATTGGTGAAACTAGAAAAAATATATTGGTGTCATTAATTGTGGGATTTTTTATACAACGTTGTTCCTATCTGCTCTAAAGCTTACAAACTATACTACGGGTATTCTTCTTAACACTGACTTTTTTTGTAGGGGTGGGGTTGTTGGATGTTTGGGTTTTATTTATTCATGATTAGCTTGAACAAATTTCACACATTTATAAATGAGTATGCATAAAATGATTTTTAAAATGAGGAATGTTTTAAAAAACCCCTTTTTACTGAAACTCATAAAACTATTGTATGATATAAATGGGAATTTTCATAAATATGTTTAAAAACTCACATGTAATTGCAAAAATAGAATAGCGTTTTGTAGACACAAAGACATATGTTAACCTCTCCCTCAAAAAATACCACAAAGACAACAAATGCTTTCTTTATTCAAAGTAAAAAAAATTGAAATGTTTTATAATTCAAAGAAAGTTCACCTATTAAAGAACAGACATTTTTGATTTCTTTGGTTGGACATAACTTATTAACATAGTTCTCTTCCATGAACAATTCCTTTTGATCTCTCCCAGCTACCTTATTTGACAGAGGACTTCGTATTCTTTGTTGGTTTGGTGCTCTTTCAGCCCATATCCCACGTAAGCTAATTTGTAGCGAGTGCTTACTTTACCCGGAATCAGATCGTTAGCGTAATTGAACCGTGCAACATACAAATCTGTGTCCGTTTTAAATGCGTTGTCGGGGACTTTTCCGCCGGATGCTTTTCTCCAATCCAAGAATCCCACGGCGTTGATCGGACATACAAGAACGTCATAATCTTTGAAGATAAATTCCTTACCATCGTAAGGGATGTAGGCGCCATCGTAATATGGACTGCATTTTCCGGGGGTCCATGTGCCTTCCTTATTTGCCTGGGCAATGAACAGAGGATTTCCGTTTTCCTCGTACCCGGCACGGATCGCATTATCTGGAATTTTGCATCCAGAAGTTTTTACCCACTCAGCCATGTTTATTTCCTGAAATGTTATATATATATATATATATATATATATATATATATATATATATATATATATATATATATATATATATATATATATATATATATATACACATTTACCCGTGCGTGCATGGTGAATGGTTGAATAAATATTATAAATGAGTTCAAGTATTATTGCTTCACCCATGCGATCCTAAATAAGGAACCTATTTATAATATGTTTACCAAATCAAATGATAAAAATATTGTAGTATTTTTATGTTTAAAACTTATCTTTCACTCTTGGAATCTGAGACTGATGGTCTTGCACGAATAAATTTAATATTTTCGAAGTCAAAAGAGATTACAAGGTTTAAATATATTATGGCTCCAATTCCGAGTTTTTATGAGTTAAATTCGTCATCAGAAATAATCTAACACCTATAAATAAAAACAAAGAGCCGACTGGAAAAATTCAGGTACAATGTTTATGCTATTCAGAACAGAAGTCACGTCGCTCTCTACTTCCCGGTATAACGAAACAAAAAATTAAGATCATAAATTTTGTAAAGTAGTATAGATGAAAACAAGTGCATATATCGATAGATACTTGACCGTAGAAAATTTTGAAGAAAAAAAAAACGGAGGTTGCGTTAAATACAAAATTAAACATTTTATTAGATATTTTGCATTCAAAAATTGTAATGATGAGATCATAAAATGTGTTTGGTATATCAATACTTTTTATTGAAGTACCAAGGACAATTCCTTTATAAATTTTCATTATGCAATCAAAACTACTTTCGGAAATTTCAAAATATACTGTTTATTATTAATCTTGTAAATTGTCAATTTTATCTTTTCGTTAAGTATCAAGTGATTTTTTTTTTAGAATATTCCTCCTCTCTTTTAAAAGTTAATGAGTTAATGAATATAACGCATGTTTTACTATTATTGCATGCTCTTTAACACAGACTCTAAATTATTCCGCACATTTTGAAGTTTTGGTAAAAGGAAAAACAATTATATGATTAATATTGCCTACCTCTCAAAGTAAAATCTCTTCAACTTAAATTGGTAGTTGCCCTTTCATGAATTCTTAGAAGGAGTTTGAATCACAAAGGGTGCACTAGCATATATAGTGATTTTGGCACATGCCTCCTCCCTTTAAATTGTTCTAACCAATCAAAATAGCGAAATAATGATAGCCTGTTATTTTTAAGTCGGGAATGACTTAACATATTATCATTTTTTTATCTGCAACTTGTTATGACTACAAATACGTTTTAAAGTAAATGTGATCCCTGTAATTTAAAAAACTCCTCAAAATATATATTTTTAACTGCTGTTTCAGAATCGACTTCTGACTAATGAAAAATATCTCGAAATATACATGTATATTTAAAAAAAACAAGTCAGTTTCATTGTTGACAAAACGAATTAACGAATTAAATGAATATGATTTTAAAACATGAAAAAGAAAACATTTAGAATATAACCCATATTATTGCAGGTATTAATATTACAAAAGTACAACTGCATTATGATATTCAATTTAAGCTCAAAGGTTAATGGAACGTGATGAATGATGACTAATATAAATAATAGAAAGAAAAACCAACAAAGTGTTGTTCAAATATAAAACAAGAGCAGCAAATACAAGATACAAGAAACGGTATTTAGATCTCTTGAATACTAACAAATAAGGAATTCGAATCTATATGAACTAAACATGTTTCTTCTTCCAAACTGAAGAATGTTAAGTTGTTAAGGATTGAATTTGATGTTTCTCACAATCTGTAATCAGAAAGGTATGTATATCTATAGGGGTCTTGATTTATTGCATGATAACGTGTGTTTTTGTGATCGGCTTATTATTATTGAGCACGATGATTGTTAATTACACGTATTATAGATAGCATAAAAATTATCACTTTAAAGAAAAGACTTAGTGTAAACTTCCAAATTAATTAGTGGTGCAAGATCTTTACTTTGACAACATTGAATATACATAAGGATGATATTTTTGAGATAACATCGTGAAGAAAGAAAATATTTTGGAGTCATCATCCGTGGGCTCCTCTCTCTCTTTTTTTTAACAAACATGTTAATATTTTTATGCAATTAAAAAACTGAATATAGGAATGATATGAATAAAAAAAAAAAGTCAAAAAAAGAAGGAACAAATCAAGAGAACAATTGAAAATAGAAGACAATTTTAATTTATTTTGATAAATTAAGGACAACAAGAAATTAGGAGAAGCGTTTTGATATACCTGTATCAATTTTTTGAATATTTAGTCTTTTTTTCGTTGTATAAGAAACAAATTAAGCTCATATCTTTATTTTTACAAAATTTATTTTTATTCTTACTGAATGCTTATGAGTGAACAAAACATCCTTGAAGTAAATCTAAGGTGTAATATCCCTCTGCTATTGATTTTACCATAGATCAAAAAAAAAATTCGTATTGATTTTCATCAACGCCAATATCAATAGATTCAAATAAAACAAAGATGAAGTGATGAAGCGCTGCTAGATTTCTCAAAAATTGATAATGTGTCTAATCATGATATGAAGAATATTAGGCTTAGTGATTAGAAAATGTAAAATTTTACCATCGCAGCATAAAATTAAAAATATTACCTCTTTATGAAAATAATATATATTTATACACATGGCCAATTCATATTACAAAACATAATGAGGCGCTACTTTTAAGTTGAGAATAGCACTTTGTTGTATAGGTTTGTAACAAATATTGCTTCAATCAGCAAGAGTTATTGTGTTCTCATTTACCTCTGTGAACGAGCTATAAAGAGAGAAATAGAGATTTTCCACCCAAAGACAATATGGCCTAAAACATCAAACATGTACTGATCATGTACTGTACTAGTACATACAATTCAGTTAAATTTTAACAAAAAATTTTGGGGGATATAGATATTGTCCCAAAAAGATTGATCAATATAATAACTTTCTTGTAATTTTTTGTAAAATTTAATTTTTATACTTTTTTGCATACCAAATGATAACCCATCTAGTCAAAAAGGATAAGGGTATTAAGAGAATAAAAATAAGAAAAAAACTAGAGCAAAGCTCGTTGCAAAGCAACGAGTGGGTCTTCCGTTAATGTCGGAAGTAAAGCTGGAAGTTCCTGTAAGAAGCAGAGCTCTAAAACCAATAACAAGAGTAACTAAAATAAAAAGATGAAAAAATCGAATTATTCCTGGTACGACTTAACAAAATCCGAATGATTTTGAGTACGAATTAACAAAACCTTTCCGATTTCAAGAACGACTTAATTAAAAAAAATCCGAATGTGTTCAAGTACGACTTAACAATTATTTTATTCAAGCAGAGCTCTTGAACCAATAACAAGAGTAACTAAAATAAAAAGATGAAAAAATCGAATTATTCCTGGTACGACCTAGATTTCAAGAACGACTTAACCAAAAAAAATTCGAATGTGTTCAAGTACGACTTAACAATTATTTTTGGTACGAGTTAACTTTACTTTAAACATTACGCTATTTTTTAAACCAAGGACGCAGAAACAAAATTTCCGGAAAAATCAATTTTTAAACCCCGATATCTCTTTAATGCATTGTCCGATATTAAAACGGATTTCAGTGTTAGATTCAGCTTGATAAGCTTAATAAAACACATATTCATTTTTGATTTGATCAGAAAATTCATTTTTTCGAAAAATTTGTTTCACTTCCGGTTTCGACCGGAAGTGAAAGATTTTTATTTTCAGCCTTATTGCACATGTAAATTGCCAAATACATAACCACAGAAAATTTCAAGACTCTATCTTAAAGCATTTTAGAGAAATGTCGCGGACAAAATTACTTTTTTTAAAGTTTAGAAATGACGTAACGTCAAAACGGAAGTGACACTGAAAAGTAAAGCGATATGTTTTAGTTATTATATAGTAAAATCTTCTTCTCTATTCGTTAAAAATCATATGTTCATATTTTTTAAACAGAACCCGCTTGGTACTTGCACCTTTATCAAATAAAAGATTATTAGCGCCTTATTTGACTTTTTAAAGAAAAGAACTTTCCATTTTTGCCAAATTGTTCAAAATTGCGAGGAATCATAAGAATATAACACAATTTACCGCTTAATGCAGCAATTATAAATTGGTAAAGTTGGAAGTTTGGATAAAAATTTTCACGATGAAACTTTCCCGATTAATTATACTTCTTTGTTCTTGGTCTTATAAGACGTACTTTATTTCAGAGAAATAGAGCTACAGCCTCATGATAACTGTAAAAAGTGGAGATTCTTGCTGTGTGTGCGTGGATCGGGTTTGAGATATAAACATGATCTAAGGTGGTTCCACCTTCTGTTGTGAAAAAATTTACTATCTGAGTGAACCCGTTGTTTTCCATAAAAGTTTGTATCGGTCCTTTCGTTTGTGTATCTTCGTTGAAATCTCCTAGGAAAATGCAAGTCTCGCCTTGTAATTTTACTGTGTCTACAAGAGATTTTAAAGATTGCAAAAACGTGGTTACGTTTAATGTAGGCGGTCGATACAAATTGACCAATACTATGTTTTTCCTCAAAAGCTTGACAACAATGCTTTCAATGTTTTTGATCGAATGATGAATAATGTGTTTTTTATCATCATTTTCTTTGAGATAGAAAGCAACTCCGCCTCCTTTTGAATTGTGCAACAGCCTTGTGTTCTCATCGTCATTGTTATATGCCTGTGTCCTTGTAAGATGGTGAAACTTAAAGCCATTTAGATTAAGCTGTGTGATTTCCTGGTCAGGTTTTAACCATGTTTCTGTTAAACAAATCACGTCTGCCTTTGTAAATCGCATGTCGACCTTAAAGTGTTTAGGCTTTGAATGTTATGAAATACAACTATTGTGCTATTGCTGTAGATATCAAAAGGTCCGTCAAGTGGTAGTTTTTGCATGTCTTCCATGGCTGGTTTGACATCTGGGTCAGCATACAACTTGTTTGTTAACTTTGTTCTGTCGGTTGTTTCGATGAATAATCCTTTTTTTGATGTTACTCTTGTTAATGCCACATAAGCTTGACCAGGAGCAAATGTTCTGTCAAGGTTGACAACAACTTTTTCTACAGTCATACCTTGTACCTTGTGAGCTGTACAGGCCCATGAGAGTTTTAATGGAAACTGTTGTCTAACTATTGAGATCGAACTTCTGATAACTATTTCTTCCTGGATTCTTTCAATCAAAACCAGATTTCCATTTTTTGTTCGTTTTCCAGTTTGTTTCCCTACATTTTCAGAGTCAAATACAACAGCTATAGCTTTGACATTTGTTTTGTCTGCATCTCCATGTTCAAAGTGCGAAATGTATCCCATAACTCCATTTACTAAGCCATCTTTGACATCGCAATTCCTGGTCAACATGACACGAGCATTAACTGCAAACAGTAATGAACTTGATAAACTCTCATTCTTCGTTTGGCATGGTTTGTCTCTGAGGCAGAGTTTTCCTGTGGTTTTATCTTTTCGATAATCTTTTGCATCAATCTGTTTTAAATCTTTGCATTTCTGTTTCAACATGTCCAAATTGTATGTGTTCACCTCATCATTTGTAGAGTATACATGAAGAACATCTGCGGGGCCTTCTCTGATGCATTCATTAACTGTGTTCATTGTTTCAGCTGCTAGAGGTTCTTCTAAAGTTCTTGTGCGCAGCAAATTCAAAGCTGTTGCAAATGGGACATCATCGCGTTGACGCATAATTTCAGTCATTTCTACTTCGTGGAACAATTCTCGCCAGAAATCGATGGGATATGCTGCGTTATCTTTGTACAATCTCTCGTCTTTTCTTTGTTTTACAGGTGGAAGTTGAAAGAAATCACCAACAGCTATTACACTAACGCCTCCAAACGGGTCTTTGCATTTTTTAATTTGCACCAATCGTTCATGAATGTAGAATAAAAGCCTTTTGTACACCATCGATACCTCATCAATGACAAGAATCTGCAAGTCTGCAAGTTTCATTCTTATTTCACTCAAAGTTTGCTCCTTTAATGGTTCGTATGGCAGAGGCAAGAATTTTGTCAAAGAGAAAACGCTATGAATTGTATTGCCACCAATGTTGAAAGCAGCTGTGCCAGTAAACGCTGTCAGCAAAACTGACAAAGCTTCAGGTGAAGACAAACTTCTAGAGAAAAGACGTGATGCCTCGAAATTGATAGCTTTTACAATTTGGCTTTTTCCAGTACCTGCACCTCCAGTAAGAAATATATGAAATGGAGCTGGGTTTTCATTTACAATTTTCCTTATACACCAGTCTCGCACATAGTAGAACACTTTTTGTTGGATTTCATTTAGATTCTGTACTATGTTCAACATTTCTACATTTGAGACGCTGATTTGTTGTACGTGATATAAGACATCAGCTTTTTTCATGTCATTTTCTATGTCTGGAATATTTTCGACAAATTCATCTGAGTTTTGCCGCTGAGACTTTATCATAACACATTCATCTCTATCACGTTCTGTTTCGGGGCACAAATTTGCCCATGCATCTTCTGCTTCTCCTATGTTTTCATACATTTCCTGAGCTTCATCTATAACTTTTTCATTTTCAGCATATCGAGCATGATTTGATTCCACTATAACTTTGACCGGTTTTACACATCTTGTGTCTTGCAATTTTACAAAACCCTTATTATAAAATGCCTCGTACAAATCGAACGATTCTGGTTTCAATTGTGTTTCATTCTGGTACGGAAGGAAAAGCTGTAGTCGAGATTGATAAAATCTCTCTGGTGTTTTCTCTGCACTAAATCGAGGATACCTCACAACTGCTTGTTTTGTTCTTGTTCTCTTTTGAACAAATCCCTTGGAATTTTGAAGTTCGAAAACGTTTTCGTTGGTTCCCTTTGGAACTTGGGATTTAGCAAGTACGCGATATTCAGAACAGAACTCAGCTAGACACATGTTATTGAACGTAATGCTGTTTGGTCGGTTCTCATACCTTTCCACAATGTTTGTCATGAAAATTTCGTCATCGTCGTCTTCCCCTTCTAAATCATCTTCTGGTAACTGACGTTTCGGTTTCATTTGAGAAAGGGGCTTTGTCATGCGAGTAGGGTTTTCTCCAACTGGTATAAATATTACTTTTCTTGAAGCTTCTTTCATTCTCAAATTACAAACTCTGTACACAGCTTCTTGTGCGGTAACTTCCCTGTGTGTCATATATGCAGATCCTATTTTTTTCATTGTTTGTTTGGCATCAAGATTTCCTTCTTGGGCTTCAAATTTTGTTTGTTTCAATAACATCCCCATTTCTCTTTCAGATTTCGATATGTACGATACTATGTATACAATGCAACTAAAGGGATCTAAAACATATTGTATGTCCATATTTGCATTCCAACATTTAAGGAGACATGGATTGTATTGGTTTGTCCACATTTCATTTGGGTGCCTTTTGAGAACAACTGTCAACTTTTTAGACAAAACATTCAGTGCATTTTCGTACATTTCTTGCGTCAGAGAAAGATCATCGAAAACTTCATCTGTTGTTTTAAATTCATAGGATTCACTTTGAATCTTATTCCACACACTCAATAACATTTCTTTTGCTTGAGACTTGGTGAGATACTGATTAGAATTCTGTTGGTGCAAATCTGGAGTTTCTGCAATCTCATCATTATCATCGTCGTCATCATGCACTTCTGTTATAAAAGTACGCTGTGATGGTGGCCTAGGGAAGTTAAATCTACATTCTGATCCATTTTTTCTGCACGACTTTGAGTGATTCTTACTGTGTTGTTGAACATCTAGTACTATTTTTCTCAGATCAGAATCCTCATTTTCAGATGGTATAGCACAGGTTACATATTTGTCGATAAAATCGGCTACTGTTTGTTTCCCATGAAGATCTATTTTCGGAGCATTGTCTACCCAAAACAAGCAATGCATGTGTGGCGATCCTCTTTGTTGAAATTCAACCCTTTGAAAGAAATCTGCAATTTTCCCAATAGGTTCCGCTTGTGAATGAATAACGTCACGTTGAAAGACACGGAATCTATGCTCGAACATTCTAGCTACAGTGACAGGATTGCTTCGTAAAATTTCATTTTTCTCTGACCAGTCTAACGAATCAGGATTTCGTGTGTCGCATTGCTGTTTTAGCAAGGAACTGATTGCATCATTCCATCTATATTCAGCTGAAGAGAAGGAACAAAACCATGTTGGAATTCCAAGCTGTCTAAGCATTGCAAAGAGATCTTTCTGTATTGCTGACCAGTATGCAGGAGTACCTCTAATTGGCTGCATAAATCTAATTGCTTCATCATTCCTCAACAGTTTCGACAACATTTCAGGATTGCGTAACATATCAGAATTGATCGACTTCCCTTTATAATCTTTTGTAATTGCCTTTCGAATAGAGATCTGAGTTTTTTCAATAACTTGATTTAGTTCTGACATGTACTGGCTGAAGAATATGTAATTTGAATCTTTTGCAAATCTGTTATCTGCATTCATCAGTCTATTATTGAAATATCGAGCTAGTGTCAGTCTTTTGTCTCTTTGCTCATCAAATGAAAAATTGCCTTTTGGAAAATGGCAGGGAAATGATTTTGCTTCGTTCCCTGGTTCTTGAAGCATCCGTACCGGGTTATTTCCTTCTGCTGGAGCGATATTGAAAACATCATCGAAGAAATGGTCTAAAACTTCTTGTCCAATATCTAAAGGTTGAAGGCAAGTGTCAACTGCAATCTGTGCCTGTTCAGTATCTTCGATAAATGATTGAGCATTTTCTTGTTGATTATTTTCATTTGATGTTTGAGTTTCATTTTGTTCGGCATCTTCATTTGATTCAAAACTCTCAATGTTTCTGTTGATAGAGATTCCGGTATACCACTTGTTGTTTTGTTTCAAGTAATCAAGAGCAGTGTTGACATGAGTTGTGTTTATGAATTGATATTCATAATAACTCTTGTAGCTCAGTTTTCTCTTTAATTTTACTCGAAGCAAAAGGTTCTCGTCACCTTTCAAAGGCAAAGAAGTTGTTTTCTTCAAATCAGATGGCACGCAAACAACAGGACCATGGATATTTTTCTGTCCACCCTTTGGAAGAGCCATAACTTTCATGAAAGGTATATGTAGGGAAATCAAATGTTGTTCCAAACTATTTAAGCGGGAAAGTTCCACAGGGACAGGATCAAGGTACATGTTATTTGCTGCTGCTTCGGGTGGAATTTCACCACTAATGATTTTTCGATGACACGTAAAACATATCCACAATGAAGATTTTGAACAATCTTTAGAACATGATGTTTCACATTGATGCAAAAACGTTTCTTTAATGCAAGTACTAGCAACTTCTGCAGATTTTTCACTTTTGGCATATACCTCTCTATTACACGTCTGTACTTGATTTTGAAACAATAACCGATGACAGCTGCAACATGCAAAATCTGGACCCCGAGCAGTATTTCTTTTGAATAGGTTAAGGACTTCCTCAACATCTTCAAGTTTGATCTTTTTATTTAACCTTCTTTGCTGGACATTTTCTTTTCTCATTCTCTTTACACTGGGAGATGAATGATAGTAGTGTTTGCTGTTCTCTTGGACCTTTGATCTGAAACTTTCATCAGTTTTGTATTTTAAGGAGCTAGTACGGAGGAGATTTTCTCTGAACTTATCATCTTTGCTATATTTTTGAACACTAGCTTTTCTAACGTTTTCCTTATGAATTTCATCCACACGGTATTTATCAATACTTCTTTGTTTCACATTCTTTCTGTGCTTCTCATTCAATCTATATTTTTTTGAGCTCCTCGTTTTCATTTCTTGTCTATGAACATCATCTGTTTTGTACTTGCTTGTACTTTTTCTCTTACGGGCTGCTCTGTGTACAGTGTCTGTATTATACCTTATAATTCTCTTTTTCTTGATTTTCTCTCTGTGTTCAGTATCAGTTTTATACTTGACACTAGCTTTTTTCAACACCTTTTCTTTGTGAGCATTGTCTTTGTATTGCTCCCGACTTTTAACCCTACTTCTAAGTCTAGTCGTATTGCGAAAGTCAAGATCAGTTTGATATCTTCTGTTTCTATGGTCTTTGACTAAAATTCTAAATTCGTCATCTTCCTTGTACTTAAGAAGAGCTTTCCTAAGTTTTTCCTTTCTAAAGTCATCATTTTCTCTGTACTTTTTTCTGAACATTTCCCTTTTGTATTGAAGCTTCTTTTCTTCTCTAGCAATACGTATTGTTTGCTTTGAATTTTCTTCACTTCCTTTTTTCTGAAGGTTCTTTTCTGTGCTGTCTCTATCATTTACAAGTAATTCACCAACTTCCAGAACAACATCGTAATGGTTCTCATTCATGTGGTTTAAATATAACCCATCTCGGTTTGGTCTGATAGATGCAGAAATATTTTGTCCTGAGAATTTGAGCCATGTACCATTTGAAAATGTGTAAATATTGACATCCAACATATGAGCTAATCCTAAAATTTCTAACTCTGTTGCCCAATTTCCCTCCTTCTCCATTAAAGACACATGGCTTTTGACTGATGATTCGTTAGACCTCAGAAATGTTTGAAATTTATCCTCATGTTCCAAAATGTGATTACAAATAGCACTTCGAACAGCATAATGGTGACTTTCTGTACAAGTTAGACAATAGGAAACTGCTCTGAAAAAACAATTGCCATCTCCAGTAATATCCTTGGTCAAAGAGGGTCTACCTAACTCTCGTGAATGCATTTCAATTGTATTTTCATCCTTTTGAAAATATGGTAAGGCTAACTCATTGCAACATTCATGTTTTAAAGCTTCGGACAATGGACAAAATTGAAATCTATGTCCTTCACAATGAAGAAACATTAAATCATCGTCATCGTGGTTATCTACTACACTGGCATCTGTAGAATTGTCAGACCAATTCTTTTCAGTTTGATTTCCAGCAATATGGTTGTTTGAGACTTGTTGCTCCAAAGGGTTTACCCTGCATTTTGCCGCTGTTATGTTACATTCCACAATATTTGAAAACCCCATTGAAGTAGCTAGATTCTGGATATGGTTCAATAAATCTTGAACATTTTTGAACAAAAGTCTTGTACTTTTCCCATTAATTGAGAATAAGCCTCGAGTTGATCTTGAATGGGAGTCAAAGGTGTAAAACAATCCATTTGATTTTCCTATTAAGAAGGTATTTCCCCCAAAGCACACAAAACACCCATTTGATTCCAGCAAAGCAATTTGTAACGCCTCATTTAAAGGGTATGCATTAAAGTCTTCATAGCATGGTTCTTCGCCAGAGAGACAAATAATACTTGCTAATGTTGAATCTGTTGTAAATTCAAATGAACTATTGTAACACTCAAAGAACTGAGGCAACTCATCTACAAGCAAGTATCTGCTATGCATCAAAGAACTTCTTTGTAAAAATGTGTAAAACTCATCACCAGTTGCTAGAATCTTGTTCATGTCTTGAGTTGTCCAGTGCATAGTACTTTTAACCTGTTCAAAAGCTAGCCCCGCTAAACAGTTAGCAACACACTGAGTACCTGCATTGTCACCAAACATAGGATGTGCCTGATGAAATGAACCTTGAAGAAAAGTTGTAAAATATGTGTTTTCCATTTCATTCTCATCTTCATTTTTATTTGTTTTTCTATCATTACTTTGTTCTGAAAACATATGATTTACTGTGACCAAGTCAGTACTTTTTTTACGATCAGAAGCCGGTTTGAAAACTGTCTTTATTTCCTCATCTTTTGATATACTGCTGAACCCTCTTAGCACGGAGGAGTCCAGCTGCGCCTGACCTGCTGGGCTAGGCTCAGAGCCTTCATCATGCCCAGGTACTCTCGCAGGAGTACAAACCCACGCTGGGGAGTCAGGGGACGGTGCCCTTGTCACGTTTTTGACAAACAGACGACTTCCCCGAGGAGATGGCAACCTCGGGGCAGGTGAATGCATTCTCACACAAGGCGAGGCCTGCATCCTGGCCAGGGGTTTTTCCTCTTTAGGTGGAAACCCCATCAAACCAAACCCTGGAAGACTACCAGGAGGGACCGTGACAGCCCCATCCGTTGACCTGCAAGGGACAACAGACTTTGCAGTGTCATGTGGTGTTGTAACATCAGAGGAACAAGCCATCTGTTCTCTTTTCAGTCTTTTCCTCATCTTGTCTTTCTGGCGTTTCCGCCTATCGTCAATTATTGCTCTCTTTGGCATCTAAAAAAAAAATAACATAAAAAAAAAACCACTTTAAATTATCCATTAAAAGGATATACCATGTAAATGAATGGCCTTTGAATAAAACATTATTTTTTCCTTACGTTTATGTGGAATAACTTTTCCTTTAAAAACTGTTTTAAAATGATCATCGTATCATAATATGTTCTTGGTCAGAATATTTGTTTTAATATATATAATGATATCACTTAAGCTTTACTCAATGATAAATATCAATTTCGGGTGTTCCAACTGTTTCTTATTGATGTATATGAAATCTATTTTAGATAGGTAAAAACAACTCATATCAAACACTAAAAGAAGCTCTTTTGATTCATTATTTATGATTATTGTGAAGGAAATGCTGGAAAACAGTCTCTCTCTCTCTCTCTCTCTCTCTCTCTCTCTCTCTCTCTCTCTCTCTCTCTCTCTCTAATTCTTTGGTACTAGCATTTTTGCAATACTTTCTAGGAGAGAAATCAATGGTACATTGAATTTGGGGCAGTCAATACAAATCCAATCTCTTATTTCTTTGATCTGCTGCTTAAAACCAATGTATTGTAAAATAGTGTATAAAATTTCAAAAGAACAGCGTTTGTTCCCAAATTGGACAATTTTGTCTTAAAATCATGTATTAAATAAGAAAATGAAAACAACAAATCTCCTTTCTAAATTCATTTGCAAACAGAACTTAACAAGAGTGTCATCCCTAAAAGTTCTTTCAAAGTCAAAGTTAAGAAGAGGCCCAGGGACCACATCACTACTTGAGCAGCAATAGCCATAACTGATCAAATCAGCTTTATAGTATAACATTTTAAAAATTCAACAGTTACTTACAGAACATCTTACACAAAAAAGTTAAGGAATCTGCCAATTTTTAAACTTGGAATTTTCTGGTTATTTGCAAATCTTTACATATATAGTGTTCTCTTTACATGCCAAGTTTTACAAAGTTCTGTACAGTGAAAGGGTTTATACCAATAAAATACACAACAGATAGACTGAAAGATTCATTTTGACGTGATTCCTGCAGAAAATATGCACAAATTTTGCTCGAGACGCATCATTTCATTATATGTGCATCTCTAAGGACGTATCATATAACCGGTAGGAAAAACACACATTTTCTCGCTTACGAATTCCAAAACATCGATTGTTCCTTTCTTTACCTACTGACTAGAGGCACAATATGTTTTGAATTTTAAAAAAAGTACACTTCAAAAGCCAAAATTTCATTGGTCAACACTTAATGATTAACCAATGAGATTCAATGATATACAAAATCATGGCTGGGAAATTGATGTCGATCATGATTTCACTAAATAAAACAAATAAAATTCCTCCTGAACCTAGATAGATTAACCTAAAACCAGAGTTTATGATAAAGTAGATAAATGGCAGTTAATATGAGTAACTTAACAGACAATAAGATTTGGAACTTATTTTATTTCTGAAGTTTTATTATGTTCTCCAGGGGTCCTTTACTATATATAAGGTAAACCAACATGACCCAAGAAAGAAGAATATATATGGTTAATGGGTGGGGATCTTAACCGTTTTCAAGATATTCGGGCACATCCTGCTTGAGGGGGTCAGGACCATCCCCGTGGCCTATAACCTGCATACCATGTGATTCCCCTTAACACAAGGAACGAAAATATATATGGTTTAAGGGTGGGGATCTCGACCGTTTTCAAGATATTTGGGCACTTCCTGTTTGTGGGGGGTCAGGACCACCCTTGGGGCCCATGACCTACATACCATTTGATGCCCCTTAACACATGGAACAAAAATATATATGGTTTATGGGTGGAGATCTCGACCGTTTTCAAGATATTCGGGCACTTCCTGTTTGAAGGGGGTCAGGACCACCCCTGGGGCCCATCCCCTGCATACCAATTGATGCTGCTTAAAACATGGGAAAAAAATATATGGTTTAGTGGTGGGGTTCTTAACCGTTATCAAGATATTCAGGCACTTCCTGTTTGAGCGGGGTCAAGACTACTCCTGGGGCCCATGATCTGCATACCATTTGATGCTGCTTAAAACTTTTTTAAGATAAACGGGCACTTCCTGTTTGAGGGGGGTCAAGACCATACCCAGGGCCCATGACCTACATACCATTAAACCCCTTGACAAAAGGAACAAGAATATATATGGTTTAGGGGTGGGGATCTTAACTATTTTCAAGTTATCTGTGCACTTCCTGTTTGAGGGGGGTCAGGACCATCCCCGGGGCTCATGACCTACATACCATTTGATGCCCCTTATCATATGGAAAAAGTAATTAATGGTTTAGGGGTCAGGATTCTGAGAGTTTCTGAGATATATGGTCATTTCAAATACCTAGGGGATGGGGATGACCCCAGTGGTTAGATCTTATAAACCCTATATATTGCCTGTAACAGTTAATATATGATTCTGAAATCTTTGTCCTTTTTCAAGGTATAACCATTTACAATACAGTACACTATTTTTCCCCATTAGGTTCAATGTTAGATCCCACGACCTTCTGACCCCCTAGAGAAGTGTTTGGCCAACCCCAAATGAGAAAAATCAAACAAGCGTGCACATCTAGATATTCAGGCCTATCGTATCCTAGAGTTTTGTACAATTCTGTTCAGTCATATCTGGGAAACGCGATGAAAAAGTTCAGAGCGGGAAAGAAGAAAAAGAAGAAGAACCGTACAAAAATAATAAGTCTCCAAACTTTGTTTGGGAGACTTAATCAATGCCGGTATCCTATTTTAATCTTATATGCTTGTTATATTACCACTGTCTCTAAAGTATTCTTTTAGAAGAAATGGAAAGAAGTCATAGATTTTGCATCACACAACAACATGAAAAAAATGTACAAGCATTTTTATGGATGCATGCATTCATCTAAATTTATATTTTAATTAAAGCAATATGAGCTCTATCTTTTAGAATTTTATTTTGCTGCTAAAACATGCTAGTATGAAAAGTCTGCCAGTAACTTAAACTTTTAGGATAAATAAGATTAGTAAAAATCATTAATTCTTGTTAAGAGAAAGATTTCACTTATATAAGGAAAATATATCCGATCAATTTTGTACAGGACAATAATTAAATTTTGCTCTAATTAAGACTTCTTAATGGCTTTTCCCACAAAAACAGAGCTCACAGAAATTAATGAAAAACCATGATATTTATTGTCATTTAAGTAGAAAATAACATTTTCTTCTTTAAAAATTTCAACATGAAATTGCAGCTCATTTTGCTTTAAAAGAAACCATATGCAAACTTTTTGATGTACATTTTCCTCTTCCTGTATATATTAAAGAGACAGTACAGCTAAAAACACAAGCATGAATAACTTCAGATTTAACTGCAGATTTACCCATTGTTTTGTTAGGATATAAAAAATAAAGTTGATTGTAACAGTTGAAATAAATGAAAATCCCTTTCACATACCTAATTACGGTAATGTAGTTATGAGCTTATGGAAATTTAATAGTCGTACAAACCGGAATAATCTTATATCGTTTATTTGTACCACGTGGATTTTGATTGACAGTAATTGACATGTGCTGAAAACTACAAGACATTCGCCAAACTCCGATCATCGTGGTATACGAGGTAAAAAGGACTCCCTAAATGGAACACATGATCACTTTCTCGATAATCTATTAATGGTTTTCCAATTTCGGTTCATTTTAAAATGCACAAACATAAGTGAGTCAAATAAACCCTCAAGGGGCCTCACTTACAAAAATAAATTTAGCTTGTAGTCAACTCCTATGATAAGCACACAAAATACATGCTTACAAAATAATAATTGTGGTTATTTTAAAAACTTTGAACAACTATTACCTTCGAGAAGTAGAAAAGACATGATATTTTTATCAACAAACATGTACAGGATAATCTTCGCGAGCCCTGCATGTGTTTTGTTCACAGTAAATACGCATGCGTAATAGTATAGAAGGCTGACCCCGTAACATGTGCGTTGTATTTATGTGATAGGTTATACGTAATTATTAATCATAATGAATTAATAATTAGATTTATTTCATGGAGAACTTTGTAATTTTCAGAAAGTTTATATTTTCATGAGTGGTACTTAATTACTGAACCCAATCGGAAAATTTTTTCAAGTCAGTTTTTTTATAAGATTATCTGTACTGTCTCTTTAAGTTTATGTCGCAATCATTTCCTGTGTATAGATTGACAAACTCTGGGTAGGAAAAACATGCCCAAGGGAGGCGGGGTTACACACTAAAAAAACTAAATAATGGATGGTTTGAATGTCTAAAATGTACAAAATCCACCCATTTCTATTTTTTAAAAGAGGCTTCTTGATTGAAGTAAATTCAGATGTTTGATGATCATTACATTAATATGAGAGAGAGTTTTATCTTTAAAAAACATAGTATACAAATTATACTTCACAAACAAAGTGCATCGCAATAAATTAAACACAGAAACACACACAGAGTAAAAATACTTTCTTTGACATGTAGTACTTTGTTTTCATTTACTTGAAATAACAACTTGTTTCTCTTATCATCGAAGAAGCATGTGGTGCAGCTTGTGAGCAGCCTGTTTGATTTAAACACAAAGTACATTTTCTTTTATGGTAAAAAGCATGCATCAAAGATTTCTGATTCTCAGCCATGCTTGATAACTCTAAATTATCCATTTTTTTTTCCATTCCTACCACAAATATGACTTTTATATAGATAAAATGATCTAGTCTTCTAATGCTAATAATTATCAAATACTCAACAAATTGCTTCGCTTAGTAGATCTATTCTACAAAGATCTACTACCTACTGGTAAAGAGGTTTAGCCACTGATACATCAGTACAATCTTTTTATTGATTTGATCTCAACTTGTATAACTATTTGAGGGCAAATGTGTAATAACTTTGTGAAATGCATGGATACTATCAGCAAAATCATTTATAAAATGTTTTGATTGAAATAAATGTACATAAATGTATATTTTTCATTGTAAAATATAAAAAGGTCAATATAATACATGAGTTTCACTTACTTATTAGGTACCGATAAACCAATAATAACTATAGTTTTATTGGGCACTGCCAGTCAGTTTCCAGACATTTTTCTGTTATTTATCATATGGATAATTGGTTTGAAACTAGCTGCATAGTTTTCAAATGAAAAACTACTTATTAAGTTCAAGTTTTGTTTGGTCTGGATGAAAGATGATGACAAAAGTTATTTTTTACAGTCCTTTTTTTCCAAATCAAATTCATACTTCAAACAAGAACACAAAACAAAATTTGTGGTATAACATAAAAGGTTGTTTTAGCAAGATAACATCAAATATGAATAAATAATTCCATTAGAATTTAAATTGATTTCAATGATTAATACCCTATAGCCTGTATATGTACTTGTATGCAATACACACTTATGTCTAGCATTTACTTTAGGTAACTGTGTTAAATAATGATTTATCACATAATTTCTCAGGATGAAATTGCATATACAATATAATCAAATACCTGTATCTGCATTTTTTAATACCATTTATGCATAAAACAACAATCCTTTTATCAAAAATATAACAGCATATCAAACTCCCACATCCAACCCATCTTCAATGCAGCAGACTTTAACTCTCGCAAACTTAAGACAGCTTACTACAACTGAACTAATTCCTCAAATCTTAATCAGCAGAAACTTACTGAAATGTAATGTTAGATAGAATGATGTATGAGAAGCATATTAGTCAACTTGACAAAAAAACATGCAAATTTAGATGAAAAATTCTATTTCAAAAATTTTAATACAGCACAAGGGATTTGAACTCATGATCTGTGCTTCAAAAGTGGTACGAACTGATAGGATGCCGCTCTGTAAATTGAGACCGAATACCAACCAAGTCTGACCCAGCCTGTATGAAACTTTAACCACTGAACTATGATGATACACAATACAAAAAAAGTAAACAAACAGTTTAACAGCATTGATATCGCAATCTTGAGACGTAATGTCTTAAAAAGTTTAAGTCTAGATGTAGTGAAGTACCTTAATTGTCCAACCCATAACCTTCTGCTTATATATTACATGTATATTGGTTTCTGGTGATGCTCATGAAACCCATGCTCATTTAACGATCGCTGAACATTTTTTTTTCCTGGCCGAGATTTAGGCTTCTAAAGCTACATGTAGGTTGCTTTACAGCAGATAACCTTAAAAATTAAAATATGTCAAAGTGTTTGCCATTGTTTATCGTTATAACATATTTCTATCAATCAACACACTTCGGCCGATTCGTATTTCATCTAATCATACTAATTCAACATACACAAGCATTCTGAGAGTATTGCATATAAGCAATACACTACCACTACCGGTTTGTATCATTCTATAAAAGCTTCGAAGCATACATCTATTTCAAAACTATTATAAACAAGATGTTATTCTTTAATCAGTGATAAAAGAACAGAGGAAATTCAAAAATTAAATGAAAAATGGGTAAAATAAGACTCTATTTTATCTCCCGTAATTTCGCCAAGTCCATTAAGAATTCGCTGACCAGTAGAAATTTTTTAAAACATTGCACTGTTATGTAGAATTTCATTTCTTACAGTCTTCTGTACCCCAAATCAACAGACCAACCGGGACCCGAAAACGAAGCTGATTGTAATATTATAAAAAAACCTGTTGATTAAATTTACAACACAATGCTTGTCACTATTTTACAGAACTTACTTGTTTGTTAAACAATAAAAGGAAAGGTACAAGTAATGCACAGTATAATTACTGACTACATACTTTCCTCGTTTATTAAAGATAATGAACCCGAACAATAAAAAAATTGGAATGTAAAAAATTAATGTTCTCGAAAATATGTCAACCAGATGCTAAAAAGGTGTAAACTTGATATGTAGTTTGACATTTTAAAGTGGTTCAGCAAATTTCATATTATTCCTCAAATGCATCAGGAAAAAAAGTGTGGAAAACTTAAGTGGGATTGACAGACTGATGGACAGACAGACGGACGGACTAACGGACGCAGAGGAAAGTCCCCTCAGGTGAAACCGGTAGCGGACAAATAAATGTACATTCGAAAATCGGTTCATGTTGTTTTTTTTTACATCAAGATCGATAACTCTTCTCAATAATCAGTTTCATACATTTACGCCCAAGATGACACGCAATAATTCAAACTGTGATATCGAAAGCTACTAACAAAGCAATGACAAAATGATTGCCCAGTTAAAGGTATATTTATTGGATTTTTAAAACAACTATCGCTGAAATCTCACTAACACGAGTAGACCTATACCAAACACGTGACCTGTTACAAAACAAACAAAAACTTACGATTCTTTACTTGTTTGCGCTGATAAAACAAAACGCAGGGAATACGTAATGCTGGAGTTTGTCAAACCATATATCTATGTTGTTATTCTTCTTTCAATTTCACATTCTTTAATCGATGTTCAATCAAATAAAGGGAATGCACAATCTAGTAACTTTCCGATGTGACGCAGCTTTCTCGACCTTCACCTTCAACGGTTGTTTGCAGGTGTCACTACAGTATTATATAAATAGTGCCTGTTTGGGAGGGTAACAGTTGAAATTGACACCCCGAGAAAACCATTGTCAACCGACGCGAAGCGGAGGTTGACAATGGTTTTCGAGGGGTGTCAATTTCAACTGTTATCCTCCCAAACAGGCACTATTTATTTTGTTATACTGAATGTCCTTTTTAAAATTTTTAAGGAAATTTTACTGCTTTTATATAGGAATAACGTGAATTCTACAGCGAACCGTACGCGCATAATTTTCGCGCATGTAACATTTTTTAATGTTACCCGTTGCCAAGTGCGTTGCTAACGCTGAGGGTAATAGTAAATATTATTAACTGCGTCTTAACCAATCAGATTTCAGTATTTAACATGAAAGTATAACAATAAATTTTACTATATATTCTTACCAAAATTGCACAACTTTACATACAGATTAAAAATTCAAAACGAACTTCTGGAAAAAATCCTCTTGACATCTTTTTAAACAACGCTTCATTTACAATTTTCTAGCAAAATACACACGTGCATCCAGCAAGGCGTGAGACTTTGTTTACCTCGAAGTTACACATGTGCTTGAAAATCAAGCCCGGGCCTTTTCACCCCCCTCCGGAAACAACACGCATCAAAAATTCAAATGACCTCGCATTATTACAAAAATGGGATAGTTAGACCTCTTACACATTGTTTTTCAGCTCATAAAAAAAATCAGCTCCTGTCGCGTGCGGAAACGCCCCGAATTCAAAGGAAAATTCGGGAATTATTTCGGCTCAGCCATGTTTTGACGTGAACCTTCAGTGAAATACTGTTATGACACCTGCACAGTGAATCGTACGATAATTATTTCGAGTAAAACAAACATGTTTGTGTTTGATACGCAAATTACAGTTTATCATAAATTAATTACATTCGTTTTTTAATCAATAAAATTATATCTTCATACTTGAAATCTTTACAAACTCTTCATTCAATATGTCCAATGCAATATATGATCCAATATTATGTACGTGTTGTTCGATCATTCATAAAAATAACCAATCTCCGACAATTAGACTCGGCTTAATATTGCGATTTATGCTTTTACCAGCACAGTCTTCGTTAACTATAATGAGTTTTCATTAATTTTCACCAATAAATTTTTTTACAAAATCTGCATTCAGTGATGTACGGGGTGATTTATGTTCGATTATTCGATTATTTAACAACTAATTTAAATAATTTGCAACGATTAGGCTTTTGCGATTTGAATATGCTTTTACCAAATTTCAGAAACGACTATCAATCGCTTTTTGCTGTTAAATCGGGATCTATGTCTTCCACCTGCTTCGTTTTTCTTTTTATTCCAGCAGAGAAATTGTTCATTTTTCTCAAATTAGAAGCACATATTCAACATTCATGATCAGTCAAATTAAAGAAATCGTTTTAATTCACACTATAATTAACTATTTACAACCAGGGTTTGGTTTAATGACCAGTATCAATTGTTTACAGTAAGAGTTAGTTTCGTTGAGAATTGTACACTATTTTCTTAAAGCTTACCTGCGGAATAAAAAATTCCGGAAAAATCGATTTTTAAACCCCGATATCTCAGCAATGCGTCGTTCAATTTTAAAAAGAATTTCAGTTTCGTTTTAGGTTTTATAAACTCTATTATATGCAGTTAATGTTATTATTTGCACAAAAAATTGAAATTTTCGATAATTTAAAATCACTTCCGGTTTCAACCGGAAGTCACGAAATGCAATTTTTAGTTGAAATGCCATTAGCAAATCGGTACTTTTACATTCACAGAAAATTTCAAGTCTTTATGAATAACCATTTAAGAGAAAAGTTGTGGACAAAATCACTTTTTGAAAATTTTGAAAATGACGTAACTAGAAAACGGAAGTGATGTAACTTATGAAAGTTTAATACTTTTGAGGGACAACAATCGTCCATACTCCCAGAAAATTTCATGCAAATCGGTTTAAAAGTTTTTGAGATATAAAGCCAAAACGGAGTCAGAAGGAAAAACAAGAAGAATAATAATAATAAAAAAAAACAATAGAATAACAAGAGGGTCTTCCGTTGAAAACGGAAGACCCTAATAAGTTACAACTATTTGATTTCGCAATCTTCCTTAAATTTTCTTTAGAATTTACAAAAAGATATTACAAATTTTGGAGTAATTTTTTTGTGAACAAGATTTTTATTAAACATATTTTTCAATATAAATTCCTTTAGTGAAATTCAACCTCCAATCCTATCTCCTATTGTTGCCTCACCAAACTCCCGGAATTCATTATTTGAACAAACTTGAATCTACATAATCTAAAAATGCTCCCACACAAGTTACAGATCTTGTAGATTTATATCTAAGGATGACGTTTACTCAGAATATAAAAAAGATCCACTGATGATAATGAAAAACCAACTATTGGGTGTTATAGACCTTACATGGTAGTGTTATTCTTCATTTTCAAATAATTAGGTCAATGACCTACTTTTTGAGTTAATGGCCATTGAATATTTTTTGAAAATTTAAGAAAAATGCATAAAAATTTTACACTATGATTAAGATTTTCTTAATTGTGAAAATAATACAAATTGCTTAACTGTTTAACAAATGAAATACAGTATATGAATGGTAGTGACATTAAATGGATATGTAACATAAATGGTAAATGAAAATGGGTGATGAGTACCGAGAGACACTCTGAAGTCGCTAACGCCCGATTCTTTGATTGTTCCGAGTATCTCAGATCACGTGATCAAAGGGTATAAATACGAGATGCCGTGAGTCAGCAGTCAGTCGCAGTGTAGACGCTGAAGTGAATACTTCAAGGTAAGCTTATTGTTCGTAAGTCAATATTGCTCAGCGATTTGCAGAACAATAATACTGGCGTATAGAAGCAACTTGTCTTCGTGAGCGTTGCTTAGATTCAGCGAGTTGACATTTGTTATCAGTTACGAGGGTGCTTCGTGGGGTTGCTTTGAAGTGACCGACAGAAGCGACGGGTTGTTTGAAGCGACCGATATAAGCGACGGGTCGCTTGAAGTGACTGATAGAAGCGACGGGGTGTGTCGGAGCGACGCATAGAGTTCGGCTACGGCCCATATATTCAAGTATATATAATTAATTGAGTTTTGAATCAATAAAAGCTAGGCAAGCGATAAGGAAAATTATTATATATCTTAAACAATTATCATAAAAATCAAACACCTCAGCAAGGTATCTGAGGGGACCCATTATAAATATTAGCGTGTTTAGGCAGACACGTTACAAAATTTGGCGCCCAACGTGGGGCCACGTTTGATTGTATGATTTTTGTCCATTAAAGTTTTTAAATAATAATCTCGTGTTTTTATTGTAAAAATGGCATTGGAAAATATTACCGAGGAAATACAGAGAATTGAAGCGGAGCTTGAGGAGCTTAACAGGACGACGTTTGAACACTCGATGAAACTTAGAGAAGATATGAAACAGCAGACCTCGACTCCAGCACATCAAACTGTTCGGAAAAGCGACTCTGGAATTATGTCTGAAGGTCCAACAGAAATCAGATTCAAAAGAAGAGAATATAACCAAATGTATGACCCTGAATATCCAGAGGATCTCGATTTAACGGCATCGCCGAGGTTTCGTGAGAAGAATCGAATAGAAGTAAGGGAAAATGAACCGCGAATTACTGTCAGGCGACAACGACCGCTTGAAGCGCCCACAGAAAAAGATGAGGGAGGATATAAAAACCCCGATACTTCTTTTAAGAAGCCATCCAACTATATAAAGCCAGCGACATTTGATGGCAGCGCTTCGTGGCTAGATTACAAATCGCATTTTGAAGCGTGTGCAGCCTTGAATGGATGGACAGACAGGGAAAAAGGTCTCTACTTAGCAGTGTCCTTAAGAGGAAACGCCCAGGGAGTGTTAGGCAACCTTGCTGGCGAATTAGGTAGAAACTACAATGAACTCGTAAGGGCTTTAGAGGATCGCTTTGCACCTGCAAATCAAACAGAGCTATATAGAGTTCAATTGAGAGAACGTAGACAGAAAGCAACAGAGACGCTCCCAGAATTGGGCCAGACAATAAGGAGATTGGCACATTTAGCTTATCCAACGGCACCGAATGACGTGAGGGAAACGCTCGCAAAGGAACAATTCATTGATGCTTTGGTGGATGCGGATATGCGCCTTAGAATCAAACAGGCCAGACCACAGAGTCTAAACGATGCAATAAGGCTTGCAGTAGAGTTAGAGGCTTTCATAAAGTCAGATTTCGGGAGAATAGAACAGAAGTCACACTTGCGTGTGGCTAATGGTGACTCCTCCAGAAATGATGATGCCGACAACACCGATGAATTGACGAAGTGTCTAAAAGGCTTACAAAGCTCTTTGAATGAGCTTAAGTCGGAAATACGAGAAATGAGAAAGCCTGATGATTCAAGGCGATCAGCCCAAAATGGCAGTAAGCAAAGACACTTGCCGAAAACAATAAAATGTTACAATTGCCATGAAGAAGGACACATAAGCAGACAATGTCCATCAAAGCAAAAGAATAGAAAACGTCCAGTAGAAAGCAACTATGGTCCTAAAGCGCCACGTCCTGCATCAGTTAGTGCAGCAAAAACTAGACCAGAGGAAGAAGTTAAGCAACCTTCAGTGGCATTTAATAGACCGAGTGAGGCCGGAATGTATGCCGTTGTCTGCATAGGCGGAACTGAGATAAAAATGTTGGTAGATACAGGAGCAACTGTTACTTTGCTTTCGGAGAGAGCTTATAACAAAGTTCAACAATCAAATGGCACCTCTGCTATAGACAAAGTAAAGCAAGAGATTATGACCGCTGAAGGCAGATCTTTGAAGGTGTTAGGAAAGATCGTGGCCAATATTCAATTGGGTGATAGGGAATATCTTTCACAAATAGTAATATCAGACATTACTGTGGATGGAATCATTGGCTTAGATTTCATGACTGAACATAAATGTTCGTTAGATATACCTAACAAGGTATTAAGCATCGGCGGAGAGAAACACTCGTTGTTGCTCGAAGGTACGCTAGGATGTTACAGAGTTGTTGCTTCAGAATCGTTCGTTGTTCCAGCTAGAAGTGAAATCGTCACAACTTGTGATGTGTGCGTGCCAGATGGGGTAAACCTTTGCAGTGGTTTGGGGATCGTAGAGCCAAAGGACTGTTTGATTACGACTAATAGAAGTCTGGTGGGGAGGACTTTAGTAAACAGTGAAACTAGAGTACCTGTTCGGTTTATGAATCTTTCACAAGATCCTCAAACTATTTATAAAGGGACTAACATTGGACAACTTTGTCCAGTCGAAAAAGTGTTAGAGACTACAAAAGCGACCGACCACCAAATGACTTGGTCAAGGGAACTTGAAACTCTGAGTGAAGTCACGAAATACAGGTTGAATCAAGAGCAAAGAAAGTCAGTGGATAAGCTTATTGAGAACTATGCCTTTTTGTTTGCTAGTTCAGATAACGATCTCGGGAGAACAAACGTAGTCAAACATAAAATTGACACTGGAGATGCTCGTCCTATAAAGCAACCACCAAGGCGACTCCCAGTCCACATGAGGGAAGAGGCAGATAAATTAGTAGACGATATGCTACGGCGAAATGTCATAGAGCCGTCTTCGAGTCCCTGGGCCTCTGGGGTTGTTCTTGTCAAGAAGAAAGATGGTTCTACACGCTTCTGTGTAGATTACCGGCGTTTAAATTCGGCAACGTTAAAAGATGCGTACCCTTTGCCGCGCATCGATGACATGCTCGATAGCCTGAGCGGTGCGTCATGGTTTTTAACTCTCGATTTGTGCATGGGGTACTGGCAAGTAGAAATGGAGCCTGAGGATAAGCCGAAAACAGCCTTCGCGACAAGAAAAGGTTTATTTCAATTTCGGGTAATGCCGTTTGGTCTCTGCAATGCTGGAGCAACATTCGAGAGGCTTATGGAAACCGTACTTGCCGGGTTGAACTGGGAAATTTGTTTGATTTACTTAGATGATATTATTGTCATCAGCAAAACATTCGAAGAGATGGTAGAGAATCTTTCAAAAGTGTTTGGTCGGTTGGCTGGCGCTGGACTAAAATTGAAAGCGAAGAAGTGTTCTTTGTTCTCTAGGTCTGTAGAATATCTTGGGCATGTCATATCCGACAAAGGAATAACTACAGACAGCAAGAAAGTAGAGGTAATCAAAACAATGAAAGCACCAGCCAATGTCAGCGAACTTCGCTCATTCTTGGGCATATGCGGATATTACAGGAAGTTTGTTAAAAACTTTGCCGGTATTGCAAAACCCTTACACAAATTGACAGAGAAGAACAACACTGATTCTTTTACATGGAGTACAGATTGTCAAACTGCCTTCGATCAATTGAAAACCGCCCTGATAAGCGCCCCAGTACTTGCACATCCCGACTTTAACAAGTCGTTTATATTGGACACCGACGCAAGTAATTTTGCAATGGGGGCTGTGTTATCACAGGTTCATGAAGGTAAAGAGAGGGTAATTGCTTATGCTAGCAAAGTTCTATCAAAGTCGGAAAGGCAATATTGTGTGACAAGGAAAGAACTCCTGGCTGTGGTGTATTTCACAAAGTATTTTAAGCATTACCTCTATGGGAGGAAATTCATTCTGCGGACAGATCATAGCTCATTAAGATGGTTGACTACTTTCAAGAATCCCGAGGGTCAATTAGCTCGGTGGCTTGAAGTGTTGTCTACCTTCGATATGGAAATACAACACAGACCAGGAAAGCAACATCTGAACGCAGACGCTTTAAGTCGTCTACCCTGTAGGCAATGCGGCTATGATATTGATGATGACAAAGAGCCGCATGTTCGAAGGGCAAAAGCAGATGGTAAAGATTTAGCTTTTGACGAACCTTACATAAAGACAATACAAGATAATGACAAAGAGCTTAAATTAGTCAAAGAATGGATGGGCAAGGAAAAGAAGCCAAAGTTTCGCGAGATCTCTAGTCAAAGCGTATTTTTACGCTCACTATGGTCACAGTTAGATATACTTACTATAGAGAACAATTTGGTTTGCAGACGAGTAAAAGACACGGACACAGGATTAGAGAATTTACAAGTTGTTGTACCTATGTCGGAAAGGAGGCGCATCTTGCTGGATTGTCATGACAAAAGAACAGCGGGTCACTTGGGGATAAATAAAACGATAGCTAGGATACGAAGTAAGTTTTATTGGCCCGGCCTGAACAAGGATGTTCGAAAATACGTGAACGGTTGCGAGGTTTGTGGGAAAAGAAAACCTTCGTTCGCTGGACAGAGAGCGCCGATGCAGATTGTGCAGAGTGGGTTTCCAATGGATAGGTTAGCAACGGACATAATGGGTGAATTGCCCGTGACAGATTCAGGGAATAAGTATATTCTCGTGGTATCCGATTATTTTACTCGTTGGACTGAATGTTTCGCTATGCCGAACATGGAGGCTAAAACAGTGGCCCAGATAATAGTGGAGGAGGTTATAGTAAGATTGGGGGTACCATACACTATCCATTCGGACCAAGGGCGTCAGTATGAGAGTGAACTGTTTAAGGAGGTATGCAACCTTTTGCAAGTAGAGAAAACTCATACTACACCTTACCATCCACAATCCGATGGTATGGTGGAACGGTTTAACAGAACACTGGAGGCCATGTTAAGTTCATGTGTAAACCAAAACCACACCGATTGGGACAAGCAGCTACCATACCTCATGATGGCGTACAGATCGGCGGAACACGATACTACTGGGTTCAGTCCAAATTACCTTATGCTCGGTAGAGAAGCAACGACCCCGTTAGATCTCGTATACGAAATGGAAGTGCAACGAAAACCTATTCCACAAAATCGATGGGCGTGGTTGCTCCAAGAGAGACTGGAGCAAGCTCATCGCATCGTACGAGAAAACACAAAAGCAGAAATGTTGCGACAGAAGCGTTACCACGACAGAAAGTTAAAGTGGCAGATATTTTCCCCCGGAGATAAAGTTTACGTTTATTTTCCGCGAAGAAAATTAGGTACATCGCCGAAACTAACAAGCTTTTGGCAGGGCCCGTTTTTGGTCCTCGAAAAGTGCTCGGAATGCACGTACAAAGTTTCGTGTGGAAGCAAAGGTTCTCCTCAAGTGATACATGTAGATAGAATGAGGTTGGTTAAGTCTCAGATTTTGACTAATGAAGAGGAGGTCCCTAAGTTAGAGTCAAATTTCGATGAAAGAGAATCTGGTGATCAGATAGATGATGAAAATGATAACAAGTTGGGTTTAATTAATATTGAAGCTGAACAAGAGTTACCGCAAAGATCTGTTAGAAACAGACGCGCTCCTGCTTATTTGTCAGACTATGTGTTAGGTTTTGATTAATTTTGAATTGTTGTTTTATATGCCTGTGAGTTAAGAGTATTCATGTCTCGGACTAGTAAATATATTAAATTGGTTTTTGTATCCTTTCAGAACCAAACCCATGGCTAATACCAAGTTAACTAAAGCGAAGCAACAGGAAGGATGTCCTTTCTGTGACAAGCCAGTAAACGAGCCTTGGCAAGATCATGTTATCTTATGCTCAGGCCAAAAACACAAATGTCTGACGTGTGGAGTTCGCTTTAAGAAGAACAGCTATCTTCTAAAACACATGAAGAGACACGCTCAACCAGCTACAGTAACGCCACCGGCGAAAAAGCAGAAGTTAAGTCCCTCTCAGTCTTTAGAGAAAGCCCCAGAAAGGATCGAACCCACACTCACTACACCAGGTTTAGAAGAGGATGACAGCCCGAGTGAATGGGAAACGCAAGATCCTGGCAACCTGGAAGAAGTTCTATTGGGATCGTGTAGTGGGACAGATGAAGAGGAAGAGTCAATGGCAAAAGATGAAGACAATGATCTAGAAATCGGAAGAATAGTGAGGAAGAAAACTCAACCTGTCTTGTTCACTGGTCGCAGATCCGAAGAAACCAATCGAGATCAAAAAGTTCGTAACGAAAGTAGCAATCTGGGGCCATCTACAAGGGATGTAGCCGTGCAAACAGAACCAATTTTGTATGTACACTCCACGAAGAAAGTAACAACCAAGTGGGAGAATGGAGTGAAAGTAAAGGTGATTGAGAAGAAAAAGAGCCTGAATAAGGTGTAGAGACAGTGGGTTTGTTGTACGAAAATGGTAGATAACCATTTCTTGTTGTGGAAAACTTTTTGTTTAAATATATTGTTAAAGATAATCTACGATCATTGTAAATAAGAAAAATTGTATACACTGCTTGTTTGTTTTTATTCCTGGATTCAAGCGAGGACGCTTGAGACGGAGGCGTGGGTAATGTAACATAAATGGTAAATGAAAATGGGTGATGAGTACCGAGAGACACTCTGAAGTCGCTAACGCCCGATTCTTTGATTGTTCCGAGTATCTCAGATCACGTGATCAAAGGGTATAAATACGAGATGCCGTGAGTCAGCAGTCAGTCGCAGTGTAGACGCTGAAGTGAATACTTCAAGGTAAGCTTATTGTTCGTAAGTCAATATTGCTCAGCGATTTGCAGAACAATAATACTGGCGTATAGAAGCAACTTGTCTTCGTGAGCGTTGCTTAGATTCAGCGAGTTGACATTTGTTATCAGTTACGAGGGTGCTTCGTGGGGTTGCTTTGAAGTGACCGACAGAAGCGACGGGTTGTTTGAAGCGACCGATATAAGCGACGGGTCGCTTGAAGTGACTGATAGAAGCGACGGGGTGTGTCGGAGCGACGCATAGAGTTCGGCTACGGCCCATATATTCAAGTATATATAATTAATTGAGTTTTGAATCAATAAAAGCTAGGCAAGCGATAAGGAAAATTATTATATATCTTAAACAATTATCATAAAAATCAAACACCTCAGCAAGGTATCTGAGGGGACCCATTATAAATATTAGCGTGTTTAGGCAGACACGTTACAGATACAAAGCATTAAGTTTTCATTCACAATTTTTATAGATATTCTAGTCCGAATTTCCTCTATCAGTTTTCAAAATACTACCCAATTTTGATTCAAAATATCAAAAACCTGAATGATGATAATGCTAAAACATTTATAGTAATAAACTCAGTATATTGACCTCTCTCTGCTGGCAGAAAATTTATATGAGGTCAATGATCAAAATTTTGAGATATGGTGTCTTTTATCATTTTTAAGCATTTTTCAATATTTTTGTAGTGTGTGCTATACGGTTATCTAAACGAAAAAGCAAGATAAAACCAACAGAAAATGTGCAAAATTATGTTGACTAACAAATAAAATCTTAACTTTTGATATTATAGTACTACCAAGAATATTTCAGTAGAAAACAAAATCTGAAAAATTTATTTATATCTAATGAATGATTATCAACATGTTGTTATCTTATTAATATTCATATGAATGTCTATCAATTATAGCATTGTATTCATTCGGCTTTAGTTGAGTATGAAACGGAAAAATCAAATGTATACGAATTGTGAAACATTAACATGATTAAACGAGAAAATTAGCTATAACTTTTTACTTATTTTTCTTATATGGTATTGCTGGCATATCAGCGTAACGTACGCAGTTAGTGAAAGCGTTGTATGCGTGTTTTGAGTATTTTTATATTTTAAATATGATGTACATGTATATACTTACATCAAAATTGAATTTTCGCTGTTCTAGACGATCTTTTATCATACAGACGATACAGTATCATTGAGATGGAAGAAAAAAACCGTAGGATTGACGACATTAAAGATTAAAATACAGTAAACATTAAAATACCCGGTAATTTGTGAAACTAGTAATTTGTGAAACTAGTATTTTTAGCAATGCAATTTTGTTTACGTTTGCATTACTTATGATCCGAATAGAAAGCTCTAGACGTTGCCTGGTTTGATTTTCCGATTATATATTGGGACTATAGTCTGTCGATCCTAAGATATTAATGCAGCACATTTGGACAATTTATAATGGAAAATGTTGACATCTTTTCTCCATTTGGAAGTCACTCAGAAGACCTTGCACAATTTTTCAACACTATCATCCGGGTCTGTTGAAATGCAAAACCCCGTAGACTTCTTTATTTATAGCAATGTATTTATACCAGCTGATAAGCTAGAGAGGACGTTTTAAAGAAAGAATAATGAGAATGTTTAATGCTTCTGAAAGAGAGTCGCTTGAACCCTGAGGTATATATAAATATACAGCAAAAAGTGAATCGAGGATATTTTGGGACAGAATATAGTGGTCAATGCATGTACTGTTAATTTTGAGGAAATAAATATTCTTGAATAAATAATCTAATATTGCTAATCTTTCAAAAAAAATTAAGAAGGTACATAAAGTATATCGTTTTAGCATGATTAACAAATCTATGAGGTAAATAACATTAGATAAGATTTTCCGTTTTCCCTTCCGTTCCGTTTTCCGTTCCGCGTTTTAGCAACACCCATGTATGTATACACGTGAACCCATCTAATCGAAAAGCTGGGTAAAACTAGTACCCGCAAATGAGACATGCAGACCTGTGTTGTGTACGTAACTTCAGACAAAGATCATTCATTTGTAACATGCATGCATTTTTATGACCTATTCTTCAAATCCACTTGCACTATTTTATTAGGTAAATAACAGCTTTAAGGTGGTGCAGGACACCTGCATATTGTGATGTACATGTATTCTTTCTATTGAGATAAACAATATTAAAGTATATTAAATATTGATTAAATATTTACCCCCCAAATAATGTTACCTAACATTGAAGCGCAATGGGTTAGAGCGTTTACATGTCTGTAAGAGCATTGGGGTCAAAGGTGTATTTTTGGTATGGTAATTTTACAATTGATTTAAATGAATTTTCATGCGGAGGGGGGGGGGGTCTGGACCCCCCACTCCCACCCTTTCTCTGAATCTGTGCGCACGATGATGTACCTGTAGGCACACAGAAGCAATTCTAAGACCGGCAACCGCCATGCGGAGGGGGCATAATTTAATTTTTAATTTTGTTTGTAATAATTATATAGACCATTATACTTTCTATGACATGAAATGTTAAGATTATTGAAAATTACTGAAAATTCACTGCAAATAGTTCAACCCCAAATTGCACATAAAGTGCTGCTCATGTGTATTGTCATATGGGAAGGGATCTCATCCTTCAGTTATGAAAATTATAATCTTTAAATGTATTACCGGAGCTTGCATGTGGCCTTCATTTTTAATTAAACTGGTACAAAACAGTGTTATTTAGGGGCAAACACTTGGTGCGGGTATTACTGTCTAATGACAGCATCTAGTTTTATTTACGAAGATCGACAAAGGTTTCTACAAATACAAAACAGGAATATCTCATGGCTAAATTGCTTTATATATCTTTAACATAATACAGAGTAATACAAAGTATACCAACGTGAAGAATATTTTCTCACAAAAATTGAATGAATAAGCGCTGGAATTTTAGTTTTGTTTGTAACGTGAAGGGCATTGATTGATTCTCATAGAAAAATATCTAAGATTAAGTCTGTCAAATAAATGTGGATTGTATTTCATATAATACAGTGAAGTAGAAAATGCCCAAAACGTCAACATTTCATATTGCGATTTATTAGTTGTATTCAAATCGCAGATAACAATTCCATGTCAAAATACAATTTTATGTCCTGTGGTCTATATATGTATATATATATATATATTCAATAGGTGTCAAACTTGTTCAAAATTAAACACGACGAGTAAAACTAGAAAATAACTAATTACCACCGTTTAAAGATCTTAACAAAGTTACAAATATAATGTTATCAAATGGGTTTTACAGCCACTAGGACGTCTTCCGTATGACTTCTGATTGGATAAGATTTACATTAGGATTTAAATTGATCCGACCATCGAACATCGACAGAGAAAACACAGTTTTCTAATATCTAAATATCTTGATTGAAATTTTACTTAGCGGTGGAAGAGTACTTTCAACGAAATTTTGATGTTTTTTTTAATTTAAAATCAATTCCTTTAAATTAACATCTTATTAGGTCTTTCCACCTTTCATGTGATATACCTTTTGTATTCTTAATGTTTTTTTCTTCTTAGAATATATCAAAACAACTTTTTCTTTACGTAATAAATGAAAACAAGAAAAAGAAAACGCCAAAACATAACTAGGTAATGTCTGTAGGTTACTATATTCTTTTGTAGGAATCCTGTAGAATTACAAAGCTTGTCAAATGAATGGTGTATCGGTTTGTTCCTTTTATATTGAGTCCGTCTTACTCTTCAATATCAAGCCATACTTGTCATAATTTCATGAAGCCGCCATGAATGATTTTAAGAAATATTTCGTTGCCCAGGACAGACAAGTGGACCCTTCTCCTTTGAAAAGCTTGGAATGGTCCAAGATGCCTCGATATTAGTTTACAGAACTCCAAACTTTAAAGAACTCTTTCAGCATGAAGGAATTTATGCGTTTCTATGATCATTTTATGGCCGCTGCATTGTCGAAATAGCGCTATGTACGTCTGAACAAAATGAGTGACAAGATGAAGTGCATATGTAGAAACTCCTTTTTTGTACTGTAGCAACACTATAACTGGTATCCAAATTTTCTTAAAATTTTCTTATAATACCGAGGCAACGACCAAAAAAATTTAATTTGGTTTTTGATTATTTTAGTGTCAAAATCGGGAAAGTTATGCCTTGTGTGAGTAATAAAACGATTTTAAAAATAAGCGAAGATATTATTTATGTTGAAAACCTCAATTTTCTAAAGATAAATGGTTTGAATTATAGCAACACTGCTTCTACTGTCATAGGTGAAGCAAGAATTTTAAAAATCTGTGATATAGTCTGTAAGTTGTTGTTGTTTTTTTTTTTACAATGCAATGGCTTTTCCTGGTGTTTTTTCGGGAGTAAACAATTTTTTTTTTAGTTTTAATATTTCTTTGGTTTTCTCTTTGTTTTATTCATAACGTGCTCAACAAAATTCTCACACATTTATTATAAAATGTGAATAAAATTTTTAAGGTTATCTGAGTCATTGAGGTGACCTATAGCAATAACTTTTGTCTGTTGTCGTATTTCGTGCATAGTGTGTCCTGATTTAGCAATTGAACTTTTTCAATTTCTTAAAAACTACATGTACATGGTCAATGCTTTTTATACGGTATGGTATATCTTTGTGGAAAGAGGAATAGATAATACACGTGAATTTTGTCTAACAGAGGGTTCAGGATGCAGTACCAAAAACAAATGCGAGATAATGTGTAGACCTTTTGTTTATCATACTGTTCTATATTATCTTTTGTGATATAAAACTCCTACATAAATCCTGCACAAGAATCAATGTCATCGGATATATAAGTCAAACAATATTATTTTACTAATCGAATATTTCGGGACTTTTGTGCAGTTAAATCAATGTCTGGAGCATTTTGCGGTATATTATTCAATGTTTGCAATAAAACATTTGTACAAAATATGTTTTCCTGCTTTATGCTGTCAAATTTTAATGATCTTTAAAATATAAGGTTAATCTTATTCAAACAGATGATAAAATATATACCTCATTTTTTTCTTTATGTATGATTTTTTTTTAAAATAAAAAGAATACCAAGAAATGCCTTTACTGATGACAGTGTCTTTGTAATTCATTAAAAGTTTCACATATAACAATAGACAATGCTTAACATTTTATGAAACATCAAGCGATTTTATTTACGAAACAATTTCTTGTATAGATATGTGAGATTGTCATACATATATATTTTTTGACAAATGAATAAAAAGTCAGGTTCAGAAAATAGTAATCATTCGAAGCTCAAATCATTGACTCTTTCTACTTTATTATTATAAAAAAAAACAAGCACGGAAAAATTATAACATCTTTATGTGTTCACACAAATGGTAAATTTGTAATATTAAAATGATTTGTGAATAAAGAGGTAAAGATGTTTTTTGTTTTTGTATTATTATTATTAAGCTTTTTTTATTTAAAACGTAATGGGAATAGAAAGATCAATTTCAGGCAGATATCAGACTACAATTCTTTCAAAACACATTTCATAAAAGGTGTTCTTTACTTATTGTAAAATTCGTGCAAGATGAAAACATACATGTACCAGTCACAATGAAAATTCATTTCAAAAAGTACCATCTCATCTGAATTCTTCTGTGTAAAACTTTGTATTTTCATTAGTCCACAAGCATTAAAACACGGAAACGACTTTGCAATTAATATAAGGTGTTGAAGTATATAAATTATTTTCTGCCTATTTCTGGTCTATTTTTATTGCTCAGGACAAGCGAGGTAATTCTAAGTTTGATCATTGAAGTTTTGAACAGTTTCAGTAAACTGGTATTGATACCAGCGCCATATGGAATACTAAAATGGGGGGTAGTAGGGGTGCACGTCAAACAACACCTTCCCACTTATCCTTATTTATAAGTAATGTTTGTGTGATAAAGAAGTTTATGTTAAATTTTAGATAGGCAATTAGCATTTAAAATCATAAAATACATGTGTACCTTTCCTCAACTTTCATGCATATAGTTTATACAGTATTGTTTGAATTGTTTAATTAATGGTTATTTATCAGTGCAAGTTTTAGAACATTGAATCAGTGTTTTTGTTGTTCCATCATATATGTGTGGTATACATCAAAGAGAGTAGCCCTTATTGTGGGTTATGCAAAAAGATGGACAAGAACATATTTTAGTGTTTAAGAAATGGGTTGGTCCAAAAAAGTATATTAAAGTTTCCTCACAAATGATTTTGATTTAACTGGAAATCTGATAAAGCAATGTCAATATAATTATGTACGTGGCAAACAGGAGGCTAGACATGGGCGTTGATATGTGATGAATTTATGCTTTGATCGAAAGAAATCACCAGAGTACATATTTAAACTGATGTATCAACATAAAAGTAAGAAAGATAGGAAACAAGGCACCATTAAATGTGGTTCCAACAAATGTTTAATGGAAGCCTGGGCCTTGATTATATATAAATAAGATTTTGTTGAATCATTAAGAGTTTTGGTTGTTAAAAACCCAGGAATCCCACAGCGTTGGTTGGATATACGAGAAAGTTTTGACGATAATTCCCTTGCCACTATATGGAATGTAGGCTCTTTTGTGTTCTGGAATCAATTGTTTGGAGGTCCAAGGGCCTTCCTACTTTGCCCGGGCAATAATTAGAGGATGTTCGCTTTCCTCGTAACTGACACGTATGGCATTATCCGGAATATTACTTCCAGATGTTGATACTCACATTGCCACTCTATTTGTCTGTAATAAATAATTATCGATTGTTATTATCCTTTCATTTGAAGCTTTAGAAAAAAACATTTTTTAAGGAGAGAAAAACATACAGTAAATCTTGTGTAAAAGTACAGTGTAACTAGAGAATGAAATTGTGCTTAATGGTTAGTCGTGTTGCTGACGGAATGCAAAAATGACTGTGTACCACATGACTGGAGGCATTTGACCACGCTTTATTTATTCAGCCTATTTTGTTGAATTCCTATTCTATTTTCTTTGTTGAATTTCTTTATGTTTTGTAATGTTTGCAAGTTTAGCCGGGGCTAATTTTTTCTGCCCTAGATTTTTGAATGAAATTTTTTACAAGAATTTCTAGTGATATAATAATTATTTTAAGATAAAAAAAAAGAAGACATTTAACACACCGTTTGTTTAAGGGGTCATCTCAAAGTTTGTTAATTTTTAACATAGGACCCTATGGGATTTTGCTTAAAATGTACCAAATTTGCACATTTTTTAAACTTCTGCCCTAGGGATTTCTTTTTTTGTTCTACATATTAAAGTTATTGCTAAAAGGTATCAAATTGTCAAATAAAAAAAACCTTTTACCTCCTGGTTTGTTCCAGGGGTCTTATCAAAGTTATTTTTTGTACGCCCAATTTCCAAGTTTGTCAGATAATTGCTATTTTTTATTCGACAAAGACGGAAATGGTGATCTTTATTGTGTTATTAAAACATTACGACATATTTAAGTAATAAATCAATATATAACATCACATATTAAGGGTAATTAATATAAAATACATTGTTAATGTCTTGAAATAAATGAATGAAGCGATATTTAGGCGGGTTAAGAAAACGTGACAGAGGGTTAGGCTTGCTGAACCCTCTTCACGTTTTCGACCCGAGCCCAAAAATAGCTTATACTTCGAGATATTTATGTTTATTCCACAATATAATATCAATTTTACACATCAAACGAGCTATTTTCAACAAATTTCGCGGAATATCTGTAGTTGAAACTATCACGCCATGGCGTCAACAAAGCAAAAAGATGACGTCACAATACAAATGAAACGCTGCGCGAAAGCGTGCGTACTCGTTCTGTACTCGGCCTCGTTAATATAGTGTTGTTCTTAATTTGTCATTTATATCTTTTTTTTCTCAGCTAAATAACTCTCAAAATAAGTAAACGTAATTGTCGTTATCTTATTGTATAACCAAAAGAGGTATATCACATGACACTTTTTTACCACTATTTCGCATACACTTGAGTTTGAACGAAAAGAAACTTTTTTTTACTTAAAAATATGTCAAAGTTCATACATTTATAAAGCTTATAAACTGGTTTGTCATTAATTCGGAAAACCTTCATCTTCATTTTATTATGTTATAAGTGGAAAAAAAAAGCACAAAATTTTTATGCTTGGGGAAATCGATCCAGCGACGCAAAAATCAAACCCACGGTTACCATTAGGCCACGCATACATTTAATTATTAAGATGACTTTTTAATACCTGTGGCTATATACATGGATGTTTAAGAAAAGTCACTGTTGAAATAGTTGTCTAGATACCAAGTTATATCAAATTCAAATCAATGTACATGCACATTGATACCCGTACAACATAATTTTAATCCGATTGTTTTGGTTTAAAGAGGTTCCAATGTTCAAATATCTAACTGTTTTTGCTTATTAACTATTTTCCGATATATTTCCAACAAAACCTTAACACTTTATTAATATAGTGTAGAATATCTAGGACTCATTTAAGTTGTTGATAGTGTAATTTATGTTATTGTTTTTTAAATAAATTCAAATAAATATTGTGTCAAATTTAAAAGGTCTCATTTTTTGCAAAAGCGCTACAATGTTTGCGAAATTGTATAATAAGTGCGTTATACCCTTTTCTGCATTGATTATTTTTAATCAGAACAGCATAGTGTGTCCTGCTTTAGCAGTTAAACATTTTTAATTTCTTGAAAACTAAATGTACATTGTCAATTCTGTTTATATGGTATTGTGTATCTTTGTGGAAAGGTGGTCCAGGATGCAGGACAAAAACATGCAAGATAAGATGTTGACCTTTTGTTTATCATACTGTTTGTTATTATCTTTTGTAATAAAACCCCTTAACAAATCTTGCACAAAAATCAATGTCTTCAGATATGTATAAGTTAAACAAGCATTATCTTTCTAATCGAAGATTTAGGGACTTTTGTGCAGTTAAATAACAAATGTTTGGAGCATAATGTGTTATATTCTTCAAAGTTTGCAATATAACATTTGTACAAATTAAGTTTTCTTATTTTATAAACGGTCAAATTTTAATCATCTTAAAACTATGAGTTTTATCAAATTTAAACAGATGATGAAATATAAAACTCACCCGGTGAGTTCTCTTTTTTTGAAAAAGAAAAAAGAAAACCAAGGATTGCCTTAAATGATGACAGTGTCTTTGTGATTCATTAAAAGTTTCATATATAACAATAGACAATGCTTAACGTTTAATGATATATCAAGCGATCTGATTTTCGAAACCATTCCCTGTATAGCCTTGTTAGATTGTTTTACATATATACGATTTTTTTCACAACTCCCATATTCCTGAATTCATTTCATTTAAAAACTAAATAAGTGCACCAATATTCATCAAGGTGGCTTACCCATAGTTAAGAAATCTGCAAAATAAATAAAAGCCATCTTACTGCTTTAAAAAACCTAAACAAGCACCAACTTCAGACAACGATAGCTAATTGCCAACATATTTCTTGCTAGAGAAGAAAATTTATCCACGCACAGGTTCAAAAACATTAACATTTTAAAAGCATTCGGCGTTCGGTTCACTATAAATAGGGGATATATCGTGTGAAATTTACCTCTTATTAGCCAACTATTACGACTGACAACTTAAGCCCTTGTGTGTTCTGTTTCAAAGATACCTGCAGGCATGTCCACGAAGCTATCTTAGGACTATTTTATATCCTAAGTACATCTTAGGATACGTCTTAGTCTTAAAGGGGCATGGTCACGTTTTTGGTCAAAAATCATTTTTTGATTTTAATGTTTACAATGCCCCAGTAAGGCTTTTTTAATAGGCAAGCAAAATTTGAGAGTCATTTGTTGAGTTATAAGCGAGTTACAGAGCTTACGATTCTTCGCTATGTAAACAAATCTTTTGTTTACATTTTGAGTATTGAAGTGAAAATTCCCGTTTTAAACCTAAAATGAATGTTTTAATGGTTAGGAACTGTTTATTTATGTTTAAAATGAATAAAAAGATAGACAAATCAGCTTGAGAAAAACTTTTTACTAGTATATTGAACCTATGTAAAAAAAAAAAATACAGGACACGAGCCTTGTTTACATGACGAAGAATTGTAAGCCCTGTATCTTGCTTAAAACTCATTGACTGGCACCCTTTCATTTGATTATTAGAAATGCATTTCTAAAGCATTTTAGATAATAAAAACAGAAAAATAAAATTTGACCAAAATCGTGACCATGCCCCTTTAAGTCTGTTTCTCGAAGCTATCCTAAATTTAGGAACCGCCATAACTTTGCCCTAACTTTAGGACATAACTTACCTTGTCCTAGGACCATCCTAAGGCTGTAAAATCAAATTTTTGGGAATATTGGGACTGTTGTAAAGATTTTTTGAAGACCGGCAGAATAAAGCAATATTTTTTAAAGTTCCAGCATATCCGAAAAAACTCAAACTCCCAATCCGGGAGAAGGGGGGGGGGGGCTAAGTCATTTAGTCTATCATGTATGCTCATTTTAACAAAATTATGTGGAGAGAGACCCCAAACTCTCATCCCCCTTCCCGTTGCTAAATGCCTGCCTTTAAGCAATTTATTTTAACGCATGCGCAAATACTGTCTCTGTATTCTTAACATCTACAATGTACACTACGTGAGATACATTTTTTGTTTTGATTCTTTTGTTAATTTTTCAAATATCCTTGCCTAAAAAGTAAATTTACATCGGCTAATTTTTATCACTTCATTCAGAAAAAAAAATCTGAAAAATTTCGTTGAAATGTTGAAAACACTGAATTTATGTCTTTTGGAGATATATTATGACTTATTTCTTATTTAATATGTTCGTGTATTCTATTTTTTGCAGATTAAAGGGAAAATGGTTGTGTTTGTACATGTGTTTATTCTACATGTAACGTTAAATTCTAAGACAAGCGCGTATTTATGTATTACATGTACTTGAATGACATGATTATCAAATGTTGATTTACACTCAACGAATGCACAGGTGTTGTTTAAATAATTACTTGCTTTGTAAGCTATTTCTGTCCGGATACATATTTTCTTTTTTTTTGTTTTTTTTTTACTAAATTGTTATTAGACACTGATATATATATATTTAAGTATTTGTAAATTTTTAAAAATGTATACATTAAACTTACTGGTTTTAGACATATTGTTTTAACTACCGACACTTACACTTTTCTATGGCAAACTGGTTAATGATTTATCTCCACAAAAGTCTCTCAAAATCGATCTATATAAATAAAAATGTAAAGTAAGAAGGTTAGGATATCCTAACATAAGATGTTCCTATGTTACCGTCGAGCTACATTTCAAGACGTGTTCTAAGTTGATCTTAGGACGTTCCTAACTTTTTTCCTAAGTCATATCTTAGGAACACACTTAGGTCATATCTTAGGAAAGTTTCGTGAACATGCCTGCTGATATTTATCGGCTCATAAATTTGATTTGTCATCGCAAATGATTCTAGGAATAAAATTGAAAAAAAAATGCCTTAGTGTCAATTTATTGAAATTTTTCTGTGAATAAAGTTGCTGCAGCTATATTCAACATTGTTCAGCTATACTGTGAGCGAAAAAAAACCCGTTAACCTGAATAATGAAAAGTTGAGAAATTATATGATAAATATAATAAATTTTGTTTAAACAGATAATCATTACCTACCTTAACTAAAACCTGTGTTTTTATTAGCATTTATATGGTTAAACCTATCATTTTAAAAGTTTGATAGGTTTTTTTTGTAAGTTTTGCATGGCGTATTGTGTCCAGTTTTAGAGTTCGTAAGGAAGTGTAATATGTTTTAATTAATTTTTATTAAATGATCACGTATTGATGATTTTTTAAAAGTGAAGAAAAACTTCTTTCTAACAATATTCTGAAATAAAAAGGGAATTCTATATAAATTGTCCTTTACATTGCTACGTTTTGTAAGCCATGTACAATGCTTTAGGAAATGAGAGTGAAAGATGTGCCTCAATTGTACTATGTACGGTGCATATCCAAAAATTTGACAAGAGTACTATTTGCTTCTATCTTTCGTCGGTTTTTAGAATGATGAAACTAGCACATTCCTTTTATTGGGATGTGTTTTTTCTCTATGTAGATTGCAAGAAGGTGATGATGAACTTCTGGGACGCATTTATATTATACGCCTCAGACACTTTACCTAGTGTAATCGACTTTTAGGATATACAAGCTATGATACGTTTAAATTATGTATGACAGTGAAAACACACGCATGCTTTTTGTTTTCTTACGTTACACATAAGCTGTAAGTTATTTATTTTTCTCCCAGGACAGAAATACCTTTTCTAAAAGCAATATATCTTGTGACATTAAATGTTTTATCAAAATTTGATTGTTACAAGCGAAATACAAATGTAACAAATATTTATAAGGTTTACAAAGTTCGAGAAAAAAAGCTCTATGTATATAATGTGTTATTTTTAATTTAATAGGCCGTATACAAACACTTTTAACTTTTTCAATATTTTCAATGATATAATTTACAAACACTTAAAGAAAACTTTTAACCTTTTTCATTTACAGCGTAATGTTTTTTCTTCGCACAATGATATGCAAAAGAATCTGAAACTTTAGCCATTTTTATTTTGTATATCAAATGTATTGATATTGATGTCTGCTTTTTTATTTGGAAGAGCATTACTTATGTAATTAAGATAGTTCTTTTCCTTAAACAATTCCTTTTGATCTCTCCAAGCTACTTGATTTGACAGAGGACTTCGTATTCTTTTGTGGTGTGCTCTTTCAGCCCGTATCCAATGTAAGCAACCTTATAGCGAGTGCTAATTTTACCCGGAATCAGACCTCCGGCGTGATTAGCCCGTCCCACGTACAGATCTTTGTCTGTTTTGAAGGCGTTGTCGGGGACGTTTCCGCCAGATGCTTGCTTCCAATCTAAGAATCCCAGGGCGTTAATCGGATATACGAGAACCTCGTAATCTTTAATGATGAATTCCTTGCCGTTGTAAGGGATATAAGCTCCTTCAAGGTGAGATCCGCATTTTCCGGGGGTCCATGTGCCTTCCTTCTTTGCCCGGGCAATAAACAGAGGATTTCCGTTCTCCTCGTATCCGGCACGTATGGCATTTTCCGGAATATGACTTCCGGATATTGATACCCACACTGCCATTCTTTTTCTCTGTAATATATAATTAACATTAAAATTCGCACTGTTGTAACTATCTTTGCATTGTAGTTGTAGAAATAAATGTATTCAAGGCAAAGTAAACATCAAATAAATTTTGTGTTAAGGTAACCAGATTTTCTACAAACCTTCTTCCTAATAAATACTTACGAGAGAATGAAATTATGCTTAATGATTATTCATGTTGATGACTGAATGCGAGATTGTCTGTGTACCACCTGACTTGGGATATTTAACCCCGCTTAATTTCGTTGTATTCCATCGTATTTTCTTTTTTAATTTTGTTATGTTTTTTAATATATGCAAGGTTCGTTTGAATGGAGTGTTGTTGGCTTATTTCTTCATTTTTTGGGATCATATATCTCTTATTTTCTTTCAGCTAAATAACTCGCAAAATAAGCAAGCGCAACGTTTTTTGATGATCTTATTGTAAACCATTGTAATAAAAAGAACGTCCAAAAACGATATATCACATAGCGCCTTTTACCGATACTTCGCATACGCTCGTGTACAAAAAAATAGATTTGGGTTATTTATTCATTCAGAAATTGTATCATAATTTCAGGGAACCTACATAGAGAAATGAATGGAGAGAAGTCTATATAAAGTTAGTTGATATTCTGAACCGCGATTACTTCTAGCAAAATGCAATGAATTTAAGTGAAGACAGAATGTAGTGTTATTGGAGAGATGTTTTTGTATTTATGCGATCATACTCAGAATTATACAATAGGATTTGATATTTTAAAAAACATCAAAGCAGCAGATAAGATAAAATTATCATGAACTTTCTATTCTTATAATGTTCTGAGTGAAAAGAAAAAATATATTAACTACTTGGGAAAATCGATCCAGCTATCGGAAAATCAAAATACCTAGGCGTTACCACTAGGCCACGCATGCATCACATTATTAGGATTAACTTTCAATAAATGTGGCTATATACGTGAATGTTTTAGAAAAGTCATTAATTGGAAGATTTATATTATTACAATGTTACGACCGCCCAAAATTAATTCTAGGTTAACGTCACTTCAAAATACCAAACCTTTGCCGTAGGGAAATAAAACTAAAACAAACAAAATTTTCAAACAATTGATTTCTTTTCATTTGCATTTAAACAAATACATTGCGTATTCAAGCTACATACAGACTACCTCAGTCTTTAATAGTTAACTTTCTTATTTAATCCTATTGAGTATCTGAGTTATAGTCCATAATGTGCTCTAAACATTTGAATTTCTACAGATTACAGTATTTCAGTACAATTAAAGTTGAAACGATCAAATTAAAATGGTGGTTTGTTTGAGTTTTTTACACCAAATTTCTCCGCCTGAAGGTTACGTTAAAAACAGAATTAAATTTGGCCTTAACCAAAGGCAATTCAATGAAAATATGTACTACAATACTCGTAGAACATAATTTTAATTGTATTTCTTTGGCTTAAAGTGGATCCAAATACTCAAATATCTTACTCTTTTCATTACATACTATTTTCCTATATATATATTTTTTTATCAAAACGAACATTTTATTACTCTTGTGTGAAACAACTATGACTCCTTTAACCTAATAATTGTGTAATTTTATCTTTCTTTAAATAAATCAAATTAAATATTGTATAAAATTGAAATTGTCTCATGTTTGCAAGAGCGCTATAATGTTGGCGAAATCGTACATAAAGTTCGCTATACCTCTCTCTGGATTGATTTAATTTTTATCAAAACAGATTTAAACATAGTTTCTTTTATCCCCACTCCCATATTTTTAAATTCATTTTATTTTAAAACTACCTATGCATCTAAATAATCACTGAAATAGCTTACCTGTAGTTTATAAATCGGAGAAACAAATGAAAGATACCTTACTGCTTCCACAAACCAAACAAATATCAACTACAAAGTTATCTGAATGTGGAATGTCATTTTGGTCACCTGACAATTGCAATTGATCATTGGTCCGAGCACTTAAATTTCGTTCAAATTTATTACAATTGTGAATGTTTATTAAGGGACTTAGACACGATTTTACTTAACATTTTTAAATTTTATTTTTCCATTTCTAATGTTTATAGCGATAAATACAGATGTTTATAATGCTATGTCAAAATTAGGAAGTTAAAGATCAAGTTAGAAGCAAGATACAGAGTTCATAATGCTTTGATTTATAAACAAAGCTCGAATATTGTCATTTTTACATATGTGTTGTATTAGTGTAAGTTTGAATGAAATGTAATTTTCTTTTTTAGATAATAGTCTTTATGAAGATATTGAATTAGTGTAATTTTTTTTATTTGTCATTTTATCTAAGAAATGGCAATTTTCTACATTACATTATCTGTAAACATTTATACGACTCGAGCTTGGTTTACATAACAACCAATTTTTACCTCTGTATCTCGTCTGTAACTTGACTTTAACATTCGATATTTTTGTCAATCATCTAAAATGCACCTGTAAACCATTTTATACATGAAAAATAAAAATAAAATTTTTGATCGCAAATCGGGTCCAAGTCCCTTTAAAAGGGGGTTGAATTATTGTTTCAATTTTCCCTATTCTTAGTCGACTAAAAAGATAAACAAATTAACCTTCTGTTTTTCTGTTTTGATAAAAACTAAACGAGATGTGTTATTGCAAGTATATCTAGTTATAACATTAAAAAAAGTTGTACACAAGTTTAGATTACAAATTTTCTTTTTGCATATGAATTGACACCAACAGAACACACGTACATGATTTTGATAAGTATATTTTTGTAAAGTTATACGATTTTTTATCAGAACTCTCAATTGTCTGAATTAATTTCATTTTAAAACTAATTAAGTACCTGAATAATCATTGAGCTAACTTACCTGTAGCTGAAAAATATGCAAAACAAATGAAAGACTCCTCACTGATTCTACGAACCAAGTACAAACTTCAGACAAAGTTAGCTTAATGCAGAAGGATTTCTTGCTATATAAGAAGACTTGCCCACCTGACTATACCCCTCACAAACTTTTTAGCACAGGTTCAAATAAATCAACATTCGCATTCATCTTTAGGTTCATTTTAAATAGGGGATATATCGTCTGGATTCTCTCTCATTTTAGCCAACTATTACAACTGACAAATTAAACCCCTGTTTGTCCTAATTTAAAGAAACCTGATATTCATCCGCTCATAAATTTGATGAGTAATCGCAAATGTTCCTAGGGGAAAAAATTAAGAGAAAAAAAATTGCGTTTGTACATTTTGTACATTTACAAAATATTGAAATTGTGTTGTTTTTTTTCAATTATGTCGCCGCAACTATATTAATTTTTTGAAACTTTACTGTGAGCGAAAATAGAGCATAAGAATTTTTTGAAAAGAATAAAAATATATAAAATTTTACAATATAATAAATCTAGTTTAAAAATTAATGATTACCTTGAATTAAACCGGTGTTTTATCATCATATTAGTTTTACAGTTCTTAACAAAGTTTTATACGTGTCAACTAAATGTTTTATTCACTGACAACATATTGGGAAAATTTATTATATCAATATTGTAGAATTAGGGAGTACAATGCAAATTGTCCTTAACATTACAACGTTTTTTTTTGGCCATGTACAGTGCCTTAAGACAAGGAGAGGCGAAGCTGGTCCTTTATTTTGCTACGTACGGCGCAGATCTAACATTTGACAGGGATAACACTTGCTGCTGTACGGGAGGATGGTTTATCTCTCGTCAACATTACGATAGCGAAAAATACCCGATTCCTTTTATTCAGATGGGTTTTTGCTTTGTAGATTGCGCGATGGTGATATGAATTTCTTGGACGCATTCATATCATACACCTCAGAGCAGTTACTTTTTGTAATCAACTGATAAGTTACTCACGCTACAATTCGTGTCGATTATGAATGACTGAAAACATATTTTTTGTTTACGCTTTTTGTGTACTTTTAAACCTGTCATATAAGCTGTTAAGTACATGTACATTGCTAAAGTCGATCGCCATAATAATATATAGAAGTTTAACTATTTTTTTTGTTAGGAAAGTAATGCCTTTTGATATCAATTTATTTCAAATCAATTGGATTTATTAAAAAAAAAAAATAACTATTAAAGGTAACACAAGACTTAGAGCGTCTTAATGTCACATTCACAGTTTTAATGGACCAATTATACTGGACCATGACCGTAATTAGAGAGTTTTTCTTTGAGACAAAAAGCCGAGAGCAGCGAAAATTGACTAGGGCATTGAGACCGCTTTTGGCATAATCTTTGGATTTAGCCATTTTCTTGTTTCCTTTTCTTCGCTTATAGTTGTGCTTTTTTAGGTAAATTTATCTTTTTTAAAATTAAAGAAGCGGGCAATAAGACAACTTTTCGGAACCTACATAAACTAGAACTGCATTCAATTGATTTGAAATAAGTTTTATCATGTTTAACTGTGATGATACATCCCGGGGATATGTAGTGAGGCCTTCAATTATCAAAAGACAAATCCACATTTATAATGCATGGAATGAGTATAAAAAGAAAAACATTTTAGAAAGTATAAATACCATCCTTAGGTGTCAATTTTAGTACCAAACAAAAATTGACATTTAGTGACAGCAATCTGCACAAGTAATGTAGTTAATAGCTGGATTTTGATTGGGAGTAGCTAAGATTAAGGTGATATGGAAAATTTGAGATTTTGAAACAAAAAAATTATTTGAGTCAAAGAAAACTTTGCATTCACTCAACTGTACTGTTTTGTTATGAGAACCCTTATCTAGAATATGATTAAATGGCAATAGAAATTATATTGGCAACTTAATATAGCACATGATTAATTGTTTTCTTTTCCGCTTTCAGGCTTAAAAATATTTGATACTTTCCTGAAAATCAAAGAAAAATACTTTTGCACTTTCCGATTGTTAATTTATGATCAGCAGCAAAAAGTAAGATTCATTTCTTATTAAAAAAAAAATTGATACATGCTTCCGCTGGTATAATTTGGTTGAGTCAAGTAAGCTTTTGGAAAGCTATTAGTTGTCGTATAGTTCGCCTTTTTTACCTACTTTTCCAAGAAACGTCTATTTTTCCTTCGGCTGTATCCAGAGCATCTTTGTCAGTGTGGTTGTAAATCGGACACTTGAAAGGACCTGGATTTATCCCCCAGGTATAGATGATTAATTACAATGTAATTAATTAAGTCTCTAAATGCAACGGTGTTGATATATGTTTATTCATTTTAATCTCAATCCATCATCAACAGACACGTTTGTTTACGTTCTAAATTGGTCTCACACTGGACAAAACGATCTCACACCGGTGATAATGCGAGACAAACATGAGATAAATAAATATAAACGTGTAAAATAAGCAAATACACTTTAAAAAATATATTAAACGATCTATAAAGATAGTCGAGTATGACTTGTGTCCTTGTCCTTGTCAAAAGATGTACAAACCGTATTTAATATTTATATTATATCGAAAGATAAATCGCCGATTGAAGCAAATTCATTTCCATACATATATAATTATGATATATTTTGTCCTACAATTTTAGTTTCTGAATTAACAATGCATACAGCCCAATATTATTTTCATATATACATTTTATGTATGCATAAATTATTTATAAAAAGTAATTTCCAAAAAGAAAAAACCAAGCAGCGATTTTTTATAATTGATTTATTATTTAATACTGATAAAAATTAAGTACATGATTAAACAATTAAATAAAATATCAGGATGTTGTAACTCTTTAATAAATATTTATCTTAAAATTAACTTTAAGTTTTATTTCATACAAATAGGTCACAATCCTTATTTTTGGTTTAAAAAATCCTCTATAACTGCTAGGAAATGAAAATGAAAATAAATAGATTTTTTCATGCTGACAACCACAAAAAAGATATTTTCATAGATTACGTTATGTTTAACATTATTTATTTATATAATTTTCCACTTGGTCGCATGCTGAATGACTTTTTCACACTAATTGTTAGCCATAATTATTCACCAAATTGTCTACGGATTTTTCCGGGATTTTTCCCGATTACGACAAAGAGCCCTCGGAGGATGTGACCGGTCAGCAGAGGATGCTTACTCCTCTTGTGCACCTGATCCTACAAATGTACCTCTATCTTTTTGGAGGTCCGTGTTGCTCTACTTTGAATTTGTATTTCGTTTTATGGATTTTTGAGATGGTTGACGGTTTGTTATTGTCATTTTTTCATGTTAAACAAATCTAATAAACTAACAATAAGTGATTGCTGCATATAAAAAGTGTATTTACTTAACTGATGATGCTGTCTTAATTTCATTTCACATTTTGTTATTGGTATTTATAGAATTGTATTTAACTTACAAATGTACATACTATTGTATATAGTTATGTTATACGATGCCTGTGTATATAGATTATGGTCTGAGTAAATGAATATGAATTAAATTGAAAAATGTGCTTGGTATATTTTGAGTTTAGCAATCAAAATTTAATAGACGAAAAATTTTCTTTCTACAAATCTGAAAAACCTGAATATTGCTAAGATAATAATTCTGTCTTTAACTTATTTGTTAATTACTTTCCTTTATATCATTTTTCTTGTGTCTAAAGGTAGTTACCATTTGCTTTGTGCTCAAATTAAATAAAAGATGTGCCTTTATTTTGCTATGTTCGGTACATATCTAGACATTTGACAAGGATAATATTTTATCTTTCGTTGGCTATAAGAATGGGAAAATTACAACATTCCTTTTATTGGGATGGGTTTTCACTATGTATTGTGCGGCGCTGAAGATGAACTTCCAGGCGCACTTATATCATACGCCTTAGACAGTTTACGTAGCGTTATAAACTTTTAAGCTATACAAGCTATGGTTTGTATTAATTATGCATGTCAGTAAGAACACACGCATGCAATTTGTTGACTTATAAACGTTACACATAAGCTGTAAATAAAAATGCTAAATGTGATCACCTTAATAAAGATATAGAATTTTGATGATTTATTTTCCTGCCAGGAGAGTAATGTCTTTTATATCAATATATCACGTGACATCGACAACCAATTCTAAACTGGTAAAAATGATAGGTAAAAGGTCAACACTTTTATAATTGCTATATTGTTTCAAAGGAGATTTTTTCTGTGAAGCATAAATGGATTTTATATACGATTAGAAACAAATTAAAACAAAATGTGAGCAATTAAACATGTATGTGTTGGTATAACTGACTATTTTGAATAAATAATAATCAAAATCACCAGCTTAGGTTAAAGTTTAAAGAAATCATAGTCTGGAATATTAACTGGAGGGCCTCAATTGTTTTGTTCTTATGCCCTAATTTTACGATCAGTTGGACAATTTCTTTTATCTTCAAAAGGGTGTAAATTGCGCACGTGTGACTATAGAAGTTTTTCTATGAGATAAAAGGTGTAATCAAGGAGGCAAAAAGTGACAAGGAAATTGGGGCTGTATAATCTTTAATTTTAGCCATTTAAGGTATGTTTTTCCCTAAAAAATCCAATCGATTTTATTTTCGAAATAATTCCATATAAAGTCTTGTCATAATAAAATTAACACCGGCTTGGATAAATTGTAATAAATGTACTCCTGATGAAGCCGTTGTTGAATGATTCTTTTTAATGTAACTTTATCGAACTTTTGAGTTGGTAATCACGTAATTCTTATTTAAAACGTATTGGGAAAATAAAGGTAAATCTCAGGCAAAGCACAGAATATGTTATAAAGATAAAATTCTTCAGGACTATGGTTCTGTACCTTCTTGACTTTGTATTGTAGAGGGTTTATATAGGCTATTTCTTTTTTATAATTCATTTGAGTATCAAAAACAAATGTTTAAAATATTCTGTACCTAAGTTTCAAAAGAAGGAAAAACGGTAATACACTGATAATAGCGATCACTATTTCAAAATCCAACATAGCCTTTATGTAATGGCCGTATCATTTAATATTTATTCGTTTGATGAGAAATCGGCGCTTCTGATTGGTCGAAAAATTTCTTTGATCCCTGCATCAATAAAATTTTCGCCGGATCTACTATTCTCAACTGTTCTGAACTAAAACTATTTATAGAACGGGAATTTCCAAAATAAACACAACAAAGTGTAAAGTTGTGTCTGTTTTATTGTCAGCAAACAAAATACAACTTTATAAACATAAAAACCTGAAAGTTTAACCTTCAAAAATAAACACAACACAATATCTTATTCACGAAATAGAAAATTAAGCGTCTTCTCACGATTTCGTCTGCTTGAGATCAATCAACATTACTGCAAGGCTGGCTGTTTCTTTTCCAGAATAATTATAACGAACATATAGGCCCATACACTTTCACGGTAACACTGCTGTTCAAATTTGGTAACGATGATTTTTAAATTTACACAGTACCCTACATCATAAGAAGTTCAGAATAAGCATCGTTATGAGTACAATGCATCAACTCCTTCCTTCGGCGCATTCCAAGCGGCAGATATACCAATTAAGTACATCACTGGCTATATAGCTACCACAACGTTTATACATACTATTCTTTGTCGACATATCAAGTATTTTCGTCCACGATCGCCTCTCCTCGGATGGTTATGTCCAGTTGCATATTCCAGCGATCTCACATGAAAACTAGTTTTATTACGAATTTTTCTGCAGTGAATAATATCACAAGCTATCGCATGTGTTTTCCTATCGTTTTCAATTCAGCCGGTTAAGATTTTAACTCACTATTTGTGTTTAATCCATTAAATTCAGTTCAATAGCTCTGCATGATCAGCTAAAGGCGCATCCATTTTGAATATTGTTGCTGTTGTTGTTTTGTATTCATACGCGCCGCTTCATTTACATTATTTACATTTTTGATCAATGACACTTCACATTTTTTGATTTGAAAATGTTATAATAAATGATAAGAAATGAAGATAATTTTTCTATTGATCGACGTATCAAAGAAAAAAGTGACCGGAAAACTTTTTCAAAGAAGTTTTCCGGTCAATTTTTTCTATGATACGTCGATCAATAGAAAAATTATTATCTTCATTTTTTTAATCCAGCTTAGATAATATACAATTATATGCAATAAAATAAGACATTCAACTTAACTTTTTAAAAATTTTAATATTTTCATTACACATTGCAGCATTAAAATAACATTTTCTACGTAATCCCCCCCCCCCCCTCCAACTCACACACGCACAAAAATAAGAACTCATGAAAAATAAACATAGAATTTAAAAGAAAACACTTGTGAGATAATAGATTCGTTTTTAACAGGAAAAGTTAGAAGTTTAATAATTAAAAGCATGTTTAATGTAGCTGTTCTATTTTTTCGATAGGTTCATATTTTTGTGATTGACAAAGATAGTTCTTTTATCTAAACATTTTCTTTTTCTCTCGCAGCTTATTTGACAGGGGACTTCGTATTCTATAGTGGTGTTCCCTTTCTCGCCGTACTCCATGTCAGCACACTTGTGAGGGTAGCTAGTGGCGATCTTACACGGAACCAGACTCCCGGAGTAATTGGCCCGTCCCACGTACAAGTATGTGTCTGTTTGAGGGTTTTATCCGGGACTTTCCCTCCAAATGCTTGCTGCCAATCTAAGAATCCCACGGCGTTAATCGGATATACGAAAACCTCGTAATCTTTAACAATGAATTCCTTGCAGCCGTAAGGGATATAAGCTCCTGCAAGGTGAGATCCGCATTTTCCGGAGGTCCATAAGCCTCCCATCTTTGCCCGGGCAATAAACAAGGGTTTTCCGTCCTTCTCGTACCCGGCACGTATCGCATTATCCGGAATTTTACATCCCGATGTTGATTCACACGCTGCCATTTTTGTTTTTTCTATATAGATACATTAATTTATTAATAAAATGGATTCATATACAACAATGCATGAATAAGTGACAAAATGAATTAAAATATCAAGGAGTCGGGTTATGTGAATCATAAAAAAATATTGTTTACAGGCAATCAAATATTCTACAAACAAATTAAAACGATACAGTGAAAATGTGCATAATATGCCAACACTTTTTTTATCAAAAGATACATGGTTATTTTTGTTTTGGTCCCATGTAATAGTTCATTATGTAGTCAAAGCTAAAACTTTTGCCCAAACTATATCCGTTTTTTCCTAACTTTTTAAAATGGGATTTCATAATATAGCTATGCTGATAAACTTTTAGTAGATTTGCTAAACTGCCATTATAATCTCCTTGATAAGGTTTTTTTTATTAACATATAAAATTTAAGCATATTTATTTTTTTCAGCTAGTCTGCCAATCTTTCTGTCTGAAAGTTTCAAAGGGTGGGGTTATGTGAATCATACAAAAAACCTTCTTTACAGGCAATCAAATATTTTTCAAACAAATTAAAACGATACAGTGAAAATGTGCATAATATATGTACACTTTTGTTATCAAGTTCCTAAGTTATTTTTTTTTTCTATGAAGTAGCTCATAATGTAATCAAAGCTACTCTTTTTGCCCAAACTTTATCCTGGTTTTTTTTTCTAATTACCCTAGTCTGCCTATTAATATGTCTTTCTGGATGTCTGAAAGTTTCAAAGACTTTTTTTTTCATAACGTCTGCTCCTGCTCTCTCTCTCTCTCTCTCTCTCTCTCTCTCTCTCAATTTATTAAAGCTGTTTGAGGGTGTTAGTGAGGTGAGTAAGGTTGAATGCTAACGGATATGATACATGTTAAAGATTTTTATTCGTCTAATGATAATTCGTTAATTGAAGATTCCCACAAAGCCTTTGGTTGCATAAATGGGCCAACCTTTGTTTGTGTTTATGTTTTTGCTTAATATCAAGCAAATTAAAGCAAGACATACCTTTTAGCTCACATGAACCAAAAGTTGAATCATAATGCTAAGTACATTTGGGATACCAGAATGAAATGATATTCGCCTTCAATTTTAATAGTACATGTTTATGTAATCTTGTGTCTGTTGGTATATTTTTTATTTTAATCTCATTTTGGAAACACATTTTTTAAAACTTTTAAATAGGTATTTCTTAATAATTATGTAGGCAAAAATTTTCTACTAAATGCTTGCAAATAAAACATTTTAATTGAAATATTCAATGCATTATAATGATATGTGCTGATAACGAATAGTGTTCAAAATCGAAATCTGAAAGAAAAAAACAAAACAGGAGCAGAGCAAATACTGACCTCTTAAAAATATGTTAAAGGTAGAATCAGGTACCATGGAGGAGTGAGCATCCTCTGCTGGCCGCTCACGCCTATACCGTGTGCATTTTATCGTATCGGAATAACGGGGAAAATCCGTAGACAATTAGGTATTTAACTAGACTCTTGTTGCTATAGCAACAAAAAGGTCTTCCGTTCCTCATGTCTTTATTGGTATAAAAAGATCCATTTCTCTTTTAAAAGAAAATGGATACAATATATACTGTAAAAGAATACGGAATAAATTATTTCTAAGTTAAACAAAACAAAAAGACTAAATGTCAATTTTTGAGTACTTTCTGTGACGACCAGAAGTTACGACGGATCGATTAAAACATAGCAAACCATGTCTTCATACGTTGTTTTGTCTTTCCTCAAAGTTTAGATGTTCAAGTTTTTTTCAGTTATAATATCTCGTTGAGAATGGGTTTTTGTCTCGGGACCGGAAACGGACAAACGGAAGTGATTAAAGAAATTAAAAGTAGATATTTTTAGTACATTTACCTACGGTACGTTACTGTTCATCACTTTGAGTGAAATGTTAAAAAAAAAATTCTAAAGTTAAAAAATAAACCTCTACTGCTAAATCGCTTTGAGTGAGTACCGGAAGTGACGTAAGGCCAAATAAAACCCGTTAAACACATGTTGAATCAAAAGTCCATTATCCATAAAAGTTTTGTTTCTTGATCTCTCACAGTTTCTGAGATCTTGTGGGTAGTTTGTTTTTTTTAAAAAAGGCTACCTGAGATATATGAGATGTCTCACCGGAAGTAGATCTTTTTTACGTGTTTATCATGTGTAGATGACCTTTTGTGTTTTTATAGCTAAAATGTTACTTCCTTGCTAAATAACCAACATATTTTTAAAAAATCAAATTTTGTTGTACTTCCTGTGACGTCCAGAAGTTACGACAGATAAAATGAAATAGTGTTAACACATGTATATACATAGGTCTATAATCCCACAAAGTTTGGTTGTTCAAGTCTTCACCATATTTGAGATCTCGTCGAAATAAGGATTTTTGACTCGGGACAGGAAACGGGCAAACGGAAGTGCTAAATGAAAATTAAATTTTTTATTTACTTGTTTACTTGCATATTTTACATTATTATCCGTCGAAATAGCTTAAGCTATCGAGTGAAAGCAGTTAAAAAGCTAAACAGCTTGAATTGATTGAATTCTTTCGGTAAACTGGAAGTGACGGACGACAAAATAAAACTATTTAAACATATCTTCAATCAAATTTCTATCATCCATGAAAGTTTCGTGTCTTGATCACTTATAGTTTTTGAGATCTTGCGGGTACAAAATATGTTTTAAAAAAGCTTACTGAGATAATCGAGATATTTCATCGGAAGTAGATTTTTGTTTGTTTATTTAACATTGCATAGATGACATATGTAAGGAATTATACTAATATCTTTATTCTAAGGAAAATTAATTAAATAGGTAAAAATTAAAAAAATTGAAGTGCTTCCGGTGACGACCGGAAGTTACACCGAACAAAACAAAAATGTTTAAACACATCTACAACTAAAGGTCTATCATCCCTCAAAGTTTGGATGTTCAAGTATTAATCGTTTCTGATATCTACAGGTGATAAAGTTTTTTTTTGTTGCGGGACAGGAAACGGACAAACGGAGGTGCTCAATGTAAATTGTATTAAATATTTCTTGTATACTTGCCCTTTGTACATTACTGTTCATTGAGCTAACAACAAATATCAAAGAAAAACAGTAAAACTGATATACAGCTTGATTTGTTTGAACTCTTTCTGTGTGGACCGGAAGTGACGGAAGAAAAAATGAAACCGGTTAAACACATCTTCAATCAAAAGTCTACCATCCATGAAAGTTTTGGGGCTTGATCATTAATAGTTTCTGAGATCTCGTGAGTACAAAATGTGTTTCAAAAAAGATACCTGAGATACTTGAGATATCTCACCGGAAGTAGATTTTTTTTTTGATATAATATTGCATACATAACCTACGTATAGATTTATACTTATATATTTATTCTATGGAAAAAGAATTTAATGCGTAAAAGTTATCATTTCTGAAGTGCTTCCGGTGACAACCGGAAGTTACGACGAACAAAACAAAATAGTTTAAACACATCTACAACTATATGTCTTTCATCCCGCAAAGTTTGGTTGTTCAAGTTTATACTGTTTTTGAGATCTCGAGGTGACAAGCTTTTCGTCGCGGGACAGGAAACGGAAGAACGGAAGTGAATTTAGGAAGATTTTAAAGGTGATCTTCTAGATCTTTTTATTTTCAATTATCCGTGAAAATTTCATGAGAATTCATCCAGACATCTCTGAGAAATTCACAAGACAAAAAGGGGAAAAAAATAATAAGAAGAAAGAAAAAACCTAACAATCACTTAATTTTTGTCTAACAATAAGTATGAAAAACGTCAGTCAGCATCCGACCCAGTGATAGATTACTGTATATTTGCTGACAAGATCGTTGTATCTAGTTTTAAAAAATAATGATTATATTCAATCAAAAAATGTTTTTATTTCATACTTATGGTCAAAACAGTTTGAAAGCTGTCTTTCTTTTTAGTTTTGACTAGTATTTTAATAATGACGTCGACATATTGTGTCTAGTTTTACAGTACGTAACACAGTCTAATACATTTCAATCAAATTTTTAATAAATATCATAATGATTATTTTAAAAATCTTGCTTGGGAAAATTTCTTTATAACAATAATTTTGGAAAACGAAGTGATTACTATAGAAATTGCCCTTTACCTTGCTATGTGCAATGCCTTAGCAAAGGAGAGTAAAAGATGGTCCTTTTTTGGCTTCGGTACGTTGCATATGTAGACATTTGACAGAGATAATATTTGCTGCTATACTGCTAAACTGGAGGATTGTTTATATATTGTCAACTTCAAGAATAGGAAGATTACCCCATTCCTTTAATTGCGATGGGTTTTCACTATATAGTTTGCTGAGGCTGGTGTTGTTACCTGCATTAGAGTTTCCTTGGTGTTATTTCATGTCGTTTGGAAAGATTTTTTAGTTTGTAAAAGTTGACATTTAGAGCAAAGCATAGCAGTTAAATGAAACACAAAATGTTAATAACTATTTCATAAGTAAGCAGCCCGAATAAAAGAGGAAGGAATTTATTGATTTTCCATACTTATCTGCATTTAAAAACTTGACTTCCTGGGCTTACATGTAAGTAGAGATTAAGACCGATCTTCCTTGATCTTAAAATATTATATCTAAATGTAGAAAAAAATTACCGGTTCCTTGATGTAAAGATATAATATTGTCATTTACACGCTTCTTCCTTGATTAAAAGAATACACGTATTATTTCTAGATTTTTTTAGGTAGCCGAATATTATTGTTTAGGAGGAATGAGTTAGGTTTTGATTTGGGTTAAAGGGGCATGGTCAGAATTTTAGTCAAATTTATTTTTCTCTTTTTATCATTTACAATGCTTCAGCTATAGATTTCTAATGATCAAATGAAATTTTAGAATCAGTAGAAGAGTTTTGAGAAAAATACAGGGCTTACAATTCTTTGTCATGTTAACAAGGCTCGTGCCTTGTTTTTATTTTCATAGGTTCAATACACTTATAAAACTTCTTTCTCATGCCCCTTAAAATAATGTCATAAAAGCTATTTTTAAGATTTTATAATGTGACCAAAGCATGCATGCTTTGTAAAAATGCTTATAATAATTTATAAATTGAAGTTTAAGCTTCACTTACATAACCAAGTATTAAAAAGGATGTATATTCTAGGAAATATTATTTTCTTTATAAGCATTTTTAATATTTGTTGTGACAAGTAATGCTGAATGCAGAATCAATAAAAAAATAAAGTGGTGATTGAAAATTTGTATTAGATACAGTTTATGATAAAAAAAAATTGATAATAAATCAGAAATATGAATTATTATAATCGCATTTCTAATACATCAGCTCACATTTACAAAATATATGAGGAAACCTAATATCAAAAAAGTGTTGTAATTTAGAACATGATTTATTGATGAAGTCATCATCTAGACACAAAGATGAATTGTTTTTTATTTATCGGAGCTATAACATATTTGAGTTGATCATTAGTAATGTCCCTTATTCAATTTTGCTTAAATTTAATTAAAATGATATAAAATAGACACATGCTAGACATTATGTGGTTTTTTAATGAGCTGTCAATGTAAAAATTATCAAAATTCATGTTATCGAAATCGTAGACAAATTCTTATAAATATTTTAATCAGTTGTTTACCTTGATATTACCTATGGAAACTCAATTCAATTCAATTAAGTTTAATCGCTCAAACCATGGTATGGTACATGAGGCCCATCATTATAAAAATTTCAAATGTCAGAGGTACATTCTATAAATTAATAGATTAATTAATTTATTACATTTTTTCTGCAATTTTTTAAAACACTTGCCAATACTATTAAATCAAAGACACAATGAATTCATCATTTTTAAAAAGAGTTATAAATACTGTTTTGAATTATGAAATGATACCTAATCAAAAAATGATCTTACACACCATATAAGGAGACGTTATTACGCTCAGTACTGTGATAGGATAAACTCAGTAACTTCTTGTCACGTGAATTATCCCCAGAGGAAGCGCATCAGGCCATGACCTCGCGAGTCATGTGACTACATCTGACTATAAAGCAGCAGTTCTCTCCCGTGCCAGCAGGCTCTGGCAGGAGATAGTCCTCTGTAAAGTTTCTTTTAGGAGAAACCTTTGAACTTGAGGTAGGTCATTTTAATGAGATGTTTACTCAGTCCAACTATAAATTAAAATGTAAATCATACACTTCTTCATTAATAACTCAAAATTGCGCACACGATCTAAACTGTACTATCATTGTGTTGATTAATAATGAAATAAAGAGAGTAACCGATTTTTTACGGTTAAAATTTTTAAACACATTTATATACATGTATGCAATTTGGTATTTCCTACAACTTTTAAAGTATATATAAATCAAATGTAAAATTATATTGACATCTGTAAAAATACTTTATTCTGGTGGCCAATAGCAGTAAATGATAAGTGACACTATATTTCACAAATTTATTGATAGATAAGCATATTTTTTTGGTTTCATATTCTTCTCTCTAGATTGTTGGATTCTTTTTTTATAAGAATTATAATATGTTTCTTTGCAAATAAATAACTTTAAGAAATATTTTCTGATTCACACAATTTAGCCACTTGCAAACAGATTTTTCAAATGATTAATTCATTTTTAAGAATATATTTCATATCATTAAAGAGAACAGCGATGACACACTGGGTATCTACCTCTGGATGCAATATCCCAGAAAATGCGATACGTGCCGGGTACGAGAAGGACGGAAGACCTTTGTATATCGCCCGGGCCAAAATGGAGTGTACTGAAACTGCCGGTAAATGTGCACCCCACCTTGGAGGAGCACATATCCCGTACGATGGTGAGGAGAAAATAGTCCATAACTACGAGGTCCTAGTGTACTCGATCAAAGACCAAGGATTCGTAGACTGGCAAAAAGCTTCCAATGGTAATGTACCCTGCAACGCTGTCAAAACGGACAACGACAAGTATGTGGGACGGGTTTTTGCCTTTGGAAGTCTGATCCCGTGTAAGATCGACACCGCGCACAATCACATGTGTGCCTACATGGGTTATGGCGGGAAAGAACACAACACGAAGGATTATGAAGTCCTCTGTAACATCAAGTAGTTGGAAGAGACGACTGCAAACAAATAGCCGAAGTTTCACCTATATTTCGCAAAAATTGATGATCTAAAATAAAACTTCCTCCTTGTTTTTATCGCACAATATTTTGGCAAATTTATTCTTTTCTTTAATAAATTCTTTTTTTATGTCAGTTCATATTTTTGTGTTTTCCCTTCCGGGAGGAAAAGATTGATTTTTGAATATTTACATTTTCAAGTGTCTTTGTCGGTGACCAATTTTCAGTATCTCAATTATTCACACACAGAATGAAATGGTAAACATCATCACGTGGTTCCTCTGCACTGGTGGTTATAAACAGTCTGCATCCACGGGAATTAATATTTTACACATTAATTTATCACTACCAAAAATGAGAATTTCAGATAAAAGACTGCATTGAAAAAAAAAACAATATTTAAGAGGGTGGTCACCCTCCTCAATTTAACTTCCCTGCTTAATTAATACATAATTTTTTCATATAGACTTATAACATAGTCTGTTTCATGATTACGAATTTTATGTCTAAGGTTTACTACCAATCTGTCGTGGTATTAAAATGTATGAAATTTTAAAAAAACGCTAGAGTGTGCTTATTAATTTACATTTTTTAAACCAAGGTTATCATATCCAAAGTATCTGCCCGATGGTTAACTCACCTTACCCTTTTCGCCGTTGTGTAAATTCACAAGCACTTGGTAAATTAGTCAAACCGCGTTCCTGAGCACCCCATTATGGACTCTTAACAAAATAAATTTCAAAAATATTCGTGAAAAAATATTAAAAGGCCTATTTTTGATTTGCCTTAACATTTTTAAATTTTACTTATATATTTATAGCGAATGTCAAAGTCATAAAACAAGCATACCCGCCTCGACGCCGGTGATCAGACCTATATAAGGGCGCGAAAAACGTGGTACCTTTTATGTACAGTTAGTCTTGTAAAAAATTTTGCATATTATTTTCCCGTTGAAATTTAGCTTACTTGGGAAACTACTGTAATGCATGTTATTATACACATACTTCACAAAACTATTAAAAGATAGAAAATCGGACCAAGGGTAAGGAAAGTAAAACACACATTCATTTTTTTTAATGAAGTGGTTGAATTATCACATGTGGTCATGCTGTTTTTAAAATAAACAAAGTGGTTAAGGTTCCTCGACACATCAAAATTTTATTTTATGGATCGATAGAGAATTTTTTTTAAAACATGATTCCACAAAACAGAGATCAATATCGGCTTTCAGTTATTTTATACGAATTTTTTTGTATTTTTTCAGTGAAATAGGAAAAACTGTTTGGCAGACAAACAGAATATATTACAGCTTTCAACTTGTTGTCAATTAATGTGTAATATAATTATAAATAAATTCATGCCAAAGATCGTTTGGTCAAGTGTTTAATTTTTTAATTAAAAAAATATTTCTGAAAATCAAAATTGTAATTCTTTAATACCGTTTTAATCTATGGATAAAATTTTAAAAATAACATTTATCACATAAACTTTTTACTAAACAATAATATTTTACAAAGAAATTGAAATGAAAATGCGAAATTTTGGAAAAATTGCTATTTATCAAATTTTAACCGATCCCGATTGAAAAAAAAACTGATCCCGATCAGAATTATTTTAAAATTGAAATTTTACAAATAAACTGCAGTTTTTTTCTAAGTAATTGATATAAATTATAAAGTTAGTAAATGACGAAACCATTTTACAGCTAAACAACCTAAAATGTTTGCAAAATTCTGATTCATTCTAACTTTATGTGATTTCGTTCGGGATCAGTTTAATTACAATCGAGATCGGTTCGATTTTGAAATTTTCCATTTTTTCTTTAATTTCACTATTTGGTTTCAATTTCTTGTTGAAATTTGATTGTACAGCAATTGTTAAATGCGAGTAACAGTTTATCTGCTGTTTTTATCCATAGATTTAAAAAATATCTACAATCCTTTTTTTTCATTTTCATAAATATTTTTTTACAAAAATATTTCAAAGTTTTCTGGCCATTTTTGATATATATTTATAGATAATTGTATTGTGAATTAATTGATAACAAATCTTTAGCTCTAATATATCTTGTTCGCAGCTAAAACGATGTTTCCGGTTTCTATAAAAAAAATACAAAAAAATTCATATAAAATAATCAGAGGCCGATATCGATATAGGTGTCATTTTTGTATAATCATTTCTCAAAAATGATTCTTCATCGAACCTTCAAATAATGCATTGGTGTGTCGAGCCACCTTCTTTATGCACGTTTGAAGTTGAAGAAATTGTATTTACTCGAGGCTGACATGATGTAGAACTCTTTTCTATTAAAAACAAATAAAATACTAGTATTTGTTCTGACGTCACACCATCTATTTCGGTTTGGTTTACATATATACAAGGTACACAGTGCTCTATTTTATGCGTTACTCAAGTAATCGACTGAAAAAATTGATAAGGTTTAAGTTGACACGTTAATATAAAGAATAAATATATGTATGCATAAATATACTCATTTTTATGAAATAAATGACAGCTGTTTATCTAATAGCACTCAAAGACAAAATTGCCATGTCAAAAATAACGACGTAAGTCATTTTCTACGAATTTTTTTATCAGCTGACAATTTTCACAATAACTGTACAGTAGGCAGAGATTCCCCCGACCCACTTTTAGATTTCAACGAACACGCTCCGTTGTAATTCAAACGAAAGTCAAAGGTTAAAAATGGTCTCAAATCAATATTGTTTAAAAATTTTCAGAACTTGTCATTTAGAGCAAATATCATGATTTGCTTATACTGATGCTATGTTGATAAAACAAACCGGAATAGCTAGATGGTGGACGCCATCATAGATTAGAGTTCAGTGGCAGCTGCAATACTGGGGATAAATTTAAATTAATGATAATGAACTGATTTTTTGCACAACATATTTAAATCAATTTAATCTTTAAGAGGGGATGTGCAGCCATCTTATACATTTGAGAAGAAAAAAATGTAAACATTTTTTGAACTGGCTTGTTTCTGTCCAAAACTTACCAAAACTGTTGTCAAAAAATAAAAAATGAAAGGTGTGACGATCTACACGTTGCTTTGTATGCAAATGACGCACACAAGAGCAGAATAAGGCATTTTAATTCCTTCGAACTGTGCAGCTACAGACTAAAAATCAATATTTAGAAGTCTAAAAAATCCATAAGGATGTCATTATTGTCCACTTTACAAACATTTGTTGTTAAAAAAAAGTCCAACCTTGCTTATTCAATTTGTAACTTTTTCTCAAAATAGGGTACTTTATTCTTAAATGTGTCTCAAACTCAATAAAGGATCAATTGTCTATTACAATTAAATTGACCTATAGAGTCGGTATTGGTTCCTGTCTTTACAACAGCATATTGATTTCCGTTCCACTTCTTGATTTTAGGCCACACACAGTAAACTGTTGGGTTCTAGTTCTCATGATGTATAGTGATAAAAAAAAAGTTTCACAGTCGTTGTCCAAACAATATGAGTAATGGGCGCTTTTTTTGGCTTTACTATCTTTATATTTTATTTTCAGGTTACTTTTTTTAATACATCCACTTTATATGCGTCTATTTACAACCAGGGACGATGTATGTAAATTCTTCCAGATGAATTCCCTAACTTCTGTAGCCAACAAAGCTGCAAGAACCTAATGGCGTGTTATCATGTGGCCTTTAAAGGGAAACAGTTTTGCTTCTCCCATAATAAAAAACAAGCTGAAAATACATGTAGTTGTACCCTGTCCTAGTGACTCAAAGACTTTTTGAAGTACATCCATGGAACTATTATATTTTCCAGCGAGGATAAAGAGTTTGTCCACATGTGCCAACTTTTGGCTGTTCCAGAATTTCATCCTAGTCTGACAATTTTGACAAAAGGAGAATTTTTCCTGTAAGCAGCTTTGGAGCGACAAAGGATCATAAATGTTGTTTAGCCTCGCCGTATGTCAGGCTTCAAGTTGTATCTGGATGGTGAAGGCATCAAAATGTAAATCCAAAGACACCCCAAGGCTCTATTGAACTCAAAGCGTTTACTTTTCCATGTTGAGTGACACCATCTTCTTCCATACATTACGGGGAGGGCACTCATGATTACTGGGTCATTTGAGGCGATTTTGTTAAGATATATAGATTGCCTTCTGTTTTCCGAGCGATATGTTTTATTTAAGGAGATCGGTAAGCTCTTCTGCAGAAGTTATGAAGATACGACTACATCCACAAGGAAATTATGTGTTAAGAATTCTGCTACATAATAACTGACATCTGTCTGTTGAACATATCTTCTAAGAGCGTATGTAATTACGGCAAGTGAAGGTGAATTTTCAAACGCATGAGCTTTCATCCTGTACTCAATTAAGGTGTATTTTGGTCATTGTTTTCATACCACATAATACTCCTGATCCTTCCTGTCAAAGAAACAATGAAACATTCGTTCTATGTCTTGTCTATGTTTGCAGTATTATCTGCAAGTTGTTTGTAAAGTTAGGTCCAGTGGCGGAATATTGTTTCGTTGAACTCAGTTGGGGAGTCATTTGATCTCTAGCCCTATGTGGGGGTATACTTCAAAGACTCTGTCCTTGACAAAAGGTGTTCTCTTTATAATATTCTTATGGAAGATGTCAGCAGTGCGTTCTGCTAACTCTGTTGCTTGGTAGGAGCGCGTCGTCGGAATGGCAATGGTGTCGTCCAAATTCCATCCTCTTCCTCACCATTTCTTTATCCATCACCACAGAGTCTAAGTCATCTATTTCATATTTAGATATTATATTATTGTTAAGCCATTATTAATCACCAAATTAAATACAGGTTTTCCCGTTTTTTGTGATTACGTCAAAGAGCACACGGCGGGTGTGACCGGTCAGCAGAGGATACTTACTCCTCCATAAAACCTGATCCTACTTCCAATTTATGTAAAGGTCCTTGTTTGTTCTGCTCGTGTTTTGTATTTTTTTCGGACTGATGATTTTGAACTCTGTTCGTTATCACCACAGTTTATTTCTATGAAGTGTCTGTCCTCTACCGATAGTCTGATTTCATTCCATTATCATCGTTTTCTTTACAAAAGAGATTGCCACCCAAGTAAGGACCGGCTGCTGCCTATGATCTTGTCATGATGATTGTTAGTATCCAATTGTTTTACAGAGATGATTTTACTGCATGATTCAAGGGAGACCCGGCCCTTTCTTCTCACAAAGGTTTTCTTGCTGTTTATACTTAAGGGAGTCCTAGTTCACTCTGGGTAGACTTCTCCAATGATGACCCAGCCATAATGAAGCCGTTGAGCAAACGGTGTATCTTAGGATCCTATTTTCTTATCCAGCACATCTTGGGTTTCTGCAATATTCTTTCAATGAAAAGACCTATAAGTTAGTCTGGGTCATAGTGGGGCATGATGTTTGCAATATCCTGCAGGTGAGGAAAATACTGTACAATATCTGGTGTCGTAATTTCAGTCACATCGTTCAAAAGATCGGAGCACTCAATCACTAAAGGAAGCTTCAAGGTGTAGCACTTGTCAACGGTTGTCATAAGCCATACTTTGCAGCTGCTTGATGGCATTCCGAACCAGAGGTTATTGTGAACTGCGTTTCCGCTGTATGCATTCATAGTGGTTCTAGCACCCCACGACTGGTAAGCGACCTGTTGCAGAGTTCATTAAGCATGGCATATACTTTGGATTACCTCTCAGGATTCCCAGTTTGGTAGATGTTGAGAGCAAAGTCTTGGCATAGTAACGTCCTTTAAAGGATATTTCGCCCGCAGTTTGCTGTGCACTTGGAACTACAATGAAGGGCATTGAAGTGGTAAAAAAGATTGTTTGAATGAAATATTCTAAATTTTGTATCCAACGTCAATTGTTACATAGGACACGCCCACTTATTTTATAACGAGGCAAACAGTATTCGTAACAATGCTTTCTGAACCGTTCATCTTCTAAACAACACAAGCAGGGCAGACCGAAATGTTGACACAAGCTGAATCCCGATATTTTCTCCGTATATGTTTTCCATGTCCCGCGCATATCCCAGTACCCTCAACAAGCTGCGAAAACAGCAACAAAGCAGAAGATCAAAGAAGACGCTTACCCCTCTAAAACGAAAAACTGAAACATGTGCATATATGTTGTGAAATAAAATTCTTTTTTTGCAATACAGTACATGTAACAGGAAGTTCAAAACACAAAGTTACTCAAATATTCTTATTTTGAACAATATCCTTAAATGTTCTAAACTGCAGCATCTAAAGCAGACCCGAAGTCCTTTCTTCTCATCGGAGGATTTCTTGACAAAAATTCTTTGCAGTTTTGCAACGCATGAGTGCACGACTTGGGGTGTGTAGGGTACAAGACTTTCTACTTGTATTCAGACATCCCGTCCTGTTTTACACCTGTTTTCTCCGTTGTTACGTAACATAGTCTTTGTTTTTGCACCTGTTTCAGTTCTTCAGTGACCAGTATGTGATCAAACATGAAACAAGGGTCGCCCAATGTTGATGCCATCTCAGTGATCAGGTCTATGAACCTTGTGAAAGGTGACAAGGTTACACTTCTTGAATTCTTGTATCTCGTCGCACGGTCCACCCACTAGTTCTGAAGAAACTGGGGTAGTTTTGCTATGATAGTGTTCACGCCTGTAGAGGTGTCAAAGAAGGAATATACGGTTGCATAGTTCGAGTCTTCTCTCAGACACTGTATTTCTGACATGATGTCAACAAGTCATGTGTCTAATGTTTCGAGGAAGTTGAATGCGCTGGAAGGCAGCTAACCTCTTTCTGAACTCAAAAGTAAAATAAAATAGTGAAATAAATGGAATTGTGTTTCGTTGCATTCTAATCATTTTGAAAACAAAGAAAATTCGACTAAAAAAAATTGATATTTTTTCGTATGTATAACATGTATAACGTGCTGGTTTCTCAGATTTAGCAAAAAACATAGTTGGTAATCAATTAACAAATGTTGGGTTTTTTGGTGTGTTATGTAGAATATGATTTATTCTAATTTTCAATATTATTTTTTTTTTTTTTTTGCTTTTTTAAATTATTAGTTTTAGTCATTTTATATAAATTTTTATACCCAAAATGATAAAAAAGATTATATGAGATATACATAAACATACGTAAAATTATATATATATATATATATATATATATATATATATATATATATATATATAATCATGTATATGGCGAATAAACAGTTTTTCCATATGTCTGTGAGTGAATTTTTCAATCCGCCGAAAATGTTCTGCACAGACCAGTAAATATGTTCTCCCGGTATTTTAAACCCTGATCGCGAAAATATGTCCGCGTGAACAAGATTATCATCGGTAAATCGGGAAATAAAATCTTTGCGAATAATTTGAATTTTACCTTTGGATGGTGAATCGTTTATTATTCGTATGTTCCTGGAGACATTAAAAAATGTACAGTAAAATGTAACAGTGAATGACTAACAGCTGCATATAAATCATATTAGTACCATATTTAAGAGTTATTAAACCTTGCTCAAAGCGTACATTAATGTGATTGCTGAGGATTACAAATTGGGGTTTTTTTTTAAAAAACGTTAATCTGTTATGATATTTCTTGCTTTCTATATTTTTTTTCTTTTTTTTTCTTTTTTTTTTTTTGTTGTTGTTTGTTTGTTTTAAATCGAACCTTAATTGTCTAAAAACGAATTGATGAGACAACAGCATGTTGATTTAAACTTATTTTATTGTTATGCATTGTTACAAAAGGGATTCAGGGGTTTCGAAATTAATAACTCAAATACCCTGAAATTAATACATTGCGCATAAACCAACTGCATATTATTGTAGTAGTGTTTATATCTCAACTCCCATGTTACTAGAGGTAGTTTATCAATGATCAGTGTCTTCCTTGCGATACTTTAGGTTATCAAAATCTTTTTAATTAAACGTAATAAGTCTTTAAATACTCGACGACCTACTTTTACCGCTTCAAAATCACGGCCCCCGTGCTACACCGATCACAGCCCCCTTATGTGTGTTTGTACACGGTGACTTAACAATCTTTTTTATCGAGAAAGTCTGAATTTCCGGTTTTTATTAGTATAAATTTTAGACATTCTTAAAGTTTTGTAATAACTCGTGAACTTCGTAATGGGATGATTTAGAGCCATGTTAACAATGAAAGTAAGAAAAGCATTTACTTTTTAAATATTACTTCATATTGATTTATTCTTAAGTATGCTCTTTTTATTATATTTGAACAATAACTGCTATCTTTGCTATAATGGTTGCGATCTAAACAGTTGTTAGCATTACAAGAAAAATACTTATTACATTTTTCTCCTATATGATTGCAAATATAACATAGGCTTGTATCTAATTCTACATTGCATATATTTTTGAATGCAATTTTATTTTATAAAAAAAAACAATATTTAAATCAATATCATCATAATTATTCAGATTTCGAATAATAGAAGATTTAAACTTTCGCGAACTTTTCTACATTTTCAGCTGCATGAATTTAGCTATGAGATCTGACAAGTGTGAATTTGTTTGTGTTTAGTGACGTTTTTTCTGAATACTTGTAATTCTATTAAGCCTAAAACGAGGTACCTTTATCATCATTATTATTTCTGTGATACAGCTGAAATTATCAAAACGAAAGTCCTGGTTTATGCACTATTTAGTCTTTCTATTATTGTTCTTAATTAGAACCTTATCAAACAAAGCCAAAAAAAAAAAAAAGAGAGAGAGAGAAAAGGGCAACCTCTCTAGAAACATTTTTATAATTGTTTATTAATACAAAGCAGGGGTAAGTAATAACATTGTTCACTTCATATTATAACAAGATTATAACAAGAATGTCTGATACACAACGTTACATAATGGAGTTCTGCTGCACAGTTAACTGTGACTAAAAGGTGATTTAAAAATAACACGATCTGTCAATTTGTCAACAATAATCTAAAGCAAAAGAGCAAGTTGTTATTAATTTTATATTAACAAACGAAACTCCGCTCGGAAATATCTCACCTACAAGTACGCAGAGAAGTTCAGCAAATACACGTGTACATTGTAAGTGTACGTGTATGTTTAGAAAAATGTGAGAATTATGCCATGATGACGAATTTCAACACGTATGTACACGAATGAACACACGTGTAGATTGCAAAGTACCAGTAAGGTCAAACTTGTAGGTTATATTTTTTGTTAGCTTATTACTTTAACAAATGTACTGATTTAAAGGCGGTTTTGATATTCTATTATTCTGGTATTCTACATCTTGATTGCGAAAATTTGTCCCCATGAACAGGATTTTCATCGGTCAATCACGAAATAAAAGTTTTGCGAATAATTAAGATTTACCTTTGGACGGTGAATCATTTATTATTCGAATGTTCGTAGAGACATAAAAGTAAATTAGAAGTAATTTAAAGTTAACAGATGCTTAACACCAGATTTAAGATGCATAACCTTGCTCAAAGCGTGAACAAATTTAATGTGATTACTAAGGATTACCATTTGATTTTTTTTTAAAGAAAATGTTAACTTATAAAGGTTTTGGTTTGGGTTATTTTTTAAATAGTAACTAAGTGTCTAAAACTGATTTAATGAGACAACAGCCTGTTGATTTGAACATAATTTAGCGAAATGCATTGTTACAAAGGGATTTAGCACAAGTTATGAAAACTTATTACGCCCTCTCCCTACACGTTTAACGAGTTCAATGACATACGTCACATACGGTTTGTATATATAGTAAAACTTTTGCAATTACTTGTACAGTACATCAAGTGATAACGAACAGCGTTTAAAATCGAATGTCCAAAGAAAAAATACGAAACAGGAGCAGAGCATACACGGGCCTCTACGAATATTAAAGCTACAGGGTCAGTTGTCATGGAGATGTGAGCATCCTCTGCTGACCGGTCACCCCACCGTGTGCTCTTTGTCGTTATCGGGAAAAAACCGAAAAATACATTAAACAATAAGCTGATTAGATATTATTTAAGTGATTACAAATAAATAACACTGAGAAGGAAGGGGCTACTGCTTGCTATGGTAATGTCATGTTGTAAATTTTGAATTTACCGAATGGCAGTAAATAAAACTTACAACATGACAGTAATCTAGAAAAATATATAAAGACACCAAGAAGGAATCCATTTTCTAAAAATACAAATTTTGCCGATATTTTGTTGTAAATAAATTTTACCAGATAAAGTTGGGTTGAAAGTATTCAGTTTCTGTAAATACTTAATTAATACTTCATATGGTTCTTGCAATTAATGTTGCATAAAGCTTAAGTGAATTGTACCACTTAAAACAATCTTTTTCCTCCAGATAGTCTGAATTTCCGGTTTTTATTTCCAATGCATATATCATCCATTGTTCTTAAAGTTTTTGTAACAACTGCCGGAATTACGTAATTGGATGGTTTAGAGCCATGTTATTAATGAAAGTAAGAAAAGCATTTTTTTAATATTTCTTCATATTGATTTGTTCTTAAGTAATGCTTAAAATTTAATTTATATTTAAACAATAAATGCTCTCTTTGTTATTTGTTATAATGGTTGCGATCTACCAGTTGTGGGTACAATACTAATTAAATTTTTCTCTTATGATTGCAAATATTTCATTGACGGTACTGAAAAACTTAGTACTGATAATTACTGATCCTATTTATTTTGCTCTTACTGAGTTGAGAAAATGTACCTGAACTCATTTTACCTCAACTGATAAATTTCTCCAACATCTGACAACATACATGTATCTTAAAATGTTTTAATGAATTGATGCTATAGTTAAAAAGTAGTACACATCTCCAAGTAACTAATTACTAGTATTCCGTATTAATATCAAGTCCTAGCCAACTAAAAGTAGCTAGGTTTTCTTACTTCTCGCACCTGTTGCTAGTAGCCAGTTACTAGTAGCTAAGTTTACCGAAGACAGAATATCTCAAAATTTTAAACATTCAATTTGACTCTGTCAGCCGAATAAGGTAAATATCAGTATATGATTCTATAAATGTTTTAGAGTCATCATCAGTCAGATCTTTGTTTAATTGAAAGTAAGATTTCAAAATGGAAAGAGGAAATTCGGACTGGAATATTTTTAAAAAGTTGCTACTGAAAACTTAATGCTTTGTATTCATTTAGTGCCACTGTCATTCATAAACTGTATTTAATTTTTAACAGAGGTTGTGCCAAAATAATGTACGTCATTTGACACAGATATTTTAAAGTTTTAATATTGCCCCAGTTATAAGTAACTACGTTATGCTGTTGAACTCTTTAATTTTGTCAGTATGCTTATGATGAATTTATTGAAAAATTGTTTAAAAACCTGACTCGATCGTAGTTTTATCATGGACGGGGATACATGGAAATGTAAATATTAAAAAAGATATTCATTAAGGATAAGGTTTATAAATACAGAATGAAAAAATCCCCTTATGATAATGAAAAACCATTTATAGGGTATTGTAGACAATCTATACTTCTATACTACTATATTAAAATAACAGACTCAATTTTTTGGGCTTTAATACCGGTAAATCGGAAGAGTACTTCCTTTTGTTTTACTTATTTTTAACATCATTGGTACTTGAAGATTGCCAATTTGTTTTTATTTTTACTCAATTAAGCTTTGCTAATTAATAATTAGTGAAATTTCCTCAAAATATCCCGGAAATTATCTGGATTTTTTGGATTTTACAATCTAGCGCGTGCGCAATACATTCACGCTAACGGGAACTTTAGTTTATGTTTCCACAATATCATATTTGCATGAATAAACTCAGAAACGATAATAGAAATATGTGTAAATTTTCATTGGAAATTTAATTGCTACATATTCAGTTCATATATATTTTTCATTTCTTATGAGAGAAATTATAAATTAACAAATATCTTGAATATACATATTTACTTAGTATTTACTTTTGTCTTCGTGATGGCAAAATAATATTTGATTTCATGCATAAAATTCACGATATATTTCTTAGGAGAGTGAAATATAATATACAGAATGTTTTATCGTTAAAATGATAAAAATATATTTATATTTATGTCCTACGGACCCGAGTAGAATGCGTTCCATGTATTGTCTCTGTAGCAAAGAAAATACGTGTACGTTGTTGAAAAAGTGTTGAATATTTACATTATTTGGATTAAATTTTTAGATGAAAGGTATTTACAGTCAGTCTCAAAATGGTTTATTATGATTAATTTGACTGTTATTTTCAATACAACTTCATTAATTTTCTCTAAAATCGTTTCGGAGCGATTCTGCAATTTTCTGTTACATTACGGGTATATGAGAGGCATTCTAACTGTCCATGGTGAGGGCCTTTCCTAAGACACAGTTAGATTAGATCTATTCTAACTAGGAAAGTGTAGTGAAATTAATGGCGTTGCTTTGGTATGTAAATGTCAACAATACGGTGTTTCGATGTATTTATTTCGTAAATGTCCGATATGCAAATTGTTAACACGTGCACGCACGAGTCAAAGTCTAGTGTATTATAAAAACTATAAAAACTATATATTTGGGGTGACTTTACATTCGGGATTTTTCTTTTGATCATTTTAATTTTTCAGAAGATCGTATTTTCACTTATGTTCTTCTTCGTTCCACTCAAACGAACATAAATAATTCATAAAATAAAACACAAACACGTATGTTAGGATGTGAAGCGCTCTGAAGTGCAGTTTACTTATTCATGAAATACACAAGTTTTCTTCTCTATCTTCATTTCTACAAAATAAAACAATATTTTAACATAATATTCCAATAAACATCAAAAGCAAGGGCGGGTGGGTGGGAATTAAGTTATCTCCACTGAAAAGAGCCTTCGAATGGCTATATAACTTTCCGCGCTAACATCGGTCAGTTAAAACCCGTGCAATGAATATTTAAATGTCACCTGACAAGGTGACCAACAACTAACCAATATATTACAGGTGTAAATAAACACGAACACGTGTTATTCGAACCTTTAGGCTGTTTAAAATTAATTCTACGTTTAACGTTACCCGCGCGCGTAGGTTTCGTCGAAATTGTCGTTTCGAAAAAACAAACAAATCCGGTTTGGGTTTTCATTTAGCAACTGAATTCTACATCCTGTATGAGATAAAAACATGCTTAAAGACAGCATTGAGGTATTCAGTTTTCACAATTCGAAGAAAATGAGAGTCTATGCCACTATCAAAGTAAAAAAAACCCAACAATAATGGATCAGACAAACACATGATCGAAGTTGGCAGTAAAAATCTTATTTCGAGATTGTTTAATGTCGGTTGTCAAGTCACAGAGCCTGTACCATGCTGAACAAACTTCCGCCCAAAAAGGCAAAAACGAGGTTTGTTGTATATATTTATTTAAGTGTTCCATCAACAACTGAAATGACTACCCATCTTCTTTAACAAAACCTCAAAAGAGGAAGAAACTTATAGGTGATCCAGCTAAAGTGGAAGAACGGAGAGAAGTGGAATACACTTGTAGGTTGGCAGTTATTTCAAGAACCCTGTCTTGAGTTCTTAGAAGTAGGTACAGTGATTCTTACAACAAAACTCTGATATGATAAATTTTAAAATGTGTCATTATGAAAATGTGTGAAATAATGTCATTATTTTGATTTTAGATAATCCGTGAATCACATGTGTTGCGCAACATTTTCCCTGAAAAGAAAAAGTTTTCCCTTCGGTTGCTATGTTGATGTAAATCCATTGGATGTACCACTTCATGTGCTTGCAAATCACTCCACTTCTCGTCCAGTATACATGATGTACACACAGAAAGGATATAAACATAAATTACACAAAAGTATATTCTTTGAAAATGAAAAATTAACATGAATCCTACCATATGTATTACATGACAGTGCTGTATTGATAACTAAATGGGTGACTTTCAATAAATACACACTTGTTTGAAATTTTTGTTTGTTTATTTTTCCTCCCTCCCTCGTAGGTTTTAAATTTTCATGTGACGTTAAACGTAGAATTAATTTTAAACAGCCTTAATAAATATCGCATAGCCCCCTAACTCCGTCACTACCCTAACTCCGTCACTTTCGGGAAACTCCTCGCCGTTTGAAATCAAGTGCGATTATGACGTTATTTTTTGCATGTCAAAAATCTTCAATCAAATGTCAACAATTTACAACGGTTAAATTTAAGAATGTGTTCTAACTTAACAAAATTACATCTTGTTCATTTTATGCAACAATAATTGCGTGAAATCAGCTAACACTTTTTCACGGGTGCACTAAAATAACGATATTTCTGACATGCGGGCCTATTTGATTATTTACGGTGGTCAGTTATTTTAAGAGAGGTCAAGATGAAACATTTCACATGTAATTAATTTTTTATTGAGGTTATTAATACATTTTTTTCAGTCCGCAATAGCGTTTATGCACTACGTTTGATGATAACGTCAAATCGCTCATGCCGTAATATTTGCCTAATACAGGGTTACAGATATATACGGTATGTCGGTATTTAGAATATGCTACATTTATTAAAAATGTAATAAATAATATAATCATTAATATATTCATTATTGATATGATATATTTGAAATATGTAAGGACAGAAATCAAACGGCACCCATACATTCTGAAAAGGTCATTGTGATTGTAGTTACAACGACCCATTTTTTTTTTATTCTGGCGATCATTTCACTTTGATGATATTAAATACAATTTAAATTGTATACAACGATTTTACTTATTAAAACTTGACCTAGATACAAGTTGAGTTTAAACTAAATTGTTAATGTGTTTTCATTCCCTGGCGTATCATAGATCATGTGGGTGACGGAGTTAGGTTCATAAGTTAGGATAGCACGTGTGATAAACGTCGTATTCAGAGGGCTTATTTGAATAATAATAATAAAAAAATATTTGTGTTTATAATTTTATAAACTATATCGTTTCAGGTTATATTTAGTGGCTGCAAATGATAAAAACCGCAAAAAATAATTAACAGAGAAACGCGGAATGTTTTCTGCTTATGGTGACGGAGTTTGGGTACTCGGGGATACATATTAAAAAAACTACATACACGTATATCGTGAAATGTAAAGTAAATCAGGAGGACGGATTGTCAAAAAATTGTCAACAAAAAAATATCCATTAGTCATACTTTATAATTAAGGAATGAATTCAATATTTATTTGTTTGATACGATATAAAATGGTTTGGGGCAGTTTAACTTAGGCTTTATAAACCTCGAAGCGGTTTATAAAGAAGCGTAAACTGTTTCAAACCATTTTATATAATTTAAAACTAATAAACATTGAATTCATTGCTTATAATTTAATTTTTTACTCTTCATTTAGATAAAAACAGTCATTTGACCTTAACGAGGCCGGGTCTAATTTTTTCTGCCCTAGATTTTTTTATGAAATTTTTTACATGAATTTCTACCGATATAATTATTATTTTAAGGAAAAAAATCAGACATTCACCACACCGTTTGTTCAAGGGGTCATCTCTAAGTTTGTTAATCTTTAACATAGGACCCTATGGGATTTTGCTTGAAATGTATCAATTTTGCACATATTTTACATTTAATTCTTTTTAAACTTCTGCCCTAGGGATTTCTTTTTCTGTTCTACAAATTAAAGTTATTGCTTAAAGGCATCAAATGGTCAAATAAAAAAAAACTTTTACCTCCTGGTTTGATCCAGGGGTCTTAGCAAAGTTGTTTTTTTATGCCCAATTTCCCAGTTTGCCAGATAATGGCTATTTTTTTATTTGACAAAGACGGAAATGGTGATCTTTATAGTATTATTACAACATTCAGACATGCACATTTAAGTAATAAATAAATATATAACATCGAATATTAAGGGTCATTAATATAAAATACATGGTTACTGTCTTGAAATATAGAAATTAACCTATATTTAGGCGGGTTAAGAGAACGTGAGGGCTAGGCTTGCTGAACCCTCTTCACGTTTTCAAACCGAGCCAAAATATAGCTTATACTTCGAGACATTTATGCTTATTCCACAATATAATACCGGCATCAATTTTACGCATCAATCGAGCTATTTTCGACAAATTTCGCTGAATATCTGCAGTTGAAACTATCACGCCATGGCGTCAACAAAGCAAAAAGATGACGTCACAATACAAATAAAACGGAGCGTGCGTACTCGTTCTGTACTCGCCCTCGTTAAAATGACGTAAAATTGTACAAAATTAAAACGTAATGTCAGGCGTATTGATACGTTTTTACGTAAGTCTTACTATGACGTAGGCAACATTCTTTAAACGATATAAAATATTTTTTAGCCAATCAGAGAGCGCGTTACAACCAGAATTAAAATATTTATACCGAGCGCAGCGAGAGGCGGGCGAAGCCCGCCTCGCGAAGCGAGGATTTATACCGAGCGCAGCGAGAGGCGGGCGAAGCCCGCCTCGCGAAGCGAGGATTAATGGTAACACGTATATATAAGAAAATCAGTGAAAAATGAAAGTTGAATCAGGGGTACTAAGGCCAAAAAAAATTTCTTCCAGCCCTGGGCGCCGCCATCTTGGCAGCCATTTTGTTTTAAAAAAGTTAGTTCGATCATTGATTGACTGGTACTTATCGATGTTTATTGCCCCTAAACTCGATTTAATAAGTTCCAGTGTTTCAATAGAAGGTAATTTGAATTAAAAGAAATTAAAAAGGAAACCAGATAAGTTTCAATAGTGCTTCAATCAAGAAACACGACTTGTTCTATGTATGTCTTATCAAATTATCAGATGGAAAATAAAAACATTAACGTCAAGGAACTGATCTTTAAGATTCTGAATAAAGTATTCAATTTTATTACATTGGCATTCATATAAATTAAATTGATGAACAATGAAAGAAGAAATAACAAAAAATTCGGAATCACGTAAGTCTCCTCGGCTATTTCCGAAGACGTTTTACGTCTGAAATATGACGTCATAATGTAGACTGAGCACGCGTCTTTTAGTTTAACTTTGACGAATGATTTGAGTTGGCAACCTTCCTCGCGGATCCTACTGTGTGCGTTTTAAATAGATTTATTATACAAAAATCAAACTGCCCAGTGTTAAATCTGCGCTCGGTCCAACGGTCACACCGTTTACATATTAAATATTTTATTTTTGGCCTGTATGCTGTCATAAGGTAAAGGAAAATCCAAATAAATTAGCATAAATTTTAAAGTTTTTTCTTTAATTACATCTTATTTAAAAATGGCGTCACTGAGTAAGTAACCATTTAAAACCTCCAATTTTCTTTGTCAATGTGAAATACATGTCTTTCTCTTGAGTTACAATGTCTGGCACCAATAATATTTTGTCATTTGATGATAAAATGCATTTCAAATTGGTGAATTGCTAGTACATTATTCATATTTATGGTTTCACACATTTTCAGCGCCGTTCCATGATATGCTTACTAGTCTTGCTGACAATAGGACTGCTATCAGTAAAGCTAACTCCCCGTGACAAACTAGAGGAAGTTTGCAATGACAAAATCCCCCTGTCAATTTGTGCGAACAAAACTCAGCACAGACTTGAAGAAAACGCGCTAGAAAATGAAGACAAAAAGCATGTTGTTCGTGAAGCAAAGAGAATTGCCATTTATTATGGAATGGTAATGGTGACGTTTATAAACAAAGCATTTGTTCCTTTTCTTACCAACTGGATGTGTCATACTGACAAAATGGTGAATTACTCCCAGGTGTTGGTTCTAGTCACGGACAAATCAGTTTACAGGGACATTTCCGCCCAATATCCATCACTAACTGTTGTGTACATTAGTGTGTTCGAAGAGATGAACGGCAGACAGAAGTACTGCACTGCAGGCTTCATGCGCATCGGTATATACAGAACCAGGGTCGTCAATTGGCTTCTACAGGAAAATATACCCGTCTTTCTCTTTGAGCTGGATGCATTGTGGGTAAGCAACCCCGTGTCTTTTGTGACAAGCAAGAAAGAATACGACTTGACAATTATACCAACCTACGAGAAATCTTTCGAAGCAGCGATCGGTTTTTACTACATGCGGAACACGACTCGGATGAAGCTGCTCTGGGCGGAGCTCGTGTACCGCCTGGACGCATTGGATACCACGTTTTCATGTTTACACAACGAAGACCTCGTACGATCCAACCACAACGATCAGATTCAGCTGATGGAACTCATTCTAGAACATTACAGAAACATTGTTATCTACTTCCTACCACTGAATAGATTTCTAGATGGGAAGTGGTACAAAAACCCAAACACGGAACAACTGAAAAACGCCTTTATTCTTAACTTCAATTTCATTATTGGGATTCAAGAAAAGATAAAAAGAGCAAAACGTTTTGGACATTGGTTTGTTGCCGACGATCACGTGACATGTGTGAGACCAAGCGTCGAAATGACTTTAAGAAATCAAATAAAGAATAACAATAAGAATTCGGGGTCAATAAAGTGACTGGACATAGCTATGTCGTCACATCTTATGAATAGAAAATAAATTCGTGTAATAACTTTTGATGATTACAATGAATGCATTGATAGTGAAAAACAGTAAAGTCTTTAGAGACTTACAGTGAATAATGTGTACGAAATTGCGGAAATCCTGATGAATTCGCAAGTCTAAATTCTAATTATGCCTTAAAAAATTGAATGTTTTTTAAATAAATGACGAAATCGTGTTTTAAAGTTTATGATAAAGCACGTAACAGTTTTAAATTTATACAAAATTAGTTACTTTCCATACAAGATCGTACTGGACAAACTTAAAGACAACTTTATCATGTAGAATTATGGACCTTATGGGGTTTTTTGCAAAGAGAGGAACGGTACATCAGCAGAAAAATTGGATTTTATCCCGTTCACCATTTAAAATCACGAATTTAATTATTTCATCAGAGTCATCGTCTTAATTTGCTAGAACTTCAGAAGTAGCAGAAGAATTGGGAACATTGAATTTTAAGACATAAATAAAAAATAACCTGATAATTTTCTTAATGCTGTTTTGGGCATGCTTATTCTGTTCAGATTCAATCTTATTTCACCTGTTAATTCCGTGACATCGTTACGTTATTGAGATTCTCAAAGACACCCAGTCTTATAAAAGGACGTCCAATTATGATCCACAATACATGTATCTACACCACTGTATGACTTTGGACTCAAGTAACACAATTATATAGTATTCTAGATAAACACCTGATTTATACAAGAAAGGGTTCGTTTCTTTCCCATACAAACTAGTGGGTTATTTCAAGGCTGAGAATTTAATTATTCAAATACTCCACCATCTACAGGTTTCAAGAGCAGTTCTCAACAAAATCAAACAAAACTACCATCTCATGTTTTAAGATTGCAACAAATTCATATCATTCCTACTTAACTCAAGACATTTTCAAATTTTTTTTAAAGAGATTTTTTTAAAATATATTTTAAAATACGACCGAGAGCCCTTACTACTATAGAGCAATCATCAGAGAATTTTTACACATTTGTATGCTGTCATATGCAACAAATATACCCATACATGTATGAATTGTTTATAAATTTGTCACTCATATTAACATTGATTGTCAATTAATTTAAAATCAAATTCTGCATGTTTTTCTGAAATTCATATGACCAAAGACTTATTTGAATTGTGGTATAGCTGTGGTACAATTTATTGGTTACTATTGTCTAAAACAAAACAAACAAAAGTGTTTATTTAAACAATACATGTACTGGTGGTGTACCTTTATCCAATTAGAGAGAGAGAGAGAGAGAGAGAGGGAGAGAGAGAGAGGGAGAGAGAACGGCAGTCTATATTGTTGTAATATTTAGTAAATAATAAAACATAGGAAGTTAATAAAACTTGACCTTGAACCACTCGTAATATATGTATACATGTATCTGTTCAAACTTTCTAGAGCTCCTTGTAGAAGTGTATTACACTCGAACAAACACTAAGTGTCATCATCAAAGCTACGGAATCAAAACTTCAGGTTGGTTTCACAAACTGCTTGAGTTTAGCCTTCCCAGCTAAGTATCCATTGACGTGTGATGTGGTTTTATCCTTAAGAGTTTATCTATTTCTCAATTGACTCATTGGTGAATGATAAAATACTCAGTCATTAAAATATACTTATGAAATCATAATGACAACGATGTAAATTGCTACAAGTACTTGAACCCTCTGCATTTTACTTTTTCCACACATACTTTTAGTAAGGTTATTTTGTTCAATCATGAATGACAAGCAATAAATTACACATTGCAATAGCAATTTTTTGAAGTTCAAGCTGCAAACAATTTTCAACTAAAAAAAAAAGGCTCCATTAGTGATGTTTTAATGTTTTTATATTACAGTAAATAATAAATTCAATTAAATTAAAAATTCTTGGTATTCACAATTCTTTGTCTATGATGGCTTCTCTGACCACTTTTTTCGTCTTATTTCTTTCTTTTTTCTTTCCTTAGCCCCTTGTGAAGGCCTCTCTGATCACTTCTTTTTGCCCTTCTTCCCTTTGCCCCCTGTGAGGGCCTCGGGGTCCTGTCCCTGGGCCACAGCCAGCTTTCTCTTCAAATCCAGCAACACAGCAACCTCCGAGTCAATTCGGGATTTTTCTGCTTTTTGGGATTTTAGATCCCGAACCAATAACCCCTGAAAAAAAGAGAGGCTAGATGTGTCAGAATGGGTAAATGTTCCCTCAATAGGAAAATAAAAAAGAGGCCCAGGGGTCACATAGCTCACCTGATCAACAATATAGCCATAACTCTAATCAAATCAGCATTAGTATTGAAATTAATATATCTTGACAACTAAGTACAGTAGATTTTGCTCGAAAAGTTGAAAAAATCTGCTGATTTTTATTCATATTTTTAGGGTAAATACCAAACTCTTTTTGTTGTTTTATTATTGTAAGAAGATTTTTCTCTATTTCCATATAAAAATCCCCCCCACTTTGTGGCCCCACTTTTCTCTAGGGAATCAAAATATTTCATAGACAGGTCAAACAAAAAACAGTGTATTCTTGTTTCATGTAAAATAGCTGCAATAATGTAGCTCTCTCCCAATTTTTTTTCTTTTTCTTTTCGGTAAACATCAGATATAAAAATCGGAGAGGGCTACATTATTGCAGCTAGTAAAACACGGGTACTTTAAGGCAACTCGAGTTTTATGATTGTCAATATTTTTGTCATTTTAAAAATTGTTTATCTTTATGAAAACAAAGTCTGAATATTAATATCAAGTGAATATGTCCACTAAAGAATTATACTTCTACTTCAGAATTGAGTCGCCTTTTGAAGCTGTCTTTCCATTATACCCCTTTCAGTTAAAAATAGATCACTTATTTACCTTAACAAAAAACCAAAAAGTGTAACACTACTCCAAAGTTCATTCATAACTTGAGTAATACAGAGAAATCAAAGATATATTCAGTTAAAAATGACAGATTTCTTGAATAAAATATGACTAATGCTGCTTATTGTAACATCATATTGATCAGATATTGATGAGAATTTTTACTCAATCGATCTCTAAAAGAGTTGCCTTATCATACCCACAAACATAGATATCAATGCCTGTTAGAATAGAGGTTTTCCACATCTATTATGATAATGTATTCTCATACTAAGTGTAGAGAATAATGCCTGTTTCCAGAAAAGACCTTTTATGATGCTGTAATTCCACACTTAATATACAGACTTACTCGAGTTACATGATAGATGCATTCTGATGGTACTTCTACAAAACATATCAAAATGTACTTCCTACTGTTGAACAATAGATGTATTCTGATAGTACTTCTATAAAAAATATCAAAATGTACTTCCTACTGTTGTACAATAGATGTATTCTGATGGTACTTCTACTAAACATATACTTGATAAAAATGTACTTCCTACTGTTGAGCAATTGATGTATTCAGATGGTACTTCTATAAAAAATATCAAAATGTACTTCCTACTGTTGTACAACAGATGTATTCTGATGTAACATGTAGATAAAAATGCACTACCAACTGTACTATACAATAGATGTATTCTAATGATATATATCCACACAATTAATCCATTCTGATGTTATTTAAACAATAAAATGCTTTCTTTGGTGATTCATGCGGGTATGTTAGTTGCCAGCATTGCAGAAAAAAATACATAACCCGCATTATTTTTTTTTTTTAATTTCTACCTTAATAGCCAACATGAATCACCAAAGAAAGCATTTTACAAACATTTTATTTTTAAACATGTACCTATTTTTGCATAATTGAATTAATCCTATAGAGCAGGTATAAGCAACTATATTATTGTTAATGTACATCACTACAGTCAATAGAATAGCCTGTGAATGCTCCTATTTTGGGGGAATTTAAGTTTGATGTAATTTTTCTTAGATTAAAGACAATGAAATACTTGTTTGCACCGATCGTATAGACCTCAGCCCTGTAATTTCTATAGAGCTATGAATCACATTCGGTTTCCGTAAGAAATAGAGGAGGAATACTATGTGAATGTAAGTAGGTGGATGGACCTGTTTTGAGACGGCCTCCGTCAGTCTCTCCACTTCTTGGCTGTCCACCGCCCCATTGGCTGTTGTCCCTGATGACTCCATCTCTGGCTTTTTACTTTCCTAAAAAACAAAAAATTTACATTCCTGATCTTTTCCTTAGTTTTTAAAAGATTTCCTTTGTATACAGTAAAACTATTTATCAAAGAAATAGCCACCCATACAAGCTCCTTATTCCCTACAAGAAAGGATTTTTTTTCCTTTCCTGATCTTCTGTGGAATTATTTAAATTTGTGGGGGCCAGTTTTTGTGGATTGTGGGTAATTTGCTAAATTTCATGGATGCACCGGTTTTCAGTTTCGGTAAGAAAGGTAACTTTTTTCTAAATTTGTTTTCATGAGGATGTAAATTCATGAGGAAGACCTACCCAAGAACACCATAGAGAATAAATCTGGAGGCTTTTTTTTTTTTTTATATAAAATGCTTCCTACCATAAGCATACATAATATTCACATATGTTAAGAAGAATTATCCATCACCCTGCATTAGTTAAAATTTTAACTCTTATGTTACACTGAATAAATGAAAAAAAAAATATTCCTAGATTTTGGTTAGTTTTGGAATTTTATGAACCTTTTTGGCTTGCTTGCTGTTCTGTTTGCCTCCTGCTGGAGCAGGTTCCCCCGCTAATTCAGCCAGTTTCTTCTTCAGGGCCAGTAACTTGGCCACCTCCTCAGTGACCACAGCTTTCTCCGCTTTCTTGGCTTTGAGCTCCCTCACGAGGTTTCCCTGACAGACAAAAATAAGCTACATATCAGGCACGTAGCATCGTTTTTGAAAGTGGGGGGGCCAGACCCATCCAAAAAATCTTGACAAGCAAAAAAAAAAAGAAAAAAAATTTTTAAGTTTCCAAAAATCTTCAAAATCATAATCCGGGGGGGGGGGGGGGGGGGGGGGGGGGAGGGGTTTACTCAACTATACTTCCAAAAACAAATTCTTCCCTACCAAAAAATTTTTCCCTCCAAATCATGAAATTCCTAATCCGTGGGGGGGGGGGGGGGGGGGGGTACCTTCAATTTGACTACTCATTTCCTAATTTCCATATGGGGCCAACTCCTTTATAATTCATTTTTTTATATGTAAATTTTAAAAAATTTGTTGCTGCGAGAAAAAGTGGGGGGGCCAGGCCCCCCCTGATGCTACATGCCTGCATATATATACATGTATATATATACAATATATTAACTAGGAACTATTAGAATACACTACCAAACTGAAACAGTGTACAACTTGTATCTGAATTTGTGTAAGATTATTTTTCCCAATCATCCTATGTGAAGACTCTGAAGGGTCATGGCGATTTAATTTTATTGAGTTCTTCTTCTGAGCAAAGAGGAGTTTTGTAAATCTTAATTATTGTTAAATAATTCAATTCAATTGCAAGAATATTTCAATTATTGTTAATAAACTTAATTCACTTACAAAAATTTTTTTTTTTTCTAAGATTTGAAAGTACTTAGCCATTGCAAATAGTTCTTAAATGACCTAGTCCTATAACGCCTCTAGTATTTGTCGTAAATTATCTAGTATATAGGCTAGACCGTGAACCAGTTAATCAGGTTGTAACATAAGTGATAAAGATTCAAAATAATTACCTGTGCAGCGACTTCATCTGTCAGTTTCTGTATTTCCTCGGGATTTCCAGATGATGCCTTTGAACAATATTGGAAGATAAAATGTTTATATTCTTTTATAGCCTACTTCAGACCAAAGATTCTTGAATGACGTACTTTGTACCAAAAAGAGTCATTGCCATCAAAATTGTACTCACCTTTGAGGCATTCTTCTGCGGAGCTGGTTTCCCCTCAAATTTCTTCTTCAATTCCTGAATTTTAGGGGTTTCAATTTTCTCAAACAACGGACTAGGCTAAAAAAAAGTAAAGAATTAAAGATTGAAGATGGGCTAGATTCATCTAGACATAGGTTTGGATGGCTTTGTGTTAGATTGACAAGACAGAAATGGTCCAAGGTCACTTCCAAAATCAGGTGTCCCAACTTGAGAAGTACACAGGCAAATGTGTCTCAAATGATTTTTATTACATGTCAAAACTGCTACCATTCATATAACAAAGAGGACTAATCATGTTAACATGTTTTTTAGGCAATTAAAATTCATTTAAAGTACGTTTCAAGGGAAATTGCATACACACATCTAGCACAAAAAAAATTTATGTGAAAAAATATTAATGGAAATCCATCTGAAAATTTCACTTGTTACAGTATTAAAGTGAATGCTCTTTTGAAAGGTTATTCAAAGTTTAATAAATTGCATCTTAAAACACAAGACAATGTAAATGTAACATGTACAGTCAACATGTAGCAGATGAGGACATTTCTTCAATTCACTCTAATTCAGGAGATTGAGGATTAGACTATTAATATAGAAACAAGTTCCATAGAAGTCAAATATAAAACTTAAGCAAAATTTTCTACTTTACTATTCTGATCTTATTATAAAAATGAATATGTTCATTGTTACTTGAAAAAATGTTTTTTCTTTTGCACCTACATGTACCTTTTTTAATGAAACATCAACAAAAATAAGAATGGTATACAGGGAAATATTCGTCCCTGTTTTATTTTTGCCTCTTTCGCCCTCCTTGTCAGCAGGCAAATTTAAAGCTGGACGAATTTCACTGTCGCAAATAAAGTCTCTTTTAACACAACCGCATCTGGGCAAATACAACACATGGCGAAGTTGCAAGTTTAGGACGGCAAAAATAACACGAGGCAAAAATAACAAATTTAAAGCTGGACGAATTTCACTGTCGCAAATAAAGTCTCTTTTAACACAACCGCATCTGGGCAAATACAACACATGGCGAAGTTGCAAGTTTAGGACGGCAAAAATAACACGGGGCAAAAATAACCCTGTACAAAATAGAACATATCTTGGATCATTGGTACCTTTCCGATTTTATGTCCGGGTGGTAGCTGACACACAAACTCCTTGTAGATGACGTTACACTGGGGTGGGGTCCTGAGCTGACCCTGTATGGTGTCGCTGACCGCGGGCATGTAAGGCTGGACTAGCACAGACAGCAGGGTGGCCAGGTTAGCTGACAGACTCACCACTGTCCCCGCACGATGTCTGTCACCATAGAAACACAGCTCAGATATACCACCAAGCATAAACAAATTCACTTATGTACTAATGCAACAGAGCTTGGAAATAAACAGTGTCCATCATGATTACACTACTTTTGTTATAAATGATAATTCAAAAAGCTCAGAAATGATTTGTTTCTACATGTACCAAGCTTGAATTGCCTTCGAAGAAAAAGTAGTAAAAGCTCAAAAATACTCAGTTCTTTACAAGCAGAGAGTACCTTTTATAAAAATGAAGTTAGCATGGAAATTTGTTCTTATAAAGACAACTGATTAATGAATGTTGTCTTAATTGTCTGGTTTGCTTCTCTTTACCATTAGTACTAAAGACTCATTGCATTATGAGCTACAATTATGTCTCCTAATGCTGTCATACTTACTAAATCACTGCCCTTAACCACTAGCAGTAAAGACTCACTGTGCTATGAGGTCATTAACTGGTGACTTACTTGTCTGAATCGCTGCCCTTGACCACTAGCAGTAAAGACTTGCTGTGTCATGAGCTAGGTCACTAACTGGTGACTTACTTGTCTGATTCGCTGCCTTTGACCAGAACCCAGGGCTTGTTGGCCTGCATGTACTGATTGCCCAGTCTAGATATACTCAGGATGTTTCTGATGGAGTCCCTCAGTCTATAACACAACAGTACAGCAAAATTACACAAAAAACTCAAAATAATAGAACTTCTCAATATACATTTAACTTCTTATTAAACACTTTTCATTTGCAAATGCTAATGTGAGGCTATTTTCAGCCATATGCAAGTTATCACAGTCATTTGATTTTTTTATCTATACAATGAAATAAACAGGTTAACAATGATGATCAACTTGCAAAGGTTGCTCAACAATCCTGCAAGAGTGATAAGCTAGGTTTACAGCAACAGGTTTCCCTTTAAAAGATATCATGAACACTATCTTGTTAAAATATTAAAATCTTATCTATCTATATACCAATCTAATTGATAAACTTGCAGCAAAATCTCATAAATCCTGTGAAAATGCAATACCTGGTCTTTATCATTTTTTCAATTACACACACTCTCTCTTTAACAAATTACAAAGTAATCCACTGAGTAAGGTCTCACTTGATTTGCTCCATGTTGTCTATGTAGGAGGCTAGTTCACGGTTGACCAGAGCAAGTAGGTGGAAGTCGGCCGGGGTCAAGGTCATCTCCTGGATCTGACCCCCAAAGCTGTTACTGACAAACATCAGGGCCCTGAAACACACACAAAGGTACACATATAAATACACACACACAATAGTACAATTATAAATACACACACTCAGTAGTACAAATATAAATACACACACACACACAATAGTACAATTATAAATACACACACTCAGTAGTACAAATATAAATACACACACAGTGCAACTAAAACTTATTTCTACTCAACTTCTGACTGAGTTACAGGGCATTATGAATTAACACAATGACAAGCTAAACTGAAATTCAAGTTTATCATTTCTATGTTCTGTAAATGAGATTACTGTCAGTAAGCCTATAATATACTGTCTGTCTAAATGACCTGCCTGTTAATGAAGTTCCCCAGGTTATTCAGAAGTTCACTATTGTTTTTGAGCTGGAAATCATCCCAGCTGAAGCTGCTATCCTAGAAAGTCAAAGAACAGAGAGTTAATTATGGTGAACCAATCAGATTCCAAGTAAATCTTAGCCATGGGCAGGTAATGTAAACTATAGGTGCTGTAAGTCTCCGACTGAAGTATAGATAAACTAAAACATACATAAAAGTAACAAACTTTTTTATCAAAAACTCAAGAATTTAGCTCTCTCTTGATTGGCCATGACAGCTGCGTATTCTGATCTTACATCAGAGGGAGAGTTTAACTCACCTGAGATTCTGGTCGTACAAACAGCAGGTAAAATCTAAATATATCTGCTGGGATTCCTGTGTCCTTGGCTTGGTGACCAAACACACCTGTCCCCCGACTCTTGGAGAACTTGGTGTCCTCATAGTTCAGGTATTCTGTAAAACAGGCACTAATTTTGTCAACAATATCAAATAATGATTCCTTAATAATCTGTACCTGTAAATCTATCTGATCTCTCACCTGTAGCTGACATGTGGTTAACAACTGTAAAATTATCGTCAGCGCCCAGCAGGGAGCAGGGGAAGATGACCGAGTGGAAGGGGACATTGTCCTTACCAAGGAAATTGTACAGCTCCACCTATAGGACAGGTGTAAAACAGGTAAAGGTAAAAAATATATACACATTTACAGCTCCACCTTCAGAACAGGTGTAAAACAGTTAAAGTTAATCAATACACACATGTTCAGGTAAGTATAATCTACTGAGACTAAGTGCATCAGTTGATTTCGATGGGACAAGGCATGTCTCCAAGTTTTGTAATTAGAAAATGTACTTTACAAATTCAAGGAAAAATCTTCATTCATGAGGGCATTATTGTGAGGTGGTTACCTGTTTGGGGGTTTGTGAGGTGATTATATATTTGGGGTTTTGTGAGGTGGTTACCTGTTTGGGGTTTTTCCACCATTGCTCCCATTTGTCGGTGTATGAGGCGGTGGCTGAGATGTATCCAATGGGGGCGTCAAACCACACATAGAATACCTGCAACAGGTAATGAACAATGAAAAACTAATATAACTAGAAAAAACAGCAGATTTATAAAATATTAATTCCTTGACTAATAGTCTTATAACCTCTCTAGGGATATTGATTCTGTGCCTTGTACATAGTCTTGGAACTCCTCCTACAGTTGATTGCAGTTTATATCTTGCTACCCTCCAAAGAAAATAATACAGCTTTTCTTAAAACCCCTCAAGAGAAACTTTAGTACATGTCCTTTTTTTTAAACTTTTCTAAAGGTATTGATGTACAAATTACCTCTCTAGAGGTACTGATGTACACATAACTTAAAATCCCTATAGAGACGTGAATGTACATATGCATTTTTGGAAGTTCCTGTAAGGGTATTGATGTAAAAGTACTTGAAACCCCAGGGCCCTCTAAAGACATTGATGTAGATATGTGTACTTTACATTGGTCTCCCTGTAGGAGAATTAATGCCCACGTACCTTGTCTTGGTACCCCTCTAGAGGGACCGGTATTCCCCACTTGAGGTCCCTGTCCACGTACCTTGTCTTTGTACCCTCTAGAGGTACAGGTTTTCCCCACTTGAGGTCCCTGCAAACGTACCTTGTCTTGGTACCCCTCTAGAGGGACCGGTATTCCCCACTTGAGGTCCCTGTCCACGTACCTTGTCTTTGTACCCCTCTAGAGGGACCGGTATTCCCCACTTGAGGTCCCTGTCCACATACCTTGTCTTGGTACCCCTCTAGAGGGACTGGTATTCCCCACTTGAGGTCCCTGCTGATACAGCGTGGCTTCAGTCCATCTCGAATCCAAGAGTTGGTGATGACTCGAGCATTGTTAGTCCAAATCCCTTTGTCAAACTGAGCATTCAGGTGGGCCTTTAACTTATCTTCTATCTGTTGAAATATAAACATGCTATGCTTATCCATATAATAAATTCCATTCCATGATTAATACTTAAATAACAGAGAAAATAGTTTCAAACTTTATAATACATGTTGTTTTTTCATGGCTAATTTTGTGAATTGTCATACTTTATTATTGTACCTCACCAGGTTGAACTCAATTTGTTTAAACAAGGAACAAGAAATTAGGATTATATTTGGTATACATGTATCTAAAACCAGGTAACTTGACTTACCTTGGATAATCTTTTAACAGATTATTTTCTTACCTTGGATAAAATTAAGAACAGGTAACTTAACTTACTTTTGGTAAATCTAGGAACAGGGCACTTGACTCACCTTGGGTAAATCTAGGAACATATAAATTTTCTTACCTTGGGTAAATCTAGGAACATATAAATTTTCTTACCTTGGGTATATCTAGGAACATATAAATTTTCTTACCTTGGGTAAATCTAGGAACAGGTGGTTTGAGGACTTGACCTGGGGAATGCCTTTACACACTTTACACTTGGGGTCCTTGAGCTCAATGGCATTCAGTAGTTTACCGCACCCATCACACTGGTCACCACGGGCATCGTCAAAGCCACAGAGGGGACAGGTGCCCTCCACAAACCGGTCAGCCAGAAACCTGTCAATGAAAGACAGCAATTCAAACACAGAGTATGGTATATCTAAGTTATTATAGACAGAGGGGGTGGGTGGGGTGGCAGGTGCACTATAGAAACCGGTCAGCCAGAAACCTGTCAATGAAAGACAGCAATATAAACAAAGAGTTATCATAAACATAGATGGGGGAACAGGTGCCCTCCACAAACTGGCCGGTCAGAAACTTGTCAACGAATGTCAGCAAATATACAGAGTATGTTACATGTATATCTCAGTTACTACAAACGGTGTTTGATATCATGCATGGGTGAATTTCATGCATCACTGACCGTAAACACTGCTGACACTGCAGCTGTTCCACGCTGTCCCTGGAGATAAAGCCATTCTTCTCCAGCTTCCAGAAAATGTCCTGGGCTATTCTGTTAACAGAGAGAGTTGGAAACAGTTACGAATACACTAGACTTCAAAATCATTTTATATTCACAATGTATTATATCAAACACAATTTACACCTTTGAATGAAAATATTGAGATAATTTGAAATAAATACAGAAATCTCCATATGTATCAGTAGATCTCCATATGTATATCTGACTATTTTTAATAAAAAATCATGCAACACTTAAAGTTATTTGATATACAGTTTAAAATGTACATCAAATTTGAAAAATTCTTTTCCTCATTCAAATTGATGAGAACAAATGATAAATCTAACAGTAACACTAAAACCTGACAGACTCTGTACAATACTTACTTTGTTTGCTCTGGTATAGAGGTCCGGCTGAACTTGTCAAACGAGATGTTGAACCAGTCGTAGATTTCGGCGTGTATTTTATTGTATTTATCACAGATTTCCCGCGGAGTGACTCCCTCCTCGATCGCCTTTGTCTCTGTCGCTGTCCCGTACTCGTCTGTTCCACAGATGTACAGACAGTTGTAGTTTCGCAGTCGACAATATCTAAAAATAGCCTTCATATGTCATAATACATGTCGATATTGGTCTTATGTCACAAATGTTTCAAATAAAGTTTGTTCATTAAATACAAACAATTCATATAAAGATGGATTACCTCTTATATTTTTTAATGTTAAAAAGCACCTTTTGATTTTTAAATGATAGTTTGTAAATTTAAAACATTTTGAGGATCTTTAATGATTATAACATGAAACAGCAACTCTGGTTTCCATCTTTTGAGATTATGTCTATGTAAATAATGAAGCAGAGACCTTGAGAAGACATCGGCACTGAGCACACAACCAATGATGTTACCAAGATGAGGAACATTGTTGACGTAAGGGAGAGCACTGGTGATCAGAAGATTTCTCTCCCCTGACTTTGGTAAGCTGAAATATAAAGCCCGCAGTGTTAAACATCAAATTAATTTACATCACATCTCAGACCTACATATCAGACATATACATATATTTGTTATGGTAAAAAAAAACTGACAACAAAAAATGAATGTACAAAAACATATTAGCAATTTATTTTATAAGTATACATAATAAGAAAAACAGTTTCTTGTCTTATGTCTTTAATACTTGATGATACTTTAAGTACCGGTATAATATGAATATTACGTTGTCACGTAACTACAATTTGATAAATTAAAAACTTCGTCAGACATTTTTTATTGTTTTAGTGTTCACTAATCTCACTGTAATGAATTTTTTTAATTCCACATAGACTTTGTCATAAGATTTACAATAATGCTGACTCACATGGGGTGTTTTCGTTCTCTCGGCTTAGGGAATTTTGACTTCCCAGTCAGCCATGATTCTTTAGCAGCCTGAATTTCCTCAGGTGAAGCTTCCTTGGTGAGCTAACAATGTAAAATGAATTAAACCCTGAATATACATGTATAAGCTTTCTTGCTTTAACGTTCAAATGCCAACTTAATGGATATCTGACAATGACAAATTTCCACTTATCAATTCTTTAGTCAACAGGTATTTAGTATAGAGAAAAATAAATACCACAGGAGCCAAGCCTGGTTTGGCATTTATGGTTTCATTGAAATCAATGTCAAAACAGGCCTGGCCCCTGTAATATAAAACTGAGAATATTTCTTCATGATAAAAATGAACACAAGATTAATTTTTCTATTTCGTCAACCATGCTTGGTTATTCTTAACCTCACTTGCTTAGAACTGCTAATTCCTTTTTAGAAACTAAATAAGGCTGATTTATCCGTTTCCCGACTTCTAAGCTACATGCACCACTGACAAAGTAAACAACACTTTAAGACACCTACCAGACTCTCTTCAGGTGTTGGTGTCTCCGAGGGTTTTTCCATTTTGACTTTCTGTGGCTTTGATTTCTGAACTGGTTCTTCTTGTCTGGTCTCCGTCTCCAACAATGGAACAGGCTGAGTGTTCAGAGAGGCCTGTGTATATTACATCCATAAGTATAATTAAATTACATGCTCATTTACATATTATAATAAAGTTCTAAAGAGTTTTAAGGACTAGAATAATTTATTTATGGTAAATTCATCCAATACAACCTTTAGACAGGTGGTGTCTCCTCCTGGTATGACTTTATCCAGGGCTGTCTGACAACATGGCAGACTGTTGATGGTGTTAAACCAGGACTTGATGTTAGAGTACTGGCCCTCCCACCCTGTAATCACAAGGACTCACTACAGATGCCATTTCATGGGAATCAAACTCATACTCTTATTACTTGATCCATTTTAACAAATTATATAATTCTACAAATGATAAAAAACTGTCTTCTCTCATTCTCTCCTTTACTTTATTGTTGGTCAGGGTAGCATTTTATTATTAGAAGCAAAGAGTCACAAAAGGAGCACCTGGTTATAAATTATGATAATTAATCTTCACAAGCACAGTCATGTAACTCCTAAGCATTGAGATCTAAAGAATAAACTTTGTTGAAAAGTTCCTCTACCTTTAATTTCTGCTGCACCTTTGAACACAGGGAAGAGGGATGCCCAGAGAACAAAATCTGCTGCACAGTCCTTGGTCTGATCATTTAACAAAAACACTTACATAGTATCAAAGTAAAAGACTACTTATTAGTAAGTTAAGTTTTAAAAATGTTTTCAATATGTTTAAGTCCCTGTATAAGGTAACAGGGGGTGAACCCAAGAAGAAGATTGAAATCATGACTATAATTACCTTGGTCAGTGATTTACTTTTGAGTTCGGCGTTCAGGAACTTGAGCAGCTGCTGCAGTCTGTTCAGAGACTCGGCGTCCGGCTTCTTGTGAACAAAAACACTGACCAGGTAACGAACCAGGTAAGGCTAGAACAAGGAGAGGAACAATTGATGATTTTTTTTGTTTGAACAAAAGATCAATGATGTGTAAAGTGTGCTTAAGGAAGAAAACCATACAGGATAATAATTATATACTTGCTAAACTAATGCTCAGCACCATAAGATCCCTAACTCTTGATATAAGTCAAATTACTGCATCTTGATACACATAACAGTACACCATGAAACATAATGCTATAATGGGTCAAAGACAAAGTGCATACAAATGTAACTTACAAAGTCCTGTGACACATTGTAATTAAATTTTGTTCCATATTTGAAACAGGTCTATAATTTAACCTTAACACATATCATTTAATTCAACTTGAAATTGGACAGATTTATGCAAACACAGAACTGTGATAACACCTAGACACAGAGCTGTGATAATACAATGCAACAGAACTGTGAAAACACAATGTCAAATAACTATGATTACAAAATGACACAGAACTGTGATTGCAAAATGACAGAGATCTGTGATTACACCTTGACACAGAACTGTGATTACACTTTGACACAGAACCGTGATTACACCTTGACACAGAACTGTTATTACACCTTGACATAGAACTGTGATTAAACCTTGACACAGAACTGTGATTACACAATGACACAGAACTGTGATTACACAATGACACTGAACTGTGATTACACCTTGACATAGAACTGTGATTCCACCTTGACTCAGAACTGTGATTCCACCTTGACTCAGAACTCAGATTACACCTTGACACAGAACTGTGATTACACAATGACACAGAACTGTGATTACACAATGACACTGAACTGTGATTACACTTTGACACAGAACTGTGATTACACCTTGACACAGAACTGTGATTACCCCTTGACATAGAGCTGTGATTACACCATGACATACAACTGTGATTACACCTTGACTCAGAACTTAAATTACATCATGACATACAACTGTGATTACACCTTGACTCAGAACTAAGGTTACATCATGACATACAACTGTGATTACACCTTGACACAGAACTGTGATAACACTGAACACAGAAATGTTATTACACTGTGACATAAAACTGTGATTTCATCTTTACACAGAACTGTGATAACACAATGACTCAGAACTATGATTATACTTTGACACAGAACTGTGATTACACCTTGACATAGAACTGTGATTACACTGTGACACAGAACTGTGATTACACCTTGACACAGAACTGTGATGACACAATGACACTGAACTGTGATTACACCTTGACAAAGAACTGTGATTACACCTTGACACAGAACTGTGATGACACAATGACACTGAACTGTGATTACACCTTGACACAGAACTGTGATTACACATTGACATAGAACTGTGATTACACCTTGACTCAGAACTCAGATTACACCTTGACATAGAACTGTGATTACACCTTGACACAGAACTGTGATTACACAATGACACTGAACTGTGATTACACTTTGACACAGAACTGTTATTACACCTTGACACAGAACTGTTATTACACCTTGACATAGAACTGTGATTACACTGTGACACAGAACTGTGATTACACCTTGACACAGAACTGTGATGACACAATGACACTGAACTGTGATTACACCTTGACAAAGAACTGTGATTACACCTTGACACAGAACTGTGATTACACAATGACACTGAACTGTGATTACACCTTGACACAGAACTGTGATTACACAATGATACTGAACTGTGATTACACCTTGACATAGAACTCTGATTACACCTTGATTCAGAACTCAGATTACACCTTGACATAGAACTGTGATTTCACCTTGACACAGAACTGTGATTACACAATGACACTGAACTGTGAATACACTTTGACACAGAACTGTGATTACACCTTGACAGAGAACTGTGGTTACCCCTTGAAATAGAACTGTGATTACACCATGACATACAACTGTGATTACACCTTGACTCAGAACTTAGGTTACATCATGACATAGAACTGTGATTACACCTTGACTCAGAACTTATATTACACCATGACATACAACTGTGATTACACCTTGACTCAGAACTTAGGTTACATCATGACATACAACTGTGATTACACTTTGACACAGAACTGTGATAACACTGAACACAGAAATGTTATTACACTGTGACATAAAACTTTGATTTCATCTTTACACAGAACTGTGATAACACAATGACTCAGAACTATGATTACACTTTGACACAGAACTGTGATTACACCTTGACACAGAACTGTGATTACACCTTGACACAGAACTGTGATTACACCTTGACACAGAACTGTGATTACACCTTTACACAGAACTGTGATTACACTTTGACACAGATCTGTGATTACACTTTGACACAGTACTGTGATTACACCTTGACACAGAACTGTGTTAACACCTTGACACAGAACTGTGATTACACAATGACACATAAGTATAATTTTAACTTGAAACAAAAGTGATTATACCTTAACAAAGAACTGTGATAACACTTTGATATAGAACTGTGAATTCACCTTGACATAGAACTGTTATTTCACCTAAACACAGAACTGTGATCACACCTTGACATACAACAATGATTACACCTTGACACAGAACTGTGGTTACACCTTGACACATAAGTATAATTATAACTTGAAACAAAAGTGAATATACCTTAACAAAGAATTATGATTACAATTTGAAACATAATTATGATTACACCTTGACTCATTGCTGTAATCATACTTAGCTGTCGTAACACCTTAACACAAAAAATTTATTATATTGACACATGTTTACACCTTGACATAAAAATGTGAAGCATCTTGACAAAGAACTGTGATTAAACTTAAAACACAACTGTGATTATATCAAATACAAAGAACAATGAGTACATTTTGACATTTAACATTGAATTGCATTGACAGAGAACAGTTATTACACATTGACACTAAATTACTGACTAAATATGATTACACCTTAACATAGAACTGTGACTAGACCTTGACACAAAACTGTAATTACAACTTGAAACAACAGTGATGACATCTTAACATAGAACTGTGTTTACACATTGATGCAGAACAATGATGACATATTGACACAGAACTGTAATTACATCTTTATACAGAAAGAGATTATACCTGACTTTGACACAGTACAATAAGAATACCTTGACACAAAACTGTGAATACACCATTTCAAAGAACAATGTTTATACATTGACACAGCCTTACTATGATTACACTTTGACAAAGCTGTGATTATACCTTTATAAAGAATTGTGATAACACATTGACACAGAAATAACACCTTGCACCAAAATGTAATAACACCTTCACATATAACTGAGATAACACCTTGACATACAATATGTATATCTATGAATACACCAAGACACAGAACTGTGATCACACCTTGACATAGAACTGTGTGTTTATATCTTGATATAGAACTATGATTACATTTGAAAATAGATTTGTGATCACATCTTGACATACAACTCTTGTTTATTCCTTGACATAGAACTGTTATTACACCTTGACATAGAACTGTGTTTACACCTGGACACAGAACTTTCATCATACCTTGACACAGAACTGTGATTACACCTAGACACAGAACTGTGATTACACAATGACATAGAACTGTGATAACACCTAGACACAGAACTGAGATAACTCCTTGACATAGAATTGTTATTACACGTTGACAAGAACTGTGATTACACCTACAGAACTGTAATTTTAACCTTAAACCATGATCACTGAGAAATCAAATTTCACTTAGATATTTGATAGGGACAAGGTACAGTGATTATTCTTTGACATACATTATTATGTCTTACAAATTCAGTATTTTAATTAATATAATTTAAAAAGTTAACAGGTTTTAAATGATTACACCTTAAACTTAAGCAGATACATGTATTTGATTTCAACTTCACATAAATATGACACCTAAGTACTATATCACAATCACACCTGGTTGACATTAACATATCACCTTGACACAGATTTGAAGCCCCACCTGGGGATCAATGACAGGACATTACCTGGAGTTGAACACTCTCCCACTCCAACCACTTGTCTATGTTAGGATCATCCTCATCAGATTTCTTGTTCAATATGTATCTGTGGAATACAACAACATTTCATATTAGATGGTATGCAAACAAGTATCTGTGATTATTCAATAGTAATACCCCTGCTCAGATATGAATAAACAAAATAAGCAAAGTCAACATTTAACAGGACTTTGACGTCCAGTTGGTACAAAAATAGGCATATGGCATGCCTAAATGAAGAGTGTGTTAAAAATTTCAAACACCTGCAATGAATAGTTGCTGAGAAAAATGTGACAGAAATTGTTTTTATGGACAGACAGACAGACATACAAGGGTAACACAGTATACCCCCCTCTCCTTCGGAACGAGGGTATAATAACTTTTAAAGCAGTAAAATGTAAGCAAAGAACCAAAAGTCTGTGACCAGACAGGTAAAGAATAAGGTACATGTACCTAGAGCTATGCATAACTTATAGTCAGGTACTGTTTTGTGTGCAAAGAATCTCTCTTCATGACTAAAGATATTCATGAATTAACTGTAAACCAATTTTTATTTCATTAAAAGAGAATTTCAAGAGGTTCACATTAACCTTCCAAAACATTTCTCACAGCAAATCAGTGTTTTATTATCTCCGGTATTTTTGTAATATCATCAATAAAGAGCTTAAGGCTCAGTCCTATAAACAAGTCACTGCAAACCATTTCATCACTTGTAAATAACAAAATAAAGTCATTGCAAATAAAAACAAGAGGTCCATGGGCCACATTGCTCACCTGAGCAACAATAGGTATGATAAAATCAGCTTAACAGAGTCATAATTCAAACTATCTTGGCAATGTAGTATAATACATGTAGATCCTGTATAAGTAAGAGTCCATTTTTTTACTCTGGATATTCTTATGTTTATAATCAAGTCCCTTTTCTAAAAGCATGATTTTATAGTCATATCACCTGTTGAGCATTGCAGTTCTCAAAAAGAACCTTAACAATTGTTTATATAAAGGATATAAACCTACATCAAACTCTGAACCCCTTGTGAGGCCCAAGAATCGTCCTGGGGACAAAGTCTAATCAATTTGAAAGAATCAGCAATATGTCGAAATGCTCACATATAAGTAAAACTATATATCATAACATTTCATTTTTTGTGAATAATTAAAATATTTTCCTTCATAAAATTGGAATCCCGTAAGGCCACACCCTACTCCTCAAGATTTTGATTTGAAAGAACTTATATCTGCATTATCTGAGGTTGCTTTCAGTAAATTTACAGCTTTTCTTGGCAAATGGTTTTTATAAAAAGATATTTTAAATTTTATCTTCTTATATTCCTATGTAAATTTTTGCACCCCCTTCCACCTGGGGACCATGATTTGAACAAACTTGAATCTACCCTACCTGAGAATGCTTTCACACAAGTTTCAGCTTTCCTGGCTGATTAGTTTCTGAGAAGTAGATTTTAAAAGATTTACACCATATATTCCTATTTAAAAGTTCGACCCCTTTACATTGTGGCTCCACCTTCCCCCGATAGTCATGATTTTCAAAAATTTGTATCTACACTACATAATGATGCTTCCACACAGGTTTCAGTATTCCTGGTTGATTAGTTTCTGAGATAAAGATTTTAAAAGATTCACTCTATATATTTGACCCCTATTGTGGCCCCATCTTATCCCCGGGAACAATGATTTGTACAAATTTGAATTTACACCATCTGAGGATGCTTCCACACAAGGTTTAGCTTTTCTGGCCAAATGGTTTTTGAGAAGAAAATTTTAAAAGATATAAACTATATATTCCCATGTAAAAGTATGACCCCCCCCCCATTGTGGCCCCACCCTACCCCTGGGGGTATTGATTTTCACAACTTTTAATCTACACTACATGAGGAAGCTTCCACACAAGTTTAAGCTTTCCTTGCTGATTGGTTTTTGAGAAGAAGATTTGTAAGGATTTACTCTATATATTCTATGTAAAACTCCCCGTTTTGGCCCCACCTTACCCCCGGCGACAATGATTTGAACAAACTTCAATCTACACTACCTGAGGATGCTTCCACACAAGTTTCAGCTTTTCTGGCCAAATGGTTTCTGAGAAGATCTATGAAAAAATATCAACAAATTTTCAATAAATCCTAATTATCTCCGCTTGAAAATGAGCGTGGCCCTTCATTTTTACAAACTTGAATCCCCTTACCCAATTGATGCTTTGTGCCAAGTTAAGTTGATATTGGCCCAGTGGTTCTGGAGAAGAAGTCGAAAATGTACAAAGTTTACAGACGGACGGACGGATGCCAGACAAAAAGTGGTCAGAAAAGCTCACTTGAGTTTTTAGCTCAGGTGAGCTAAATCTGGCTTACAGTATCATACATTTTTTCAACAGAATGCAGCCCAGGCACAGATTTCCTGGTGAATGACCTGTCTAAAATAAGAATAGAAACTCATACACAAAATGTCTTACCTGGTGGCTGTGTTAGGTGAGAAGAGGAACCTCTGGGGGCTGACCTCTAGCACAGGTAAACTCGTCCCAGACAGGTAAGGGACCACTCGCTCTGTAACAAGAAATGTAACACACCAATAAAATGTACTGCTGTCCACTAACAAAAACACTTCAAAGGCAGTCAAAATCATCCCATCAGAGACAAACAATTTTTTTAAAAAGTTTCCAGTCCTACCTTCTTTTAAGCTGAAGACAAGGATAAAAATCATTTTTTTGTGTTATAAGAATAAAAAAATATACAAAATTTTTAGCAGACTAATTTGATGCTTTAAAATATATAAAACTAAAAATGGAATCTTTTTTACCTCTTTCACAAAGTCTTAACTCCAAATTTTCATAATACACATCTACTCTTAAATTTTCTGACTAAAATGGCATCATCTATCAGGTCTGAACTATTTTAATCCATCTATACAAGACAAGTATTTGATCAATGATTGTAACATACAAGATGACAAGAGAAATCACCCATCAAGGCGCGAGATAATTGAACTAACGATCGTTAACATACACAGGATGTTCTACAAATCTCCCAGACATGTTTCTCTGACATGATTTTGTGAATGAAACATTTCCTTTATTCAGTCAGTGTCCTGTGCATCTTATGATGCAATGCCAAGCTAATATTCACCAAAGTTATGATACCATTATGATGATTATGTAATTGAAATTGTAAGTTTAAAAATAAAGATCATTATTGAATCAACTTCTATCTGTACAACGTACTGTACTTTTTAGCTTTTAAATTATCATTTATTTATTTATTGGCTATTAAATAATGGAATTCTACATAGATATTTTTATTCACTTTGCAAAAACTTTGCTACTATATACAGCAAAATATTCAACCCTGTTTTATTTTTGCCCCTTTTGCCCTCGTTGTCAGCTGAGCGGAAAAATTAAAACTAACCGAATTCCAATGTCTCACATTATCTCTCTTTAAACACAACTGTGTCTGGGCAAATTCAAGACGGAGTAAAACTTATTGCAAGTGTAGAAGGGTGAAAATTATACGAGGCAGAAACAGCCCTGTACGTATAGTACTGTAATTTTTTACTCCAAATTACACGGTGAGCAACATGAACCATTGCAGTTATTTTGTCGCACATATCATGTAAATACTCATTTCTAATCTATAACCAGTACAAAGCATCTTGTCTAGTCAGTAAGCAATAGCTAACAGTATCTTGTGTGCAGAACACAGTAAAAATAGTTGTGTTGTATACACCTTTGTAGGTAAATTAATATCATAGAATAGAACGGTAGTACATGTAGTAAACAAAATTTCCTAAATTCACTCTGAAAGTCTGGAAGGTGTCTTAGGCCACACCAATATAATTTCTTGTTCGTCGTACATTTAGCGAAAAAGGGTAAGAGCCGGCCAGCAAGTAAATAATAAAATTATTCTTTTTTTATAGCAAAAAATTTTAAGCGCTACATAAATAAATTTGAGCGGACAGTTATATATCTTCTACTTGTTTCTGATTTATAAATTAAAACTATCAAAAATGCAAGAAAAGAACGAAAAAGGAACAGAAAACAGCGCAGAATTTCCTGGATGCCAGAAATTAATAATGTTATTTGCATAGTTTTATTTAAATATGAGCGTGTGCGGTCTGACAAACAAGAAATTATATAAGTGTGGCCTTACTATATTGTATTCTTTATCAGTGATACATTGTACGTACATGTAGCTTAGAAGTCAGAAAAGGAACAAATTAGTTACTTTGGTTATAGTGTGGAGTAAATCGAGTAGTAAGTTAGTTAGTTACAGTAACAGTCAATTGTAGAAAAAAAGGACACCACTGTCTGAATCACACTCTAGATTTGCGCACAAAGTTATTTAAAAAAAGGAATAACTTTATTACAAAGAGTTTTTAAAAGAAAAGAATTATTTAATCTACGTCGTATTTTCTCTGAACTATCGATTATAGCACACCCCTCTTCAAAACTAATTTCATATCAGATTGTAATGCAATAAATCAGACAGAAATCTTGTTTAAGATCAACAGATGGAGCACATCGACGAAGTGTGATCATGCAATGTTCCAGATGTAAACATCGGCATGTTTGTTTTCACTTTACCTTCCAGGCCACATTCCGTCAATGAATAAGACAGTCCCGTGAATTCTAGCGCTGCTATCACCTTCAAAGATTTGAAATTCCCTCGATCAGTGTATAGTTTCATTGTGTTTAGCGATGTAGATGAATAGTTTCATCAGCCACAAACAGTTGTCACACAATTAATGTCTGCGCCCATATAACACGTTAACAAGGAGGACTTCGAGCCCGATGATTAAAATCCTTCCATATCACCCCCTTTTTTATGATACGTTAAATCAGAGACATATATATATATATATATATATATATATATATATATATATATATATATATATATATATATATATATATATATATATATATATATATATATATATATATATATACGTCCCTGGTTGAATCTAATCACGCTATAAATTTTGTCAATAATAGATGACGATGAACACATTTTAGTTTGTTCCCTATTTTTGATATTTACAAATAAGCAAAATCACATATAGTGAAAGAATAAAAACTCTATCTATACATGATATCTTTAATATGAAAGGCTAAGAAATTGTATCAAGATTGGAAGGAGGATTTCTTTTTATTTTGATTGTTAACACATCGGGGCGCGTACCGCATTGATGTTAAAATCATATAATTTTATATTAGGTTATTATGCCTCCATCCTTTTAAAAGAAAATATATTATATACGTTTCTTATCATTTAATATTGATTTATTGTAAGAATACTATTTTAAAACAAGGAAACTATGTATGAAATGATGGACTCAATACAGTTGTTCAGACTGTTCATTGAAAATTTGTTAATAAAGTATCATTCGATTATTTTTTTTTTCAACAAAAATGATTTTTTAAACAAATTAAATGGGTGGTTTAACACGAATACGATTGGTATTATGAAATGAATTGCTTCTTTTTTCCGTGGATGGATTCAATGATAGAAAATATGGACGGGAAACTTTCTTCATGTATTACGCGCACTGATGCATTTCATCATCGTCCAGTTCTAATTTCTACCTTGATCTGTCGAGAAATATGTATTCACGTCATGTCAGAATTAAACGTCGCGCACCTTTAAGCGTTATGACGTCACAGTAATGTTCGATTCGTAAATCAAGTTGTCAAGCAACGGACGTAAGAAAAACATCATGGCGTTGTGAAAATGATTGTTTACAAGATTTTAGACCAAAGAAGAAAATGGAACAAATGAATTTATCTTCAAGACCAAAATCACCAGAGAGGGACAAGTGTTACGATGCGGGAGACGGACTTCCGTTATGGAAATCACTGCCTTTGTACTCCAAATTCCCCATGCTACCAGTTCCAAAGGGGACCATCACATTGTGTACAACAAAGCTATGCGAACCGGTGAGTTGTTAAAAAGCTAAAATTCGGTGTGTTTTTTTTTGGGGGGGGGGGGGGTTATTCTAGAAAATCATAAGGAATAATGCCCTTTTTCTTTGCCATACATATACATAAATGATTATTATAGAAGCTTTAATTATATGTTTAAAAACTTCTATATATTGTGACATTAATTCATTTTCTAGCTGTATAAAGTTAATGACTTGGAGTTTGACCTAAGTGACCCCTATTGTCACGTAATTTCCAATGAGTACCAACCCTTACATGACCCCCACCTGAAGAACCACTACAATCTCCCACGCATGCGCCGTCACCTCCGTAAGAAGGGGTTCATCACGGAGAGGGGCAAGATCATTTGTAACCTCCGGGAGTTCAACCAATACAGGCAGTACCTCCACAAAATGTGTCTGCTGGAAATGGCCAAGGAACGCAAGGTGTGACAACTATCAAATATCATTAATCTCGTGGGATTATATTATATTGTACATTGTTATATTCTTATTTCATAATTATTAGGAGGGGTCTTTTTTGTTGTTGCTTAAGTTGTTTTTTTTTGTTTGGTTTCTAACTCAAATTGCTCAATGAATTTTAGGAAAAAGAAGAAGAAGAGAGACTCCGGAAAGCTTCCCAGGAGGAGAGGGGAGGGAGACCGGAGTCCCGGGGGTGTCAGGTCAGGGCACGACTCCATCAGATGAGGGAGGAGACCAGGAAAAGGTGGGGAAAATAGGTCATCTACTGCCACCCCTAAAACCAAACATTTTATTCATTTTTTCACTACCACAAGCTACATGTAAATAGAGAATAATACATACCCTTTTCCATATCACAGCTTGTATCAGCCCGAGACTCCAATATCAGCCCGAGGGCCGAAGGCCCGAGGGATGATATTGGTCGAGGGCTGATACAAGCTGTGATATGGAAAAAGGTATCTATTATTATATTTATTACATACTTAGTAATAAATTAAAAAAAAAAACATCAACTTGAACAAATTGATTATTCATATTATTTGAAAATAGTCTAGACATGTACATGTATTTAATAAAAATGTGAGTTCTTGTTTTAACAAACATGAAGCTACAGTACGGAATTTCATCAGGTTTTAAAAGTTGACTGCTTTAAAACATTTGCTAGCATTTGAAGTTTTCAACTGCACTTAAAAATGTCGACTGTAACTGTCAAACGTTTTATTTTTTGTCTGTAAACATGCAAAAATGCCGAAGCGAAAAAAGGCAGAGGAGTTCCGCAAGGGGTGTGATTAGCCTGGTCCCCGAGGCCTTCCGATTGTGCAAGCACAGAAGGCCCTTCTGTGCTTGCACAATCGGAAGGCCTCGGGAACCAGGCTAGGGGTGTGATACGGATCCGTATCAGCCCTGGACAGCTGATAACCGATAACCTGTATCAGCCCCGGAGGCCGATACGGATTTTGTAATGCCATCTGTATCACATGTGCAAAAAACCTGTATTTATTACTAAGTATGTAATAAAAACATTTAATTCATTATCCTGTGTGGCATGATAATACATCAGCTATAGCCGTATCATTGAAACACTTTTCCATTATTTTGCCTGATCAGAGATTTTAGCAGTTTAAATTTTGTTTGCAGGATTCAGAGAGAAATTGAAGAGAAAGAGGAGAGACTGAAGTTAAGGTTACACGAAATAGAGATCCGCAAAAAACTGAGAGACAACCAGCGGCGTCAGCTGTTACAGAGGAGGCACGCGGCGGTGGCCGAGTACCACGACAAGGTGAGAGAGAGAGAGAGAGAGAGAGAGAGAGAGAGAGAGAGAGAGAGTCATGGCTACCTAAAAGAGAAATTGAGAGAATATTGAGAATACCACGATTACATGTAAGTAATATATTAAAGAATAGAGAATATCACATTGTGAGAGATAGAGAGAATACAGAATAGCACGACAAAGTTAGAGATAGAGAGAATAGATAGTTTTACAAGATAAAGGATAGAGAATATTCAGTTATAGAGAAATAACGAAAAACTAAGACAAGGTGAGAGGTAGATAAAGTGAGAAACGTATAGAGAAAAGAGGATATCACGGCCAGGTAAGGGATAGAGAATGCCACAGGTAAGAAAACAGAGAAAATACCAAGTGATATAGAAAATAGAGAATACCCAAACTTGTGAGAAAGAGATCTGTAACGCAGGAATAGGGACTGAGAAAAAGAGAAACATACAATAAGAATGGCCGTATGATACGAAAATATCAGAAAATGTAAAATGAGGAATAGAGAAGTTAAAAAAATCCAGATTAAAGAAAAGAAGTACATGTAGAGATAGAGACAACGACAGAAAAGAAAACAAGATAGAGGGAGTTCATGGTTATTTATAGTGTTCTCCTTTTTTAATCAGATGATGAGAGAAAACATGATGCTGAATCGTCAGTGGAGACAGAAGGAGAGACTCCGCCAGCACAGACTGGAGGAGAACAAACGGATGCGACAGCTCTCCAAACAGAAAAGAGTGAGTTGTGTTAAGGAAGGAATCTTTTGTGGTTTTCGACTTGTAAAACGTAAATTTGATTAATTGTTCATTAAATCAAGATGAAAAGAAATTAAAATAGTATATTTTTCTTTCTTTTTATTATCATACATCTTGGCATAGAAAAAGTAATCAATGTTTAGAATCTAATAAGGTCTATATTTTTGGCGTAATATTGGCGTAGGAAAATATCACGTGTTTCTCAATTCAGAACTGCTGCAGATTAATGAGTCTGTTTTAGCATTTTAAAAACAATAACATTAATGCTGAATTTTGTTTACTAATGTGAACTAATGATATGATACTTGGGTTTCAGAATATGTTTTTAAAATATGATTTGCCTATCAAATTACATTTTTATAAGCTTTTTAAAGTGCACATTCTATACATTGATTTTTGTGAAAAAATCACTAAAATCAGTTTTTCTCTCTTATCAAATGGTCAATATATTAGCTTTTCTGTCAATTTATATCTTTATATAAAGTCTTCGATTCATTATACATAAAAATCAGAAATATTTTATTATTGGAAGCATAAAAAAATAATCAAAATTTCTTCAAAATTTAAGAAAATTAGAGGAAATGCGGGCTAAGCAATATCAAATTTAGTATAAATATATATTCCAATTTCGTAGTATAAGCTGATAGACATTCTAATATTCTATCATTTCATTGGTGAATAGAATCTTCAAATCTTAAACAAATGTCTACAGAACTACAAAGAGCTACACTTATTTTTATCAACCTTTACGTTGAGGAAAATGGTAGTGACCTTGACCTGACCTTTATGCGAAAACAAAAAGGTCAAATTTGATTAAACTGATAGAATCATTTGGTAATATGATCCGTTTGACTGTGTCAAAATTTCATGAATTTCTTATTATAAGAACTATGTTTGATAACGGGAAGACTCATTCCTTAAAAACTATGTTTTTTAGAGAAAACGAGAAGATGTCACCAGAAAAAATCGAACTTAATGCATCGTGAACATAAAAAAGGCACTATTATTGGCATTTTTTTAAAAATCGCTCCACAAAACTGGCCCAGACATAATGTAATCCTGCACATAATTATACTAGCTAGCAGTCCTACATATAAGTATAGTTCTAGGTTGTAAGGATTTCCTACTTTAAGGATTTTGAGATGTGGAATTCACGGAGGGCAGAGCAGTTCCAGCGAATTGCAGCGGCAGAAGAGGCGCAAAAGGCAGAGGAAGTCAGACGCGAAAAGAGCATGGCCGAACGGGATCAAAAATTCACTCAACATCGCGAGAAACTACAGGGTGAGCTAAAATGTGGGGGATCACCGGCAATTTGTGTAATCTATACGAAATCTTTGACCCGGCGTTTGTTGTTTTACCCGGTGATCCGGTGTTTTAGCCCATTTGCAGTATAATGCGATAATTGTCATGTGCGAATGCTGGGGGGGAGGGGGGGGGTGTCGGAATTAATTAACTTATTAAATTTATAGAGAAAATTACCAGAAATTTGCGTCCCTGATCTATCCCCCATCCAGCAAATAAAGTTAATCCTCATACCCCCTGCAACCATCGTTTGACCCGGTGATTCTGCATTGTAGCGCACCTGGAGGAGATCCAGCGCCAGTCCCGGAGTGAGCGGGATAAGACGGAGAGGGAACACACGGAGAGACTGACCCGGCGTCTGGCCGTAGTCAAACACAGGATGGCCCGGGCACGCAGGGGTAGGTCTTGTATAGAGTTCGAAGTCTAAAGTTGTATCAAAGTACTATATACGAATTGAAAATAAAGCCAGGGCACGCAGAGGTACATGTATGTCTTATATATCTAGTATAAATTATATCTAGTCAAAAGTCTAAAGATGTGTCAAAATACTACACAAATTGAAAGAGCAGTTTTACATTCTATGGGGATTCATATATATACTAGTAATATAGTGATACATCGTTCACATGTTGTTCCTACTCCAAAAAAATTTAGTAGCCTACTTTATACAACAATTGCGATATTCGAATTTAATTCTATAAAGTCAATTGTCTTACGTTTATTTCATGTGAAAATATTATTCAAATAAAACGCAAGTGAAAGGGTTTTTCGAATTTCACTCCAAATCATTTTCACGTAATATTTTTCATATATATACATGTTTGTCCGAATATAAATATTCAAAAGATCTGCTGTTAGACCATTCCAGATTTTTTTTACGTTTAGCGTCCACAGGCGAATTGATTTTGAAGAATGAAAAAAAAAAAAAACAATGTACATGTACTCTAAGAATGAACCTTTTGAAAAACATTTACCTAATGATGATGCATGTTTGTTTATTTATACTTTTTCTTCGTATTTTGTCAACGGTGCTTATTATATATGTTTCATTGGTAACTGAAAATCAACAGTTTGGCAATTATCTTAATTAGTAAGCTAAAATGGTAACTTAAAATTTTCAGGTAGACGAAGTAGATGTCGCTATGAGAGTTTGTGGGCTTTGGAGGACATCCTCAGAGAAATAGCCACGTCAGACCTCCAGTTCTCTGGTAAACGTAGACAACAAGACCAATCTGTTTGGACCGATGTAAAAACTCAAAGATATTTCATTTTTTTCTTGTTTGATGTCAACTTATGGTAAGAAAAATCTATTTAACATAAATGTAATGTTCATGATTTCACAGGTAGGGAATCGACTGGCCAGTTTCTGAGAATGTTAAATGAGGCTCTAGATGCTGAGATAAAGAAACTCGGGGAGGACGAGGTAATTAAGGGATATTTAAAACATTTTTCTGATCACGAATTCCTATTTATGCTTTATGGTTGAGGTATCGGGTTGTGTTGGTTTTTTAGCCTGGATACGACAATGAGGAGGACATCATCACAAAGGCCAGAGAGATCGTAGACTCCGTCATCCAACGAGTCAAAACGGTGAGAACCAGTGACTAACTAACTCCTCTATAAAGATAGGTTCCTAACAAAACGCAATCATATAGGTATTCTAGTATTGTTCTACAATCTTGACATAGTTTAAGTTACCAAAAATATATTTTTGATTGTGCATACTTCTGTTTGATGATTTACTTTAGGACGTTTACCCGGTATATGTGCAGATGCGCCGGGAAGAACAAAAGAGTAAGTATTAAACGATCACTAAATTATGTATTTACTCTCCTCATTCAGTTAATTCAATACATAGTTGACGGAACTCCTGGGTGTATGATTTCAGGTACAGTGAGGTTTGGTAGAGACGACTCCATTCCGCCGAACCGCGCGGTGGACCGGACTAAGCTCCGCCCAGTCAGTGATCACGTGCTGACCCCGATCTCAACCCCTTGTGTCATCGGAAAAGACATCTCGACGGAGAAATGTTCGGAGATGAAATTAGTGGAGAGCCTCCTTAATCGTCTCCTTGACGACCTGAACCGAGGACGGCTTACGGAAGAAGAGGTCAACCTCCTGACGGGATACGCGATGGACGTGGTGTATAACCGCATCAAGGGGGTAGGGGTCGGCTACGACATGGGCAAGATCGCCGAAAGTGTGGTGGAATTTACACTCGAGAAGATCCTGAACGACATCCGGTCTGACAATGTTCCCCATGAAGAAGTGACCGAGATGGCTGCCTTGATGATTGGTAAAAGAATGGAGAGCGATGCCTCGGATATCAGCATTAGTTCTGATGATGATCAACTTCAGGTATTGTTATCAAAACTACTTACTTTCTTCATAAATAGAGAGGTTGAGATTTTAAACGTGTACGGGTACGTGTACGTGAACTAGGGGAATCACCTAAATTCTGTGCGTATTACGTCATCAGTTTTTGTGACGACATGGTTTCTACACGTTCTCTAAACTTGTAGAGTGTCGTCTACACGTAAGTACAAACGTGTAGCTTTTTACAACAACTGAAATCTTATTGATGAGTGAATGTATTCTTGTGATACATTATATAGATTTTTAAACGTCATTGCATAAAAATTGATAAGAAATTTACCATTTATTTGGAATTAACTAGATAAATTCATGTCACAAAACTGCGTCGATTTACGTACACATTTATATTCTACAAGTTAAGAAATCTCAACTGATAAATTACAAAAACGTGTACGTGTACCTGTAGTTTTAACACACGTACGCGTACCCGTACACGTTTAAAATCTCAACCTCTCTAATATTTATAATTATGAACTCGGGTGCAAATTTAGTTTTGAAAATTTAGTTTTGAAATAGTATTTGGTTTGCCGATTGAAAATAAAATGGAAGTAAAACAAAAATAAAACAAAGACAATCCGTACTTTATATTCTGTTACAGATGTTCATCGACGACACACTAGAGTCCATCATCAATGATACAGGTAGAGAATCGCCTCAGCATGATGCAATTTTGGAGGAATGGATAATGAATACGCTTAAAGAAATCTCAGACGACATCAACCACGATAGGCTGTCCAAGGGAGTGGTGGCGGAAATGGTGTCCATGATGACCACACACGAAGACAGTGGAGATATCCAAGTCGTGGCTTTACGGCCATTCTTAGAGAAAGTAATAGAGGAGATAGGAGAGGAGCAAAATACACCCTTATATAAAGTGGTCCACGCCATTGTATCGGCGTATCACGCCTATAAGATTGCGGCGCTGGAATCTTTTAGCCAACTGATCAGACTGCTCATAGAGAGACTCAACCAAGCAAACATGGACAGCGAGTTGAAAGACTCCGACATAGATCTCAATATTCTACAAGACGCTGCTGAAAAACTGTCATCAAGTGCTCTGAGCAAGGTCAGGATAAGCGACTTGGCTACAAGCATTGCAAAGGTATTCCAAGGCCATGAATATACAACTACATCAAGTCAGTTGGTTGACAATGTCATTGAGAAGGCAAAGAGCTTAGTCACAAACTCAGATTTTCCAACTCTCAAAGGATACGCCAAAGCGATGTCGGAGGCATTAGAAACTATTCTTGTCGTCATTCAAGAAGAGGAAAAAACCTGTCAAGTCGATCCAAACTATCTCAGTAAAGTAAACGACCTTGTTGTCAATATTCTCAAAGTAGTAGAAAACGGCCTGGAGAGCGACGGTTTCACCGCTGATGATGTACAGGACATGACAAGAATCTTCACAACTATTGTAAGTCGAAGTGTATCGCCAACAAAAGAGGGTTCAAGAGAGAAGATGCTCATTGCGCATATTTCTGACCTTCTCGGCACATTTGAATCCGGGCAATTGGACCCACATGAACTCTTGCATCTCGGTAGTGCACTAATTGAGTGCGGAAATCGATTGCTCCTCAGCCATGAGGCAGTGGACTCGTCTATTGTATCCAAAGAACCGTCTCTGACTAGTTCTGCTGTTGATTCCGATGTTTTGTCACACATATTGTATTCAATTCAGGATGAAATGAACAAAGGCTTGATTACCAAAAATGCGATTAAAGAATTGGCTCTATGCATTCTAAATACGAGAGCATCTGAGGGCTTCTATGAAAAACCAATCAAGAATTCCTTAGACGACAGATCTAGTCCAACATCTGCGGCCAAACTTGAGTTCGCGAAAGAAACGTTAAGGGAGATGCTCAGTGATTTTGAGCTTGGGAATGTCGACATGGATAAGACAACATCTGTTGCTCTATCAGTTGTCTCTGAGTTGTCAGATGGGTTTTGTGGTGAGCACAAGGACACGACAGAGAGAATAGCAGATACAATAATACAGCTGCTGCAAAGGGATGAAGTCACAAAAAGCGATACCAAGCGAATCTTCTCCATTGTTCTTCAACGTCTCGTATCAGGGATAGAAGAAACTCATGCTGATCATCAAGTAAAAGCCATTGGTAGTAATTTGGCCAACTCTGTGGTAGAAGAAGTCCTTAGGAAAATAGAGAGAGATATAACGAGTGGTCGACTCAGTGATGAGGACATTTTATGTGTAGTAGACGACTCCAGAGAGGAAAGAATCTCGGCCCTTAAAGGTCATTGTGATATCGTGAACCTGACTCTTGCTGTAATGCAGCAGTTCCTCCTGGATATGAACACCAAAAAGGCCACGAAAGAATTTGTCCAGCAATTTCTTTCTTCTGCTTTGCAAATGGATATTCCCTGCGATGAAACTGTTCCAATGTTGAGAATGCGTGTCCGAGATATCATGAAAGAAATCAGAAAGAACAAACTTCAGTCTGTACATATAAAAAGATTTGTGCATGCTTTTTCATCTAAGTTATTGGGAAAAGATGACGAGACGTCGAAAAACGAGGCAGTGACACTATTGAAGCAAGCTGTTCAAAATGTCCATCCAAGCATAATGTCTGACTTCATTCGTTTGACGCTACAGACACTTGTCAGCGACTGCACTTATTACCAGCATGAAGAAATGGAAAATGAACAACAGGGATACGTTCTTCGATCCATGTCATCTTTGGTAGCAGATAGAGTTGTTGATAACTTACTTCACACAATAGAGCACGCCATAAGAGAAGAAAGACCTGCACAGTCAGCGGATCATCTCGCAGTGGACAACTATCTTCTCAGTAGATCAGACCTTTCCTGCATTCCTTCCGAAGACTTGAATGCCATCATAACAGGGACATTAAACAGCATTATTAGCAGTATGAGACTCGAGAAGCCAGCTGAAACTGAAAAGGAACATCCAATAGAAGCTACCTCACAAATCATTCATAATTTTGTATTGGAGAAGTTACAGGACATTGTAGATAGTATGCAAGACAGCCTGGAAGAGGGCGATGCATTTACAAAGACATCCATTGCAAAACGGTCATCTTTTACTGCTATCGAAGGAGCAGGGGTCAAAAAAGTTATCAGTGATACATTCAGATCCGTAGTCAGTGATATTTCTACAGAGCCAGGACGTGTCAAATCCAACCATGCGGAACAATCCACGTCTACAGCGTCCTTAGAGGCGGAGGCTATTGTCGTGGAAGCTCTCCAAGGAATCATTCAGCATTACGAGGAAAAGGGAGTTGATATGTCCCATGATCAACTCATCAAAGAACACATGTTGTGTATCCTAGAAAATTTCAAGAAAGACATATACACGAACAAAGCCGTACACGACTCGCTCCAGAACATATTCAACTCATTCATTGTTCCTGTTGCGAGCTCACATATAGAAAACGAGGAAATGGAATCCGCGATTGACGTCATCATAGAAAACGTAAAGTGCGACAGTATACCAGTAGCAGATGTACCCAATGTCAAAGACGGAAAACCGGACAATCAAAGAGAATCGAGCATCCAACTGATAGAGGAGAGACCAGGTTTAGATTTGCAAAAAATGACAGATATGACACAAGAAATGGCATATCTGTATGACAATTTTCAATCTTCTCAAGAGGAAATGGATAATGGGGAATCAAATCATAGTTTAAATGAACGAGTAGCCAGCGAAATAAAAACAATCGCTAAAGAAGTCCTTGAGAAGACAATAGATAACGTCCAGCACAACACGTTGAGTAACGATGAGCTTCTGACTCTAGCCTCGGCGATATCGGCGAACGAGGGCGAAGTGCCGATGACACAGCTGAAGTACTCAGAGAGCAAGATTGAGGATATGATCGTGGAGGTTCTACAAAACGCCGTAGAGGACCTGAGAGTAAGTGGCATCGATCACGAAGACTTACCAATCATAACAAAGAAAATGTTCCAAGTGAAAGCAAACAACGGAGGTAAAGAAACGACGGCTAACACGAGTACTTCTGATGTTTCCCATGTACCCTCTGGTGTTATTGTGGAAATGGTGACCTCTGTTCTCAGCAAGATTGCGGCAAATTTATCAGAAGAGAGTGTCAAATTTACGAAAGTTCAGAGGAGTGACGAGTGTGTTCAACAAAGCGCATGCGACCAATCGGACCAAGTGGTTGTGGAACAAGGCAATTCATCTCAGGATAACATGAATCCAAATGCCTTAAAACTCCCCACGGTAAGATCGCTTGAAGATAACGCAGGGCCCTCAAAACGGACCACGCCAACTCCAGTTGTTCAATCTGCACACGACATCAGACACAAAACTCCCCATCAGAGCGGTAAAAGCAAGGAGAAATCTGATCGAAACGTGCCGAAAAGAGGAACTTCAAAACCTCCAGCACAGACACCAAAACAAACCCAAAGACAAAAGGCGGCTCACAAAGCCTATAGACCACCCTTTCCAAAGGAGAGTAAACCGCATTTAAAGAGTGTGAAATGCGGTGTCTCTCCAAAAAGTGGTACTGAGAAGGTAAAGCAAGTAAACTTGGCTGTCATAAAGCCCTGTAGAAGTAAAGAAAAAAATTTGCTTCCATGTAATGCAGAGAAGGAAACCTTTACAAACCAGCTGGAGGAATTGGCCCCAAAGGATCTGCCGCAACAAGTGTATTCTCTCTGGGGATCGTTCAAGCTTGCGGTAAAAAGCGTTTACGAGACGTCGTAGATTTCATAAGCCCTTTATGAAACATAATGAAAAACAATATGAGAAGTTATCAATAGAAAAATATTTTTGGTCACCCAATCTTAATATCTATTTTATTAATTAAGAGACATATAAAAATCGTTTAAAAAATACTCGACACCAGATTAAGTAGCAATAGCACTTTTTATTTATGTTTGATGTAAAATGAATAAAGAATGTTATAATCACAGTGTGTACTCGTAAATGTAAAACAAAAACGTGTTTTCAGAAACATAACGGATAGTCTTCAGGTATGACACGGTGACATTGTTGAATGAAGTATATAGCGGTTACACTCATCGAACCTTGTTCAAGTGACAGATGCCGCGGAATATACAATAGAGTTAGTTTGTGTCTAGGAGCTACATAGTCCTCATCAACTTGTGTACAAAAGTCGGAATCCAGGCGCAGTGTGAAATCCATCGGTGACGAATTTGATGAGAATCTTGTTACCGGAAGCCCTGAGAGGTGGTGGTTGTTCCTGCAATAAAAATAGCACACCTCTGATATACAAGGCAGAACGATATGTTTGGTTAAGAATTTTCGCAAAAACTAATGTCAAAGACCCTGCTCATGGACAATAAATTATTGGGTTTTTTAAAATAGATGGTGGAAAAATTGATCCGAAATCGTGCATTTTAGGTATTTGACACCACAAAGCATATTTATGGGATTTTTCTGGGGGGGTTTTGGTGTGTGGGTTATTTTTTTTTTAGGGGGTGGGGGGGGGCTAAAAACGAATCACTGTAACTATATCAGCATAAATTTTCTTAATTCTGCCGGTCTTAACACAAAATTTGATGAGTTTTCTTCCTATCTGTATTGAATATCTGTATTGAATGGGAAATAAGTGACTTAAAGGAGTTTAGACACAAATGATTATAGCACAGAATAACCAATTTCAACAGTGTACAAAGTCAATCAAATGGTTCATTATTATAGGTTAAATTACTTCTTTTTAAATTCATATAGAAATATTTTTAGTATCAACGTACGTTTCCACAGTATCGTCCAAACGAAGGTGACGAATCCAAGTAGCCATTATGAATTTCTACATATGCACGGTTACAGTCTGGGCTTCCTAAGATATTGATATTAACGACATATACAGTGATGACCCGACGCGCAGGCGCGGTGATGAGCCAGCGACAGCTGTGTCGCTCAGTGTAGTTACCGGGGTAGTTCGGACTGGTGATACTCCCGTTTATTCCAACGATATCACCGCCACACCCCATACCTAAAATTCAAATATACAAGATTTACAACCACATTCTCCAAAAAATAAAACTGTCTTGAATCCCTACACCAGTCATGTGTTTCACTTTTTTCGAATATCTCAAGTCTATTCTTAATATTCCTTATACCAGTAATCCATTGTATACTGGCCTAGGTACGAATTCTCACCACTAACCATTTCTTGCCTTTGAAATGAAATGTCAAAATTAACAAGTAATACTTTATTGTGGCGAGAAAAGGTACTGTAGTTGCCAGTAATTTGTATAAATCCTATGTACTTGAGATAAACTGATTGGAATTAAAAAATAAGACATTCCATGACTTATGAGCGGAAAGATAGCAAGCAGCCAAACACACCTGAAGTAGAGGCTGTCCACGTGATGTCGTAACCCGGATGGACTATCGAGGAATCGGTAACCAGATTCATCCACAGTGTATTCCCGGTGGCAAAGATCGGGTTCGGTATCGTGTTCCCACAAAGCTGATTAATGAGCGGAGAGGAGGAAGTGGATCCATTACGTATCTAAAACAATGACAACAAACCATGACAACCAGAAATATTAACGTAAGCTTCGTTCATGAGACATTTGAGAATATATGTCACCAAAGTTCTTTATAAAAAGATAGATCTGCAGATGTGGTAATTAGTTCACCTCCAAATAGTCATATCTACAGGTAGAGTGGGGCTCGATGTAGAAAGAATTGAAATAGAGTGTGACGTAGGTTCCGGCGGGGGCGGAGATGGACATTTCACAGTAGGCGTTTCTGGGGTAGTTGCCAGGCCAGCCTGGGCTGAAGATTTTACCCCCGGTCCCGGTGTAGGTCCTGTTGCAATCTGAAAAGCAAAATGGGGTAATACACAATTTTTGTTAAATGTATGAGGTTTTCTCATTTGCTATTTGATATCTAAGTGATATTCATTTAATATTTGGTATCTGAGTAATGCTTACTCATAAATATTCGAATGATACTCACTTGCTATTTTTTATAACAGTGATACTCGCTAGCTATCTGAAATCTGAGTAATACTCACTGGTAATTTGATATCTGAGTAATACTCACTGGCAATATGGTATCTGAGTAATACTCAATGGTTATTTGGTATCTGAGTAATACTCACTGGTAATTTGGTATCTGAGTAATACTCACTGGTAATTTGATATCTCAGTGATACTCACATGCTAATTTTGTATATTAGTGATAAGTGATACTCACTAGCTATCTGATATCTGAGTGAGAACCCCTGGCTTCCCGAGCTGGAGGTTACCATGTAGTTTATCTGTAGCGTCCGTCCCGCAGAGTCAAACGGTGGCGGCAGACTTGTACCACAGTACAGGTGTGAACGTCCGGTCCAACCCTGTAGGTTTTATATAAAAGCCAAATATTGATATTCTTCATGTTTTAAGTTAAAAATTCAGTTTTAAAGTAATCAAAGTCTTCCAACGCTTTCCAAATTTTAATCTATCGCTCAAATTTCAGATATAAACCAAGCAAACATTTATCTTTCCATCACCCATCTTAAAATACTTACCAGAGGCGAGTCTCTGAGTTCTATGTATTCCATAGAACAGTTGTTGTCACTGATGAGGTTGAGACCATTAAATGAGACCCGGATCTGTTGGTTGCTATCCCCTGAGTCGATGGTCCAGCGGCACCGTAGGTCCTGACCCACCGGCCGTGGGTAGGAGGGAGAGCTAATGGTTTGGGGGCTGTCAGAGGCCGAAAACGCCCCTCCACACAGCGCTATAAAAGGAAGAGAAATAGCGATAAAGAAGAGTAAACGTGGTTGGAGGACAAGACGGTCAAAGCGAGTACAATTATAACCAATATCCGCGTACAGTGAAAGTTTCTTTTCTCTAATCTAAAATGTTTTTAAGACTGATAGAATATCACTAAGCAACATCGCATGTCCCGGGCGCTTTGTTATTATCGTACTTACTAAATTACAATTTGCGTTTTGACATGTTTTTTATAAAAATGACAGAAACTTGTGGCGGGACTTTCAGTATACAGAATGTAATACTAAGGTCCTCACCGTCCTGCTGTTGGTACGTCGCGTTGAAGCCGGCCTTGTGGACCGTGTAGTCCGCCACGAACCTGACATACAGGACGTTAGAGGTCGACGTGATGGGGGCGGGCACCTGTGTCCCACAGTACCGTCCAATCAGCGGGTCGTCCTCACTCATCCCGTCATGCACCTTTAATGAGGAATTAGCAATTTCATTTTTTTTTCTAATATTTTTTCTCATTGAACCAAATTTATCATTAAATTCTACTTTTCCAATTTTAATGTTTACATTTTACAATGGGACCCTATGGACCAGGACTAATATCACAGTTGATTTTTCCCCCAAAATGTCATATTGTGGTATGTATTGGCTTTTAAAAAATAATAATATTTTTTTTTTTGAAAAACCTATATGTTTCTCTTAATGCTCTATCGATAAATTCTTATTTTTCAAATCCGTCGCCACCTCGAATTAATCACCTAATCACATTTACGGCAAAATGCATACTAGTAGTTTAAAATTCTGGGAAACGATGACGCGTAGGCGCCATTTTAGCACTTACCCAATCAAATTCTTAAAATCACAATTTCTCAACTATTAATTTAAACGCAATTCAGAAGAAAGATATAATTTTGCATCTACGGCTTCCATTCTCTCAACAGAGGTCGTGCCACACAAGCTTTGCTTGTCAACGCCCGATGTGCAAGATTCATGTACAAACTGAAACGATGGGCAAAATGTAATTAAAATCTATGTATCTATTTATTTCATCTATAAATATGATTTTAAGTATTTCAATCTAAATCTCTAATACTTTTATTCTTTTTTATTTTAAAGTTACTAGGAGAACTATTTCGCGGATGAAAAAATTCAAATACGATCACATGACCTAGTTTGACAGATGTTTGAAAGTTTTGAAAAATCAATTTCTTCACGTTCCCTATTCACCGTTGATTTTACACAAATCAGCAGCAATGCCATCTCCTATGATAGTTTTTAACTTGCCATTAAGTCTTTGACCATTAATATTCTCCCTTCAAGCTGATTGTACAGAAAAAACAACTCAACAATGCCATGTGCTATGCTTGTTTTGATCATGTGACAGACTATTTTTCTGGCGTTGATAGAGGTGTAAGCAAAGTTTGTGTAGCACGACTTCTGGTGAGAGAATGCTACAAAAATAAAAAGATGCGCAAAGTCGTGCGCAATCGAACTATACTCGACATCCTTAACTTTTAAAATATGGTCACTAAAAATTTGCAGATAGAAAACTAAGAAAACGACACATTTGCCAGTACATTCAACATGCATAAAAAAAACAAGGCACAGGCTTCGCTTTGCCCTCTATGGATAAAACCAACTCAACTTGCAGACTGTAGACAGTAACAAACATTTTTCTGCAGTTTATAAAGCGTAAACTTTAAATTGGGTAGCTATCGTATACTTTAAGAAAGTATGACATACAAAATTTATAGACCATATATCCACTAAATATTGATATCTTCATTAAATGATGTTAAAATCAGTATTTTTCAGAAGAGGACATGTCTCACCGCTACATAATCATATCGACAGTTAAAATGGTCCTCCAGGTCAAAGCCCTCAAACTGGAGCGTAACGACTTTATTGTCCCCGACAATGATCGTCCATTTACAATTCTGTGGCTCATAGACCCCATCTCTGTCCATGTCCACGGAACCGAAACGCCCCGATGTCGAATTCAATACACCACCGCAACCCTGTCTCTCACCTTGAAAATGAAAAATTTAATTATATGTTTACCATTCAAATACATCTTAATTCCATAAAAATTATTCGCTAGGTATATAGATGGTTATAATAAATGATCGTGGAATAAACTTTGATGGGACTTTATAAGCTCCATTTAGTTTATAAACAGAAAATAATTGTTGGACTTATTTTTTAACCAGTTTCCGATTACCAATATTATTGGGGGGGGGGGGGTAAATATCATCAATGAATGTCGATATTAATGAAGATAAAAGTACGTTATAATCAAAATACTTTCACCGGTTTATAATTTTCAAATTTTACAATATTTGGCCAATGAATGTGATTTAAAAATTTTGGAAAGAAAAAAATTACAAAACGCCCTTGCGAGATTCGAACTTATAACTTGCATATTCGTAGTGAACGCTTTAACCCATTGTGCTATGCTGATAGGTAACATTTCTAATCATGCCCCGACCGAAAATATCACCTCATAATATTCAAAGAATGATTCCTTATTACTTATATTAATAGAATTTTAAGCCATCGTACTATTAGATATTTAAATATAAATAAGCAAACCCCGCTGGCGCCTCGATTTGGGTCATTTGAAATTATGGGTTAATGAGTATGAAGTACAAAATCGATAGGTAGTTTTATCGCAGGCGAAGACACTGGAAAATATATTTATTAAAAATCAGATTCTTATCGTATTTAATTAATTTTTTTATATGATCCAATGAATGCTGTTGGTCCTTACCGTACGCCGTCCAGTAGCCGGCACTGAATCCACCCTGTACCACTGTGGGGTCAGTGACGAAATTTACCACCATGGAATTTCCGGTACTCCTCAGGAGATCGGGAACGGAGCGCCCACAGAACCGGCCCATCAGGGGAGAGGAGAGGCTGTCACCGTCACGGACCTCCACGTAGTCGTACCCACAGGACGGGTGGGCCTCCACCTCAAACGACGAGAATCTGTAAACATAAACAGTGAGATCCATGTGAGCTTATATCATCAAAATCGAAATTCTGGTATTAGCATACAATAAAACACAAGTGTCGAGCTAGAATCCCAAAACTTGAGAATCTGCCATAGGGATACGGTTTAATACATGTTTGTATAAACAAATATCCCAAAGTAAGCGTTTTTTCGCTTGTGGTTGAAACTGTTGTTGGGAGGGACTGGATTGGGGGGGGGGGGGTGTGATGGCATTGAATGGTGTATTACTTACTTGAGATCCACCACCCTGTTTTCTGCCACTGTGATCAGCCATGTGCAGTTAGCCTCGTTATGGTAGGGGGTGGGGTAGGTTGGTGTCCGGATGGTGCCGTATGGCTCCGTGTAGGTACCGCCACAATCTACAGCAAAAAAGTCGTCCAAAATATAACCAACCCTTATAAAAAAAATATCACAAGCCTACGTTATGTTCCTTTTTTAAAATCCCAATGGCCAACTGTTATTTGTAGGATGTTCAAAAACGTAAAATAGCAACTACAGGTACATATGTAAACACAATTATAGCGAAGCGCATAAAGTGTGTTGTTTTACCCTGTTTAATAGTAATGTTGCCCGAATTCTCACAAATCGACAGTAAATGAAGTATCGTGTAACCTTACCTGTCACGCGATACTGCGCTCTGAATCCTGAAAACGCCTGGTTTCTATCCGTCACAAACTGGATGAACATACTTCCGCTAGAACTGACGGGATCCGGAGCATCCGTTCCACAGAATTTTCCCAGAGACCTTCCGGTCGTATCGTTGCCAGCATATATCTGAACGTAATCGTAAGGGCATCCGACTCCACCTGGATATTTGTTCATTCAAATATGAAAGACAACAGAAATGCTTAAATAGTATTTTTGAGACTACAAAAAAAAAGCTATAAAATAAATTGCTCATTTTAGTAACATACCTTCCAGGTGGAAGTTAGCGCGGGAGAAATCGAACACGATGAATCGTCCGGGATGGGCAAGGATCGTGTAGTTACACATCAAGTTGTGGCCATATTGATTCGGATAACCTGGTGACACAAAGTCACCCGAGTCTTCTGTGAATATCGCACCACAACCTTAAAAAATAAAAAAAAATGTTGAACAAAATGATGAATAGTGTTATTGTTCAAATATTTTTGATAATTTTTCAATAAAATGTTAACCGTGACTAAAAATTAATTGTGTGAACATTTTTAAAAAGATGTAAAACTTGCATAATTTTCAGCTCACATATATTTTAAATGAAGAAAGTAAACCTTATGCGAATGTTTTATAAAATGTCTAGGCTATCTTTGTTATATTATCAAGATTTCTAGTTTACTGGAGAATGATATGAATTTTTAAGGACTTTTTTCGGTGTCCATAATATGGATTCCAAATCGCAAACAACGTTTTCTTACTCGTAATAATTTAATTAAGACCAGCTCGTAACACACTGAATGTACGATATCTTATCTTACGTCGTATACGGCAAAATCAGACCAACGACAAAAAAGCATTCATCCACTTTGCGAAATCTTTTTGAAAAAAATTGTATAATTTTGGTTCTACTGGCAGAAATTTTATTCGTTAATAATAAATCTCGATTTAACCTTTTAGTATGCAATACAATTAAACTCTTTCATTTTCACTGACTTTCAGTTTGCTAAATGTAAAATTTGGATAGTGTGGTGAGCATTGCTATGTAATTTTCAGCATTTACATCCCGTTATATGAACCCTTGGAATAGGAAACGCTGATGTAAAATAGAAAATGTGTTGGTCTTGTGAATTTATATTAACTAATAAATAGTTAGTTTATAAGATAAAGATTCTGTCTAATGATACCAGAGGTCCAGTTGGCGGCAAAACCATTGCCATTGATGGCGGGATCGGACCGGAACTTGACTACCATCTGACTGGAGGTAGATTTTTGCGGTGGTGGGGTTTGATTGCTGCACCACCGTCCCAGATTAACAAGTGTTCCGTTCCTCAAAGCGTCGTCTACCTAAAGGAGTTATTGAAACGTGTATATGTATTTAATTGTCTTGCTATAAACAACGCCATACGAATTAACATGTGGCAAGTGTGTATTTACGTCTTTAAGGTGTCAATTTACATTTGATTTACATGTATATAACGTTAAAAAAAATGCAAAGTATTCTAACATCTTTCATTAGTACTGAGAGAATGACAATAATTAAAATACTAATTAATAAACACACTATCACAACAATATTATAAATGTTTTGTTTAAACCAAAATTTTAAAACAAGTACAAATCTTGATTTGAATGAATTAAATTTCTTTAATGATCTCTGATCCTCAACCATGTTCGATAACTCTAAATTATTCGATTTTTTTTTGGTACCATAACTCTGTTTTTATGTAGACAAATTAAATAAGTCTTCTTTAATATTACAATCAGTTATCCATTAAAATGTTTGGCTTAGTGGCTCCACGGCGATTTACTACTTCAAGGGAAAGGGGTTCGAGCCGCCTGTACACCGATACCTTTTCTTATATTTGATTTCAACTTGTATATTTATTCGTTTTTATGTAGACAAATTAAATAAGTCTTCTTTAATATTACAATCAGTTATCCATTAAAATGTTTGGCTTAGTGGCTCCACGGCAATTTACTACTTCAAGGGAAAGGGGTTCGAGCCGCCTGTACACCGATACCTTTTCTTATATTTGATTTCAACTTGTATATTTATTCGATTATATTCATGGTAGGCAAATTTGCAATAACTTTGTAAAATGCATGGATATGCATGAATATTTTTTTTTATTTCATTTCGTTTATAAGGTTTGAAGGATACATAACATTTTTATGATCAGAGGACCTTCCACTGAGAACTAGCCAGCAAGCTCTGTCTGACATACTGCCCAGCTGTGAGCTTACCTCAACGTAATCATATCCACAGGCTCCGTGTGCCTCCATGTCGAATGGCGGGATAAAGTTGAGTACCACGTGATAGCCCTCCTGTACGTTGATGTCCCACACACACTCCGTATTGTGGGGGTAGCTGCTGGGGTAGTTGGGACTGGAGATCAGACCCGATTCGTCGTGGAACAGACCTCCACATCCTATTCAAACAAAGAAAAAAACTTTGACTTTCTTTGTTGTGGTATCATAATGGTCAGGATGAAATTTGATGTTATCTGGGAAAGTTTTATATGTACCGTCTTACGATATATCTCTACTATGAATAATTTTACTTCTGGATACCTCCGAGATAGTTAAGGCTTCTCCTTGGCAATTTGTAATTCACTCAAATTCCAAAGATAATTTTAAAATAAAAATTTACATGGATTTATATGCTTTTGTGTGCTTAGCACCGTAATATTTCGTGATGCAAATACAAACCGTCGGTGACGAACTGATACTGTATCCTGAAGCCATTGGCCGCCACACTGAAGTCAGTCTTGAAGATGATTCGGATCCCGTTACTCTGGGAGGTGAAGGGCTGCGGTACGGTGGCGCCGCACTTTTTACCGATAGAGGGCGAGCTGACCATACGACCGTTCAATATGTCTACGTAATCAAAATTACACCGAGGGTGGTTCTCCAGAGAAAAGTTCTTAAATGTCACCTAGAACAAGACAATTTTATTATCCTCTCTCCTCAAGTTTCAAGACAGCAAGTCAAAATTAGGATTTCAATGGGAAACAGAAAAATTTAATACCTGGATTTTCGCCCCCTCTGGCGCTAATATAAGCCACGCGCATGCGTCACTGTGATTATAATTATTTGGGAAGTTTGGACTCAATATTTCTCCATTATCTTCTGTTAGAACTCCTCCGCAATCTGAAGGCAAAAAAAGAACATGGTGTCTGTCTCTTGCAAAATGTAAATGTAATGGTTTGTTAGAAACGTTTTCATGTAAATGTGTAACACACTTTGAGTGGAGTTGACCAACATACCTGTGTAGGCATAGGTGAGAGCGAACCCCCTGTCTACAATAGACACGTCCGTGCGGAATCGCATCCACAAATTTGCTGACGGCGAAATTATCGGATCCGGAAGTGTGGTATTCCCACAATACCTGCCTATTAACTCTCCATTCTCTGTGCTACCTATTGGAGGAAAACATCATCAAAATACCTGGAAATACGATCTCTGTGTGTGTCTTTAAAAATGTAGAGACACAAAAGGTGTGCATCATACGATACCTTCTTTGATTTCCAAAAAGTCGAAAAGGCACCGGGCGTGATTTTCGAGTCGAAGGTTGTTAAATACGATGAGAATGGAGGAACTGGTTTGGTTCTGGTTTCTGAAGAGCCAGAGGCACTGTTCGTTATTGGTATAGTTACCAACGGCGTATCCAGGTGACGTCACGTTTCCAATGGGACGAGTCAGCACACCACCACATTCTACCAAGAAAAAAGAAAACACTTCAAATCTCTGATTAAAAAAATTACGTGTGTATGGGTGAGTATTTCTACATACATTGAACGACTTGAAAAACTAATATCACCAAAAAACAAAATTCTTTTAAAATATAATCTTATCGCTCCTGATTTAGTGAGATGAGATGTATCGTTACATTCATTGATCGGTTAGAAAGAACTTGACGGTACCTATAAACTATACTGTACAAATAAATTAGAAGTGTATGCATTATCTTACTTTGTTTGTTGGGCGAGTTGTATTTTTACACATACATGTATCAATTAATCAGCTTGTTAGAAACTTTCTGTATATATAAAGAACCGATCTTACTCTGTTCGTTGGGCGAGGTGTAGCGAGCACTGAATCCTCCATTACTGACCGACCCGTCTGTCCAGAACACCACCTTCATCGTGTTACCGCTGGACTCCACCACAGGCGGCGGCGTGTCGCCACAGTAACGCCCGATAATCGGCGAGTCACTCAGTATGCCGTTGTATACCTTCAATCATATAAGGTTTTAAAATGACTGAGGTGTTTCCTTTCATAACCATGTTTTCATTGCACGATCAATAAACTTACGAGAAAGCAATATTTATCATACTTATACAGAATAATTATTATACTTATACAGAATAATTATTATACTTATACAGAGTTATCATCAGCACAATCATGAAAAAATGACGTTTACGACAACCGTTACATGGTTATAAAAACCATAACTTTCATTATCAGCTAATTCAATAACATAATTATTTTTGTAATTATTTTTCCGAGATATAGTCGAAAGAAAAAGATTATACCACCATATACATGAATTGAATTAACCGCAATTTTTACACTATCATAATTTAAATTAATCTGATTGAAGCACAGTCAAAGCAATACATTTTACAGCCACATGATCAGCAGCATGAAACCATCGCCATTTTACAGCAACAGAATCGTGAACATTCAATCTTTCAAAAACAAATTGTAACAGTTTGATACTTCTGCTCCAAAATCACAATAAATATTTTTGTTATACTTTCATATTAAATACTGAAATCTGATTGGTTTAGACGCAGTTCATAATCTGTTCTATTACCCTCAGCGTTAGCAACGTACTTAGCAACGGGTAACATTACAAATTGTTACATGCGCGAAAATCATGCGCGTACGGTTCGCCTTAGAATTCACGTTATTCCTATCTAAAAGCATAGATGTTTTCTTTAAAATTAAGACATTCAGTATAACAAAATAAATAGTGCCTGTTTGCACTATTTATATACTGTCATATATGTTATATAAACACAAATTCTTCGCTCCATGGTGAATTACAATGTCATATATGTTATTAAAACATTAAGTCTTGCTCCATGGTGAAATACAGTCAAACTTACCGCCACGTAATCGTACACACAGCGCGAGTGATCCTCAATATTGAGAGCATTAAACATCAAGGACACCCTCCTGCCCGCGGGGACACGAATCAACCAGGTACACAGACGGTTGTGGGCGTACTGTCCGGGGAAGTTGGGCGAGGTGAAAGCCCCGGTACTGGTGGTGAACTCTCCACCGCATTCTGCGGAACAAAGTGAAGAAGACGTCTAACATGAATGTGTGAAAAGGAGGCTTGAGAAGGTAAACATTACCAAACTAGTCTTCCTTCATCTTCGCTTGCCAACGGCTTGAGATGAAGGTAAAAATTACCAAACTAGTCTTCCTTCATCTTCGCTAGCCAACGGCTTGAGGAGAAGGTAACAATTACCAAACTAGCTATAGTCTTCCTCCATCTTCGCTAGCCGACGGTTTTCGGTCCACTTCGCTCGGGAGCGGAGCTCAAGAGCGAAAACCCTTGGCTAGCGAAGATGGTCTTCTTTTTATGCTACTGCGTACATTCCATGTTTACGTATATTCTGAGGAACAATGTTTATGTCAGTTGAACATGGAAGTTGAAAAGTAAATTTTCCTTCATTTCATGCCAATTCTTACCTTCAACGCTAGCCTCAAACTTGAGTTGGAAGCCGGGGAAAGTGTTAGCGTTATTTGAAACAAACTTAACGTGAGCGTAACTGTCTGACGTCAGAATGGGCTGCGGGACCTGACTACCACACCTCGTCATCAAAACTGGGCCTTTGAAAGAAAGAAATTAAAACACATTGATCCTATTTATTGACACAATATGATCTGCCACATTGAAAACACTTAACAAATAGTCAATTTAGAATAAAAGAATTTAGATTGATAACTTAGAGTCTCAGCCAGATGGACGCTGTACCTGTTGAGTTGACATCTCTGATTTCCAGGTAATCCGCCGAGTTGCAACTTGAACTGGATTCAAGGTTAAAGGTTAGGAAAGTCAAGGTCAGGAAATGACCTGTTGGACCCCTAAGGTTCCACTCACAATTTTCATTATTTCCATAGTTACTTGGGAAGTTTGGAGATGCGATCATGCCGCTCTGGCCTATATAAGTACCTCCACAGCGGGCTGTCGATGGAACAATGGTACACGTATCATTTATAATTACGTTCTTGTCACATTTCAAGGAAAGGAGTGATACAGTGAAAAATGAAGATGAAAAATGAACTGAACACCCTCAAGAAAGTATTATTTTTTATGAATACCAATGTGAACCCTAGTTCTATTCTTTCATAAGTTAATTATGAATGGGTTTTTTTCAGGGCTTTGAAATACAGTAGCACAATGAATGATTAAAACTGCATTACAGTGAATTGCTTAAATTAAGGCATGCTTTATAAATACAGTCTATGAATTAATTCAGCCAAACAAACTTAAGCTTATCATGAACATATTTTTCAAAAAAAGGATAAATGCTAAATAATTACCTATGTGAACCAGGGCCTTGAACCCCGCCCGGGGCACGCTATTGTCGGTCCGGAAGCGAGCGTACATCACGTTGTCTGTTGACTTGACCGTGCTGGGCCGTGACGTCCCACAATATCGACCAATCAGATCAGAGTTCTCGGTCCCTCCGTCCCGGAACTCAATGTAATCAAAATTACAGCTGGAAACACCAAGCAAACAGATATATACTCAAAATACCGGCAAATGAGTCCGTAACAATGAAATACTTGACAATCATTCTATTTAAATTGGTAGAAAAAAATACGACAAGCAATGACAACATTGTATTTCTTTGTTTTACAACGCCACTATAAAAAAGGAAGAACACGTACTTTTGATGAGTTTCGATGTTGAAGTTTTCGTCAAACTCCACCTGCACGGTCTCTGTGGCAGGTACCAGTATGGTCCACACGCAGTCCACGTTGTGAGGGTAGGCTGCAGGGTAGTTGGGCGACATGATGTATGCCTGGGGAACGTCGTGAGTCAGCCTTATACTCTCGCCACACTGCACGTGAACTTCACGGAACGTCAACCGGAAACCGACCGCTGAGCCTGCGCCGTCGGACACGAACTTCACATACAGTCTATTACTTCCGGTTTCCATGGTAGCAGGACTCTGGTTTCCACAGTAACGGCCGTTTGTACTGGTGCCCACTGGCGGCGCATTAGCATTGTCTCCGTTCAGCAGCTGTAAATCAATAAGTTTTTCTTATTTCTATGTTTCGTTCGGGAAATTCTTCTTTAAAACAAGAGGCCCATGGGCCACATCGCTCACCTGATGAACAATAGGTATGATAAAGTCAGCTTAATGGAGTCATAATACAAGCAATCTGGACAATGTACAATAATACACGTAGATCCTGAATAAATAAAATCCATTTTCCCCCTTGGAACTCGGATAGCTCTGATTGCTGCCAATATTTACAAGAGCAGACTTTAATCACCGCTCCTGCACATATATAGGAACTCAACGTTACGCAGGCAGGGATGACCGCACACCTACGCAACTCAACAGGTACCAACGTTTCCGCCAACAGCTCAACCTAACGCAAGCAGGTAGTGCCGCACATTTGCGCTAGAAAGGCCTGAACACCTGCAGGGATGACCATACACTAGTGCTCCGCCTCAACCACCACCAATACAAGCAGGTATGACTGTACACTTGTATTAATGCGATATAGAGCAGGAATGACCGCACACTTTGTATCGAAGGTTAGAAAACACGGATGTTCACACACTCAATCTACCCATACCTGTTCAAGTTTAACCCCAAACAGTCGCTCATCATAATGCAATAGACACTGTCCCTATATATGTGCCGGCCGAAAATAATTCATAGTATCTAAAAATTGGAAATCAAAAATAAACAAACTAATCCGGCCTAACCCAAAACTTCTGATGCAGAACAACTTATATACATTGAATATTTATTATTGTATAAAAATAATCATCACAATAATTGGTTAACAGTGGATGCATTAATTAAAATAATCAAGAATCAATAAATCAAGGGCAACAACTCAATACAGTAATACAAAAAGATTCTAATGAAAAAATAGCTGCCTGCTTCAATTTTATAGTCACATCACATGTTGAGTATTGCAGTTCTCAAAAAAATCCTTTACAATTGCTTATATATGGGATATTTAGCTACATCAAACTCTGAACCTTCTTGTGAGGCCGAAGAATTGTCCTGGAGCCAAAGTTTTAACAATTATAAAGAATCTTGCTGATTAGTTTCTGAGAAGAAGATTTTTAAAGATTTACTCTATATATTCCTATGTAAAACTTTAACACCCCCCCCCCCATGTCACCCTACCCCCAGGGATCATGATTTTCACAACTTTGAATCTACACTACCTGAGGATACTTCCACACAAGTTTCAGCTTTCCTGGCTGATTAGTTTCTGAGAAGAAGATTTTTAAAGATTAACGCTATATATTTCTATGTAAAATGTTAACACCCCCCCCCCAATGTGGCCTCACCCTACCCCCAGGGATCATGATTTTTACAACTTTGAATCTACACTACCTGAGGATGCTTCCACACAAGTTTCAGCTTTCCTGGCTGATTAGTTTCTGAGAAGAAGATTTTTAAAGATTAACGCAATATATTTCTATGTAAAATGTTAACACCCCCCCCCAATGTGGCCTCACCCTACCCCCAGGGATCATGATTTTTACAACTTTGAATCTACACTACCTGAAGATGCTTCCACACAAGTTTCAGCTTTCCTGGCTTTCTGGTTCTTGAGAAGAAGATTTTTGAAAATTTCTCGAAATTTTTCATTATTTTCTAATTATCTCCCCTTAAACGGGTGTGGCCCTTAATTTTCACAACTTTGAATCCCCTTTGTCTAAGGATGATTTGTGCCAAGTTTGGTTGAAATTGGCCTAGTAGTTCTTGAGAAGATGTTGAAAATGTGAAAAGTTTACGGACAGACAGACAGACGGACGGACAGACGGACAGACGGACGACAGACAAAATGTGATCAGAATAGCTCACTTGAGCTTTCAGCTCAGGTGAGCTAAAAAACTAATTTAAAAAACTAATTAAAAACAGAGCACGTGTTTTTACAATATGGTACAGGTATTGTGCATCACGCACCATTTACGTGTTTTTACAATATGGTACAGGCATTAGGTATCACGTACCATTTGCGTGTTTTTACTATATGATACAGGCATTAAGCATCACGTACCATTTACGTGTTTTTACAATATGGTACAGGTATTGTGCATCACGTACTATTACATTACAGGCATTGTGCATCACGTACCATAACATAGTCGCCATCACATCCTCCCACAGAGCCCACCACATTGAATGAGCTGTTAAACGCCACCTCTATGGTCCGCCCCGTGGTTACCTGTACCACCCATTCACAGTTCTGGTTGCCTGGATACGGGCTGGGATAATTGGGGCTAGCTATGACCCCCTGACTCATGTCCATGCGACCTCCACAGGCTGACAATGATAAAGCAAGCCATACTTAATTTACTTATGCATAAAATTGTGAGTTAATGTTGAGAGGAGTCTAATATCAAGTAAGTGAAACCACATAATTAAGGTATGCTGAAATTATGCGTGCTTCAATAATAAATTAGATTTTTGACGCAAAATCATGCGCACTTCCAGCACATTAACAATAGTCTTCTACCTGCATTTGTTAAGGATAGACGGGCCAGTACCTTACCTTGTCGGTAGTTGATGGTGAATCCTGTCGCGTTGACCGAGGCGTCGGTTTGGAACCTGACGGACATGTAGTTGGTGGTGGACAGGAGGGGAGCTGGGTTTCCCTCTCGGCCACAGAACCGACCCAGAACTCGCCCCGTCCCAAAGGCGTCTGGAACGTCAAAACAATTGTATTTTTGTGAGGTTTTGTTTAGTTATATTGCATGATGGTCTTATACATAGAGATATAAAAGCATGGTAGATTCAATAAATCAATGTTCTAAAAAGAATGCTAGTAAAAGAAAAAGTGAAGACGTCCGACATGTTATTTTTGGTTTTTCTAACTTCTATGTTTTGACATGAAGTCTATATACTCATAGAAGGATAAATACTAAGAATAAACTCCATTTAATTAAAAACTAACTGTCGTATACGGTAATGCTATCGAAGGAGCACGTGAAGTGTCCCTCCAGATCTAGGGTGGAGATATTGAGCCACACACGGTTCCCGGGCAGCGTGGTAATCATCCACAGACAGTTCAAGTTATTGGCGTAACCACTGGGATATCCCGGGGATGTGAACACGTTGTCCTGGTTACTGGCGCCAAGATTTCCTCCACATCCTGGGACTGTAATTAAATTCAAAATAATTAAGAAGAGAATACTACGTAAACTCTTGACAACAGAACTTTATTTCGCGATTTGCCGCGGCAATAAACTGGTTTTCGCGCATTTTATTTTCGTGCATTTTGTCACACACAAAAAAACATAGTTAGCTGGAGTGTTTTATGGACCTTTTTTTTGAAATGATATATTTTGATATGAAATGAAAACTCAATATAAAAGACTTTCAGTGAACAGAAATCTAAATTGTTGTGGTAGATTTCATGGAACAAAGTGAATTTTCTTGTTTCAATTCAAAATATCTTCCAAATCGCAACTTCTAGGGCCTTTCGGGCAGGTTTTTTCCGAGCTTTGCTGGAAAGACCGGAGTAGTACTAATTGAATGTCTTTACGTTGATACAGTGGTTTTCTAACCGGGAGTAGTGGTTCCAGGGGAAGGCGTGGTGGAAGGTATCTGATCACTGGTTGCCGCCCACTGAAACATGAATCCCTGACCGGAACTTGAGAAGTCAGAGTGAAACTCGACTCTGATGACGTTACCCGGGCTGAGGAATGGGGGAGGGGTGGTTGTCCCGCAGAACTTCCCGATCTCCGCCCCGTCAGCGTCGGGGCCATCCAAAAACTGCCGGAAGAGAAAAGAAATACAGAATTATATAAGCTTGATAATTTCATGTATGATGTAATTTCTCAGTACAAAATTTGCTGCTGTAATATAAGATAGCTAAAAGAGAACAGGGGAGCAAACATTCAAATCGCTAAATATAGCACTACTTGTATTCACTTTAAGTTGTGAGTTTTGCTTAAATATTACGCAACAAACCGACAGACAAACAGACCTACCCTAAGATAGTCAAAGTAGCAGTTAGCGACCGATTCAATATCGAGGGCGTTGACGGTGACCCTGATCCTCATACCAATGTCCACGGTGATCGTCCACACATAGTTCACGTTGTGTGGGTACTGGTTAGGGTAGTTAGGGGAAGCAACCTGTCCAGAGCTTCCGGTAAGGTCTCCCCCATACACTGAAAAAATGTATGAGACAGATTTGTGACTGACATTTGTCTTCTCCATTAAGCGAACAGATCGACAGACCCAAACAATATTTTTCATTCTCAACTTTAGAAAGGATATAAGTTTTATTTTTATAATTGCTCTTACTTATAATAATCAATTTGTACATTATAACTATACACTGGAAATTATTTACAATGTAAAGGTAAAATTTACCATTGATTTTGGATTTATAAACGAAGCCGCAACAAACTACCGGAAATGTTTACTTCAGTATTACCGTGCGGGTGATAAAGAAAATCAACTTACTTGTATTGAATTCCGCCAAAAACCCGGTCCCCGAACCGTACTCATCAGACCGGAACTTGATCCAGAGTCCGTTGGCCGCCGTCAGGTTTCCGGGGAACCTCGTGCCGCAGTACCGCCCGATCAGTCGACCGTGCACGTCACCCTCCCGGAGCTCCACGTAGTCGTAGTTACAAGACGGGTGGTTCATCAGGTTGAACGTTCTGTGAGGGACAGTGCATGTCACGTGTTTTGTTTTGTTTTATGAAATAAGGGAAAATAAAACGTCTTTCTATGTTCAGATGGTAACTTTTTTTTACTTAAGGCACTTTGTGCGGTTTGAAAGCGGAATCTAATAAGTCATCTGTTGTATCCCTGTAATATTTAGGCACTTATTTGTGTTGATTTTCGCTTTTTATGCTCTCAAGTTATTTTTAAATAACACGAAGCCCGCTTACTAAAGCGTAACTTGGATAGAGGCAGAAATTTCGGGATATATAATGAAGTCTTACTGGAATGAGATGCCAACTCTGTTTCCAGGCGTGACCCGGATTGTCCAGACACACTCTGTACTGTGGGGGTACTCATTGGGATAGCCAGGGGTAGCTATGTAGCCGCTCTGTGCTGTGATTTCAGCACCACAACCTTAACAAAACATTGATAGAACTCAATAACAGTTACATGTACATACGGTATCAACAAACGCCAGGGATGACAGATCTTGATTCAGTATAACCACGATACATTGTATCCCTTAAGTTATCAAAAGTATATAACAATACAGTTATAAGATTTAAAGAATGAACCTTATGATCTCGCCTATGATCTCGCCATAAGCAGACTTTCGATACAAGAGTTTTAACTCTAACCGTGTTTTACTGTATTCATAATAACTTAGACACAGGAACAATTATCAAACATCTAAAGAAAAATCATATCTGAACAATAGAGTAAACTAGAAAATGTTGCCTGGTACACACTAGACATGGATTTTGTGTACAGAGCTCTGAATCCCGACATCTGCACCGACCGGTCTGATACAAACTGGATCATCAGGGCGGACCCTGACGATGTAATGGGGGTCGGAATCGTCCTTCCACAGTATGTGCCGACTTCCGGTGCATTAAGGTCGTCGCCATTCAACACCCGGATGTAGTCTTTTCCACAGTCCGAAAACTCCTCAATGTCCATGTGTGTAAAGGTCAAGGTGATCCGGTCATCTGTTTCAAATTTTTAATAAACATAACTTAAAGCAAGCAGAATTTTGAAGCATATAGGCAAAATTTTAGATTACAACATGTATTAAGTATATTGGTATGGGGAAAAGGAAAGAACAGATTATAGGTAAAGCTTTATTCCCATGTTTATGTAACATACAATGTACATATAATGTACATGTATAACGAGATTTACCAATGTTTTGGATAACATACCCGAGTGATCAGCCCTGATTAACCAACTACAGTTGCTCATCATATCGTAAGAGTTGGGATAGTTTGGTGACGTAATCACGCCGTCATCTTCCCCATTCAGAATTCCACCACAACCTTTAGAGATAAAATTTATAGATTTAAAAATCCATTACTATAATAACATACTATAGAAACAAAACATATAAAGTTGATCTTTGGTTTGATATTACAAATCACTGGGCACCTACCGGTGACATACTGGGCTTTGAACCCTCGTCCAGAGAGCGAGACATCGGACCTCATCTTGACGTACATATACTGACCGCTGCTCCTGTATATACTGGGCGAAGGCAGAGAGTTTCCGCAGTGTCTCATCAACTCTGTAGAGTTAGCATTCGTCCCATCGTAAACCTGGTCACAAGTAAACAATTGATTGAATGTAATTTTTGACACATTTACTATTACTATCTTTACTATTCATATGATTTCGGTTGAAAAAAAAAGGAAAATTGTTAAAACAACATTTCAAAGTGCTTTGTGAAACAGTGTTGTTTCAAGATAATGATCAGCCAAACAAATAAAAACTTAATTTTAAGCTCTACGATAGCTGTCAAAATTTGTATAGGGTATGAAATCATTTACTGACGAACATTACAATATAGCATAATTTTATATGAAAATAGGTCTAATAATTTATTCTTATTTCACTTTTTAAAGTGTAGTAGTTTTAAAACTAGAAAGAATTTTTGGCGCCAAGTTTCAAACAGAGTACGTACGGCCACGTAGTCGTAGGTACAGTTGGTGGAGCTCTCCACGTCAAAGTCCTGGAAGGTCAGCACCACCCTCTTGGACGCCTCCACGGAGATCAGCCACTCACAGTCCGTGTTATGGGGGTAGTTCTCGGGGAAGTTCTTCGACATCAGCGTCCCTGTCGGGGTACTGAAATTTCCGCCACATCCTGAAATATCAATACATATCAGTGACCTAACCCCCCAAAAACTACGGTATAGTTGTTACCACTTCTTTCAAAGAGAGAGTTTACATAGGTGTAAGGTCATCGTCAATGAATAAAACGGACACACGATAAATCAGTGTCTGACTAAAGATAACATTTACCTCCGACAATGGATTTGTAGGAAGCACTGAAACCTTTCCCGTTAATGCTGACGTCACTACGGAAAATGACGTACATGAGATTTCCGGTGGTCGTCAAAACCTGCTCTGACGTCTGCTTGTGACAAAGCTGGACCAATCTTGGTGCCGACATATCACGACCAGCGTACACCTTAATGTTAAAAAAATATGTGGAATTCATGAAGTAAGTACTTGTAAATGTAACCATGATTTCCATTGCTGAGTAATGTGATATTGAAATCGTTTTACACGTACATTCATCGTGTCTCGTTACATAAAAATTCCAAAACATAAGAGTATCATAAAGTTAATCAAGAACACAGTAATAAAACAATGCATGGATTCCTTCTAAGAACCCCACGGTCATTCACTGTGTTCTGTTAGTACCTCTAAAACGTCGAATCGGCAATCAGAATGGGTCTCCAAATCAAAGTCTTTTATGGTCAGCTGGATGGCCTGTCCCGTGGCCACCTCTATCCTCCATACACACACCCGTCTGTGGGGGTAGGGGTTCGGATAGTTGGGACTTGTGAACTCATTGGTGCTCTGGGTGAAGTATCCACCACAACCTTGCATTATAAAGCATTGACAGATGTGGATGAGGGAGACTTAGATTCATGACACATCATAACATGTTAACGTAAATAAAAACACTCCTAAATTATAATTTTACGCAATGTAATTTGAGCCTTAACGTATGCTTTAATAGATTTAAAGCCGAAAAATAGCCCAAAACTGTTTAAAAAAAACAAAAAAAAAACAACAACAACAACAAACCCACCATTGGTGATGTACTCTAGTCTGAATCCATTGCTGGCGACGGAAAAATCGGAGATGAAGTTCAGCCATAGGTACTCCGAGGAGGAGGAGATGGCAGGGGGGATGTTATTGCCGCAGTACGTCCCGATCTCAGGGGAGGTAGGTAAGTTACCGTCGCGCACCTGTCGAAGCAAACAGTCTATAACACCATTCTTTATCTGATATATCTCATAAAACTGTTTTAACGAATTAAATATAATGAAAATATAAAGACTTAGAGACTCTAAATCGAAAAAGACCATTTTGATCGATATATCTTTGTTGACTTTGGGACGTAATTGAGACGATTTCAATTGTTTTAAATAATACTTCAAAAATTCCCTTCCATCTGGAAAAAGCTTTAAGGACTCCGGACAGTAGCTTGAGACGATATTTAGACTTCCAAGACTTACCTGTAAATGGTCGTAATTACAAGAAGTGTGTGTCTCCACCTGGAAATGTGAAAACGAGACGTTGAGGGTGTTTCCCAGGGTCGCCTGGATGACCCAGGTACAGTTCCGGTTGTGGGGGTAGGGGTTTGGGAAGTTCGGGCTCTCTATGACGCCACTGTAGTCCGTCAAGACCGTGTCACAAACTGAATGAAAAACAAAACTGCTAATGCCAAGCTTTGCCAAGTTTAAAATCGTTTTTTTTTTTAAATAGCAATATATTGTAGAACATTTGGTACATTTAAGATAAGTTTGTTTTCCTGTTATTAAGTTATATTTATTTCTTTCTTTGGCCATTTAGCCATTACATCAGACTAATTACACGTTTTCATTTAAATCTTTGTAGTGTATTATAGTAAATCAATGGATAGACCTTACTAAAATAAAATCACTGAACCTTTACATTCCCCAATAACTTTAATAATTCCATAAACATCATTCTTCAAATTAATGTAAAAATGTTGCTTATTTTGCTTACTGCTGGTGTAAAAAGCATGAAATCCTCTGCCGGATACAGACATGTCCGATCTGAATTTTATCCACAGTTTGTTGCTAAGGGAATCGATGATGTCAGGCACTTGACTACCACAGTAACGGGCGAGTAGGGCGCCAGTCGCAGAACCGTCGCGGATCTTAAAATGGAATCAAAAACTTGTAATAACAAACCATATCATTATTTGTAATCGGAAAGCAATTGAAACGTCACTCATTAACAAAGAAAAATACCAATACCAATACTACACTAATAATTCATTGGATGAATCTTTCTACGATCAACACCATTAATTTTCAATCGTAAGTTTTCGTTACCATCGTATCAGATCGCTCTGCATCTTTACTTAGCGCGGCACGTCGCATTTAATCGTGCGCCCTAATCTGCTGGATCCATCTTGGGAAAGGCAATCATCACGATGCGCTGCGTTTAATTGTGTTGTGAAACTATCAGCAGTCGGGCTAAATAAACTTGTACATTGTCGGATTAAATCGTGATCGCCTTCCATCTTGAACGTGAAAAGAATCGCTATCATTTATATCATAACCCCATCGCAGCAGACCACATTTAACAAGTTCATGATGAACGTATTGCATTTAGAGTACATGAACATAAATCATCTGCACGTACACAAATGTACCATGCAGGGACTCGTGTCGTTAGGTTGGGATCAGATCGGGATCCAGTAGGGAATTCCATCTTATCTGAACGTACTTTCTTGTATCTAAACGGGCAATAAGATCGTGACAGATCGCGCTGCATAAATATTTCTATCGTGACCGTTCCGATTCAAAGCTAAATAAATCGCATAAGGTCTTATCGACTCTCATCACCTGGTACCTAATTATATATAGAGAATTTTCACGATCAGTTAACATTTGTCAATCGTAGTGCTCGTTAAAGATTGCACGACAGTAGGAACATAGCATAAGAACTATACACAGCATTTGTAAATATACGATATGGAATAGCTTATGTTGGTCTTTAAGTGATGAAAACATATTTCAATAGATCCATCAAACAAGTTGTTGGTGATGCGTCTCTCTTTGTATTGCCATCCGGACTAATTACCTCTACGTAGTCGTACAGACAGTTCACGTGGTTCTCAAAGTTAAAGTCCACAAAGGTCAGATGGATCCTGCTGCCCCGGGAGATGGTGATGGTCCAGAAACACTCGGCATTGTGGGAGTACTGGTTAGGGTAGTTAGGGGACACGAAACTTCCGGTGGGGTTAGTCAGGTCAGCTCCACAGCCTAAAGAGAAAGGATGAATATTCAGGACAATCACAGAAACTGATAAAAGTTAATAATTTCGTTAGCTGTTTCGCTAAAAATGCTATCTCGGTTGTTCATCATAATACTATAGGAATTGTATACAACGCCAAAAGGACGTCAAGTGTCTAGAAACTCGTGTACAAGTCTCCAACCTGTAGCCGTTGTGTCGTAGGCGATCCTGAACCCTCTTGCCGACTGGGAGGCGTCCGACTTGAACCGGATGTACATCCTGTTGCTGTGTGACCTTATAGTGGTGTCTATAGTTGTACCACAATACGTGTTCACTAACGGAGAACTCGGAAACCCGCCGTTCCTGAAGAAAATAACCTATCACTACTGATCTTACTTACACGTGTAGGTAGATATGTGCAATCAATTACAGTAAAGAAATAAGAATGTTCTTTGCTTTTGATATCTTAGAATAAATCTATGTTCTTAAATTATCATCATACTGAACATTTCAATCATTTCTACCTGATCTCCAGGAAGTCGTAAGCACAGCTGGCGTGACTCTCTAGCCGGAAGTCGGTCACGTTCAGCAGGATCTGGTTGCCGTCCTGTGCGGTGATGGTCCACACACACTCCCTCTCGTGGGGGTAGTTGTTGGGGTAGTTCGGGCTGGTGATCACGCCGGTGGAGTCGGTTAACTCTGCGCCGCAGACTGTAACACACATACGGGCATTCCATTAAACACTAAGTTACGTGCAGACGGTATCTCTTTTCTAGATCATATTGTAAATTCACCCAAACCCCCCGACCCAACCACAACCACCCACCCACCCACCCCCCCCCCAAAAAAAAAAAACACTAAGCAATTGTTTAATTGCAGGAATTAAATTACATCGGGAAAGTCGCATATTAATATGTGCAGTATCCAATAGAAATTCACTAAGACAACAGCCAATAGAATTACGCAAAGAGGACAGCCAATAAAGTTAGGTGATGTATTTAAACAACCAATAGAAATACATGATGAATAATGTCATCCAATAGAATTATATCAGGACTTACTTGTGGTGGCATTAAGTGTGACGTAACCAGCTGAGAATCCTTCATGCGCGATACTCTCGTCCGACACGAACACCACGGTCATGAAGTTCGTGGAAGATGTTATAGAGGGGGGCAGGGAGGCACCGCAGTACCTACAACACAATGTAGGGTAGCAGTACCTATATATAACATTGAATAACACAATAACAGTCCCTATTACACAATGTAAGGATATTATAGAGGGGACAGGGAGGCGCCGCAGTACCTACATATAACATTATATAACATTGTACATACAACACAATGTAGGGCACCTATATATAACATTGTATAACACAATAACAGTCCCTATTACATAATGTAAGGTTGTTATAGAGGGGGCAGGGAATCGCCGCAGTACCTACATACAACATTATATAACATTGTACCTATAACACAATGGAGGGTATCTTATGAAAAGTGGGCTAGATAGAGATAGACCACACTACAATAAACATGCATATCTATTATAAGAGCATAATATACAGCATACTCTATTCAGTAACCAAGAGGGAACGTTTCCAGGAGAAACACCACAACTTCAAGTCTCCATAGAGACACTAACCTTCCCAAGAGGCTGTTAGAACTGGCTGTGTAGTTATCATACAGCTCCACGTAGTCATAGCGACAGTTGGCGTTACTCTCTATGCTGAAGGTGTGGAAGGTCAGTCGGACCACCAGCCCGGGGCTGGCCTGGATCGTCCAGGAGCAGTTGACTCCGTGGGGGTAGATGTTGGGGTGGCCGGGGCTGGTTACAGTCCCCGTGGGCTCAGACAGCATCCCACCACAGCCTGTCATGAATTATAGAGATAGACGCAAAGGTAGGAAAATGATTACTATTAAAGACTTGCTGATTTAATGAATAACATTACATCATCAGTGTTATCCACAATTCCTCTAAGGATATAATAATGTGAAGTCAGAACGTTTTTATTAAAATACAAAATAATCAAGAACTTATCAATGACGTATAAACGTTATATGTTATGGTTTTTGTTTTAACCATAATTACAGCAATCCCCTTTCGTGATGCACAGGGGCATCTAATCCGCTCTGCTCTATATGACATATTTATATACAATCTAGTATATGTCATAGAGAGCAGAGCAGATTAAATGCCCCTGCGCATGATGGGTGCAAAATAAGAGTAAGGTCAACAGAATTATTGAAGTCGTATGCTGACACATTGCGTAATGGGTTATATGCAAACAGATTCTGTTTTTATTCTCGATATGAAAGCAAACAACAACGAATATATCGATCAACTGTGTGGAATATTGCGTGAATTACACGCACCTGCCGAGGACGATGTGTAGGAGGCCATGAAGCCAGTGTTATGCTGGGACCCGTCTGTCACGAACTTGACCGTCATCATGTTCTGAGTGGAGGAGACGGGGGCCGGGATCTGGGCCCCACAAAAACGACCCAGTAGTGGGGACTGAACGCTGCCGCCGTCATAAACCTGAAACAGTGTGAAAATACACAGATCAACACTAAAAGCGAAAAGAAACAAGACACGAATGACGTTCCTAGATTAGTATCTGTCATGGTTATTCGGTAACTAATTGCATCGCAACTGTATTGCATTTCAAATACATATCATCACAAAATTGGGAATATTATTATAAGACAACACATTGCATGTAAACGACCAATGTTACAATTGAAAGAAAAAGATTATTTGATAATCGTTATGGAGTTGAGGAGACATTTAGTTGACCAATCCAAGCCAGAGATGCTATTTGAATACCGTGAGATAGTCGTAGATACAGTTAGTGGATCCCTCCAAGTCGAAGGCGGTGAAGCTGAGGGTGACGACCGACCCCGGGGACTGGTTGATGGTGTACACACACTCCTTGTTGGCGGGGTAGGCGTTAGGGTAGGACGGCGAGCTGAACGACCCCTCGGGCTCCGAGTACGTACCTCCACAAGCTGTGAAACAAATCAAGCACAAATGTTATGCAATATATGGACCCTGGATAGAGACCTTGAAAACTCAGTGGGGGATCTTCAGAATATGTTCTATGACCTTTAACAGTTGTCCACACCTTATACAATTCATTCCTAAAACCTCAAATTTATAAGTTCTATTTAGACCATTTGTGAATAGAGAGAATATACCATCTAGTAAGATTAGTTTATCTTACCTGTGGTCCAGGTGGCCCTGAATCCCTGGCCGGTCTGGGAGTGGTCCGAGGAGAACCGGATGAACATGGTGTTTCCTGTGGAGGTGAGCGGTGAGGGGAGGGTGGACCCGCAGAACTTGTTAAACAGGGGCGACATCTCATTGGGGCCGTCACGTACCTGCAGAGAAAATAAAACCTGCTTAGTTTTGCAATGTTTGCCTGTGTATGAATCTGTATTGCCGCATCATTAAAAAGCATGAATTTTTAATGAACTTGTAAGAAGAATGACGATAAAAGATGGCTTATATAAATAAGTATGGATTGCTAATAAAAATGACAAACTTTATATCTAAATGGCAATTCCCTTTTTTGCAAATCGTCCATTTTGCAAATCTAGTCGGATACTATCGCAGCAGTTATGTAAAATCAAGAACCTTTTAATTACCTCAACAAAATCATAGTCGCAAGTGGAATCGAACTCGATATCAATGGTTGTGAACGTTAGAGTGATGGTATCACCCGCTGGGGCCGTGATTGTCCACACACACTCACTCTCGTGTGTATACGGCGACGGGAACCCTGGTGACACCACCACTCCCTCTGATGACGTATACTGTCCGCCACATTGAGGTCCAGCTATAAATATACACCGTAAAATTTCATCCAAATTATCAAAAAATTAAAATCATTGAGGCATACATGTACATGACAGGCTACTTCTACAATCTCAAATATATAGTATAGATAAATCATAAACTGGACTAAGACAACTTTTTAATAAAAAAAAAAAAAGACCTTTACAATTTTCTCAATAGTTGAACTACATCTCAGATTGGCTTAACTTACCGGACACCGCGGCGTACGTAATGAGGAAGCCTTGATCTGACAGTGAGGCATCAGAGTGGAACCGGATGTGGGCGTACGGGTTGGTGGTCGTGATAGGGACAGGAGACTGCGTGCTACAGTACTTTTGTAATAACGGCGCATTTTCGTCTAAACCATCTCGGATCTGTCAGCGATGTCATTTTATTATTTTGACGAATAGATCTCTTGAAAAGAACTTTCCCTCTAACCCAAAGTTTATTTATATAATTATTAGTTAATTGTTCCAGAAAACTTTGCTCTGTGTGGCCTTAATTTGAAGAGAAGAATTTATGTAACATTAGATTTCTTGATAATACCGGTATACAATGTACAGTACATTTCTTGTTACTGATATTGTATATTTACAGCATTCCTATTCATTGTTTTGATGTATATAGAATTTACAAAGTCAAAACCATCCTAACCTCCACGTAGTCATAGCTACAGTTGTCATGGTGCTCCAGGGCCATCACGGCGAACGTGAACATGATGTTCATCCCCGGGGACACCATCACGGTCCAGGCACAGTCTCTGTTGTGGGGGTAGTTCCCGGGGTAGCCGGGGCTGGACAGCGTCCCGTGATCACCTTGGTTCAACAGTCCGCCACAGACTAAAATTGCGGAAGAGAGAAAGTTTTTTAAACTATAAAAGGATTGAACTACATGTATCTCATTAGATTCTGTGTATACGTTATTCACACAACACGTTGTTTCAAACAGGCGGTCTGGGGATAGACGAAGACATTGCACACAAAAAAAACAATGTAATTTCATTTTAGGGAAAAACAAATTATTATTACTTCGTTCTTTTTTGAAACCAACTACAGTATATAAATAGTGCCTGTTTGGGAGGGTAACAGTTGAAACTGACACCCCGAGGAAACCATTGTCAACCGACGCGAAGCGGAGGCTGACAATGGTTTTCGAGGGGTGTCAATTTCAACTGTTATCCTCCCAAACAGGCACTATTTATTTTATTATACTGAATGTCTTAATTTAAGAGAATATTTTTACTGCTTTTATATAGAAATGACGTGAATTCGACGGCGAACCGTACGCGCATAATTTACGCGCATGTAACAATTCGTTGTGTTACCCGTTGCTAAGTGTGTTGCTAACGCTGAGGGTAATAGAACGGATTATCAACTGCGTCTAAACCAATCAGATTTCAGTATTTAACATGAAAGTATAATAAAACTTTTTATTTCAACTTTGGAATTTATATTCAAATTATTTATATTACTTTGACGCAAAATTTCAGTTTCGTTACGTGAGTACCAAATACATCATCATAAACAGTAAAAATTTACCTGGATCAGCGGAAATCCAGTTAAGTGAGAATCCGTCTGAAGAAATGGACTGGTCGCTGTAGAACCAGATGTACATCTGATGCTGGGTGGTGTTGATGGGCGGGGGGAGGGTGTAGCCGCAGTACGTCCCGATCTTGTGGGCAGTGGCGCTGGGACCGTCGTGAACTTGGAGGTAGTCGTAGGCACAGCCAGGGTGGTTCTCCACGCTGAAGGAGGTGAAGGTCACAGAGATGATCTTCCCGGGGGTGGAGACAATTCTCCAGGAACAGCTGACCCCGTGGGGGTAGGTGGCACCCGTCTGTGTGGGGTAGGTTAAGGTTCCTGTCTCCTGAGTCAACACACCGCCGCACGCTGTAACACAAAGATTTATGACAGTTGATTTAAATCATTGTATTCAGAAAAATAATAAAAGTTGACTTTAGTCATGAACGTAGGTCTTTGTAGTCCCAGGTTTGAAAAGTAAGTCTCTCTTTTAGAAAAGGAATTCGTTGCGTAAAATTGAAAGATTGACCAAAGAGAGTACACCTAAGTTGTTGTAGACTTTAGTTCTATTAACTCAACCGTAAATCTACAAGAACATGAACAACTTCGATATCTTAGATATAGCTTACATTGCGTCTCCTCTTCACAGTTATTTCCGGTGTAAGAACTTGTGCACGCGCACGTGTATCCGTTGACCCGGTCAGTGCACGTGCCTTCATTCTGGCACGGGTTGCTTGCACACTCGTTGGTATTGGTCTGACACTGGTTCCCCTCGTAGCCCGACTGACAAACGCAGTTGTATGTAGACCCTGAGTTCTAAAAACCAAAGTCAATGAAAGATAATCAACTCTTCGCACAGTGCAAATACATTGATGCTGAATACATTTTTACCTTCTGTTACCATGACAACGAGACTACATAGCAATAAATAAATGGTGTGAGGCTTTTTTACTCATCAAAGACTATCAAATTGTAAAATATGAAGAAAGTCTGTGACTGTGCGTGGCCATAGAATTTTGATTCTTACATAGAATTGATCTTACATGTAAGAAGGAAGATTATGTTTTAAACAAAAGACTTGTGTGGGTTTACCGATTTTACAATGTTGTTATAGCGTGCAGTACCTGACAGAGCGCCCCGTTCCTGCAGGGATTGCTGGCACATGGTCCATCCGTCACACCCTGGGTCACACAGCCGTTAGAACCTTGTCCATTACCCACATACCCCGGGGGACAGGTACAGACCACACCCTGTATACCTGTAAGGTGAACACAGCACTGTATACTGGTCTTCTTTACAGAACCAAGATACATTTGTTATTTTTGCATTTTACAGTGTTATAAAGTTTTTGTCGCGAAATTAATTGATATTTTCGATAAAAACATTAATAAAGAGCCAAACCTGGAGATTCCTGGCATGTAGCCAATGAATGACACCCTCCATTGTTTACATTGCACAGTCCTACCCACGTACACGTCACGCCATTTCCTTGGTAACCTAGTACGAAAGTGGTCGTAAAATGGTTAACAACATGGATATATTTTTTGTTGTTGGTTCATACTTTGAATAACAGTTACATTTCACATTAAAATAAAACACAATCCGAGTCAGTGTGTTTTTTCCGTAATGATCGAACGAAATGTCGTTATATCCCGATGAACCGACAAAAATATTGTAGTGTAAACGCATTGTATTATTGTATGTGTATTGTTATGCATGACCTCTGACCCTGGTCCACCCCAACCTTACCTGGTCCAACCTACTGGAGCTCCAGTTCTGATCCTGCCGTATACCGCACCACACCTGTTACCCTGTTTTTCCTTATATATTTTTACCATTGTCTGTTGTCTGCCGCATATTGTCAGGTAAGACACCAGATATTTGAACTATATGTTTTGTAGTTTCTCGGCTACACAACATTGGCGTCGCCGGTAAACTTTTATTGTATTTTTTGTGTATTTTTGGATATTTTTGTCCACACGGCGATACACATATCGCCGTTTGGATTTTCTTGGTCAAATTCGTTTTTGAACAATATTTATTTGCATTGGACGTTTATTATAAGCGTCAGGTGCGTTATTCCTGCAATTTGACCGGTAATTTCATGTTTTCACAGTGTGTTTTTGTCACGGCGTGCTGACAATTAGCACGTGCGGCGTCGTGATATTTTCATATCGGAACTCAATATTGTCATTATTTTTTCTATTGTGTATTGTTGTTTGCTTGCGTTTTCATAAGCGTACTTAGAGCGAAATTTAGTATAATTCGTCTTGTATTTTTGTCACTCGTGTTTCTGTACACACGTGTGTGACCGTTTTTCATGCATGATAAGCGTGAATTGTAAACACGTGTTCAAGAGTATAAAATTTTCGTAGTTTTTCAATTATTTTTCGTATTTATGTAGTATATTGTCACACTCAAGCATTTATCTAACTTTGAAAGTCATATTTGTAGTTATTATTGCCTAGAGAATGTTTTTCATATTTTTGACATTTTGTTTACTGTTTCGGTCGTCTTGTCTGTCGCCATTTTTAGCGCCAAATCGACTGTGACGGGTTAAAGTGAAAGTAACTTTCACTTTCGATTTCATTTTTCTGAAAACGTGTTTGTTTACATTAGACTAGTTAGTAGTTTATAGAATATATTTTCAAGCTTTAGTTAGTAGTTTTAAGTAAGGTTATTATATTGTTTGCAATGAACATTTACTTTATTCATTAGGAGAATTGATATTTTGAAATATTTTCTTGAACTTTTTTTGCTGCTGTTGCAGTATACCAGTTGTGGGCAGCATTATTTGATAAGTTCACAATATCATAAGGTCTTTTCATATCTGTTGACAATTAAATTGTATTAAATTAGTTGAACATATCATAAGTTCAAGTAGTTTGGGCTGTTATATTTGTTAATTTTTCAGATTTTTTAAAATTACACTTTAGGGGGAAAATTGTTTAAGAAAAAAGAAGAGAATTTTTGTTTTTTTCTAAATTTTTCAAATTGTTTTTTCACTCAATTAGGTTATTTTTGTTCAGTCTCTGTTTTAAAACAAGTTTTTGAATTATAGATATTTCTTGTATTTAATTGTCAAAATTAGTTCAGGCTTTGAAATTACTAAAGTTAGAACTGATTACTTGTGATCACCAGCATGCAGTCAACCATGCAGTCAATAATGGACAATTCATTGACTTACCATCATTATGATCAACAAGATGTATTCTAATCCAATCAACGTTGGATATATTAGTGAGGGGGTGAGTGCACAGAGTGCATTTCAGCAACCATTAGTAGGTCCAGTGTCTACAGGCCAACTTTCCCTGCAGACAGGTACAGTGCTACATGGTCATAATGCCTCTCCAGGATTCACCCAACATTACAGTGGAATCCCTGCACCATATGGAACACCATATTCAGCTCAATACCCTCCACAAAGTGCTATTCTAAATCCATGGGGGGTAATGTCAGGTGTTTCAATGGGACCAGAAAATAACACAAATATGTTAGTTGGAAGTTCTTCCATGACACAGGGAGGTTATTTACCGTCAAATGTCAATGGAATGATGCCAACTGGATATACAGTTTCAAGGGCCACTGGAACAAGTTACACTGGTACATTTTCCCAGGCACAGGGTGGTTCGACTGGTTCCATACCGCCAAGTGTTCAGGGGTTAATGATGCCATACCAAACAACATCAAGTCTAAGTGGATTTCCTTCCCAGGCACCAAGCAATTTCCAGTCATCGGTTTCTCAGGCATCAGTACTACCAACCACCAGTGTACCCATACCACAAAGCGGCAATATACCATTCAATGGTCAGGGTACAATTGTCAACATAGTACCATCTACCACCAATATACCTATACAACAGGGTAGTTATGTACCATTTAATGGTCTGGAAACCAACGTCAATAATGTACCACCTACAAACAATGCATCCATACCACAGGGTGGTTACGTACCAATTAGTGATCATGGTACAAATGTCAACATTGTACCACTTACCAACGGCGTACTAATACCACAGGGCATCTATATACCGATGAGTAGTTATAGTACGAATCTCAACATGGTACCAGGTACATATACCAACAGTACTCCTATACCACAGGGCGGTTACTTACCGATTAGTGGTCAGGGTACAAACGTCAATAATGTACCACCTACAAACAATGCATCCATACCACAGGGTGGTTACGTACCAATTAGTGATCATGGTACAAATGTCAACATTGTACCACTTACCAACATTGCACCTGTACCACATGGCGGTGTCATACCATTCAGTGGTCAAGGTACAAACTCAAACCTGGTAACAGCCACTACACCACAAGCGGGTTACATTCCATGTACTGGTCAAGGTGTTGATCTCAAGGTTATGTCACAAACATTATACCAACCAGTTCAATCAACACAGAACTCAAATACTTCCAACCAGTATGTGCCATGCACACCAAATCAGGCTATGCTAAACAGCACTAAACAACAGGTACTGACAAGCAATCATATTCAACCACCACCAGGTTTCCAACAACTGCAGCCACAACAAGTTTCACAAACACCCAGTCAGTTTCTTCAATGCACACAACAGCAGACTGTACAATACAATCAACAGGTTAACATGCAACCATTGGGAATACAACCTACACAGCAGGTTAACTCTCAACCAATAACAACACAAGATCAGCTCACACAACAGATACATGCTCCAACATTGCTAACTCAGAATCAGCAGACACAAGAGATTTACACTCAAACACTGCAGACCCAAATCAACATGCAACAGCCACAACAACATAATTCTCAGACACAACTTGATCAGATTATCTCTCCACCACAGCATTACACAATGCAGCAAAGCAGGCCAAGTGTATACCATGTTGGTCAAGTACATCAACAAACTCAAATGCAAGATGTACCATGCCAAAATACAGGTGTGGCACCAGCTCTGATGCAGGATCTGATCCCAGGCCTAACAGATCAAGTCAGTCCGACTCTGTTACATGGCAGTAACATACCTCCCCCTGGAGCAGGTCTGACAGTTACGGGTAGCATTCAGTACCAAGTCCATCCGGCAAAGTTGCAAGGTGGTTACGTACCACTAATGGCTTCAGCCAGTACTGAATCTATTCCTGGAAATGTGGAGAAGATTTCCAAGATGCAGATGACTTGCTACAATTCTGAGTCGGTCCAGACAGTGGGCGCTTTAAAACCGCTAACTGTTGAGGTATCTGACCAGGGTTCTTCTTCATTGTCTGGCAATATCCTTTTAACAGCTAAAGCAAGTGTTTGTTCTGACCATGCACGGAACACACAACCCCATGGATCTAAGCAAACACTCATGTTATTGCAGCAGTGCCAACAACCACATTTGCAAGGTGTACTTGCGCCACTCCTAGCACTTCAGTTGCCTCCTGAACAATACATGGCACAACCTCAACATCAGCCAATCATGTCGCTCTTACCACACCAACAGTTTGTAGAATGTTCACAAGAGCAGCAGATGACACTGACCACTATCGAGCAGCAACCTGCAACAATGCTTCCAAAGCAACACTTGTCAACCCTGCAATAATCCCCAGATCACGCTAACACAAAAGTGGTAACATACACAATGGTTGTGGTGAAGATGATAGGCAAGATGTTTGGAATGAACATGAAATGTCAGATCTTGCTGGGGCACTGACTGATGGAAGAGAGCAGCCAGAGGTGTTTGATACACATGAACAAGACACTTTGCTGCGGACAGTCAAGAGACACTATGTTGAGGTCTATCAACGGCTGTCCACCCTGAAGAATCATGTCGACTCTTTGGTCACAGACATGCAGACCATCACAAAGGGAATGGAAGCAATTGATCTGGAGCAGAATCATCTGAAATATGACTGCTAGTGAGAAATAACTGTAAATTTGTTAATAACTTATCATGATTCATTAAGCAGAATGTTACATGTATCAAGACATTTGCAGCTGCTGATAAATTTATGTTATTGACAAACCAGTATGAACAACAATTAAATCCTACACAGTTGTAAGAGTAACTTAAATATGTAGATCTGACAATCATTATGTTTTAGTAAACATTGTTTCCAAGCCAGTTTTCCCATTAGCTAGATACTTGGCAGTTATGTTAGTTATGTAGTACAGTATTTGCTAGTAGCTTTCCTAGGTTAGTATAAACAAAATACTGGTACAATATGCATTTGTTTCAATATGTAAGATACACATCATGTTCTGAACAAGTCAGTAGAATGTTATATGCTTGTCATTTGCACTACTGAAGTTCAATATGCTTAGATTATCATAGTACCTGTATGTTATTTATGTACCTTGTATTTCAGTCGATGAAGAAGTTCCAAGATCAGGGTCACGTCAAATTTATAGTTTATTATTACCAATAACAGTATACTTAGTCAATATGTGTCATGTAACTTTTTATAGTTAATATATTCCCCGTCCATGTTTTCATATTTTTGGTTGTTTATATTTTGATACAGTGTGTAGTTGAAAGAAGCATTCCTTTTCATGTAAAACTAGTTTGTTTTGTTATTTATTATACAAAAAATAATTTGTTAGTCAAGAAAGGGTGATTGTCATAATTAGATTTAATCTATTTTGTGCTTTGAATAATTGATATTTGATAGCTCTCCGTTACTGTTAAGTTAGTTAATCTACCGGTATATATAGGAAACATCAGCTACTGCTTCAACATCCTCAAAGGTTTGTATAGACATACATACAAACAATTCCGGAATCTGACCTAATGCAACAGAAGACCATTTCCAAGTTACAGAATGGTCAGCTAGATCAACAGGACTTTTCCGAAGTTCATGACGGAGCAGAATGTTCTGCAGATCATGAGACGGCGGACTAAGAATGTTGCATCTTAAACTCAGCTGTAGATTTTACCATATGGATCAGAGCCTTTTTCCACATAGGCCCACATTCGTTCTTGTTTATCCTGGTATATACCTACCTTCACTTCACCAGAATAAAGCTGCATTTGGACGATAATTTGTTGGTATATAATTGTACATACCGTACTAGTATTTGTTGGTGGAATCTGATCACTCCATTACATAGAGGCCTTACCTTGCCCAGCATTGTCTGTACCCTAACTGTGAAAGGAGGGGAGGATAACGTTCAGCACCAGCACATCCTCAAGATATTTAGAAATAAACAGCACATCCTCAAGATATTTAGAAATATACGTCCCGTTTACTTAATTGACGAGACTGCATGCGATGAGCCAACTCCAGTACTCAAAATTCATATCTTTGATATTAAATAGGTGCCTTAGGACGCTGATGTCCACAGTGCCATCACATTGTTAATAACAGTAATGTTCCTGCTAAATTTAGGGCTAGATATTGTTCTGCCCAATTCAAGTAGGATTTGTACTTAATCTCGTTGTATTTTCATATGGTAGTTTTCTTTAATACCTCCTCCAAAACTCGTTTAGAGAAATGTTAGCATATTTTTCAGTATATTGTATTGTCAACCTTTTTAAAAAAGAGATTACCTACTGTAGTATATATATACCTTCATCTTTTTATTATAAAACGGGGAGGAGTGTAGTGTAAACGCATTGTATTATTGTATGTGTATTGTTATGCATGACCTCTGACCCTGGTCCACCCCAACCTTACCTGGTCCAACCTACTGGAGCTCCAGTTCTGATCCTGCCGTATACCGCACCACACCTGTTACCCTGTTTTTCCTTATATATTTTTACCATTGTCTGTTGTCTGCCGCATATTGTCAGGTAAGACACCAGATATTTGAACTATATGTTTTGTAGTTTCTCGGCTACACAACAATATAATGAATTGTTGAAACAGGTATTAACATCAGTCTTCAGTTTATTATCCATCAACTGGGCTGCGTTCAAGATCATAGCTGCTAGCCTAGCCGCTAGGTCGTGTAGATATCGAGGTCTATTGAACGGACCGCTAGGTCTCAGATTTGAAGTTGGAAATATTCAACTAAAGACTTAATGCATTGATATAATTTGTTAATTTCAAGCGGAAATATATATGTTAAGATTCATTATAACTTAAAGGATGAATAAAATATCATTATAGAAATATATTTCGTGTTTGTTACAAGTGGTAACTAAGGTGGCCATCTTGAATTCGATGCTTAGCATAAAATATTTAGGCTACGAATATCTACCTAGCGGCTAAGCTAGCTTACCGTTCAACAACGTAGCCGCTACATAGCCCTACCTAGCCGCTACGATCTTGAACGCAGCCCTGAAAACAGAGAGGGTGAATGAAATTTTATGGACGGGTCTTTGAAGTGAAACAGTTTACACTCTATTATGAACAACACTCAGCTTTCATAAGAATTTACGAGAAATACGCAGTGGATGTAAATTTGTACATGTAATTGCAAGCCATTAGGTGAGTTGATTTTAGTTATTGGAATGTTCCACTTACCGGGTGGACAGGGTCCACAGGTTCGTGATCCCCTCGTATTGGTACAGTCCACTCTCGGATTAACAGAACAACCGCCATTGTTTATTTCACATTCGTTGATATCGACACAGGAAAATCCATTACCAGAATAACCTGGGCAATAGAGTGCATTCAATAACATGTAAAGTCAGATTTACTACATGTTAGTATTTGTCCTTAGTTTGACAAAAAGTTCAATAAAGGCCAATACTTGTATTACAGTATATTTGTATACAGTTTATTCATCATCCACGGAGGTTAACGTAACTCGTCTTTTCGTTTTACATTGAATATAACTGTTACACTTTTAGATCAAAACAACACTTAAAATTTCATTCAAAATTTAAGAAGATCGTCTATCCCTGATCCAGCGATTCAATGCAATCATTATGTCGCTGAGGCAATGCCTATAACATGACATCTATCATAACTTCATCTTAAGTTCATTGGACTTTAAAACCTAAAACTATCTGCCTGATTTTATTCGGTACTTTCTGTATTTTCAGTTCAAGTACAAACCTTCATTCATAATTTCGTATCAACACCTGGTCTTACCTGCTGGACACTGGCCACAGGTGAATGACCCCGGCAGGTTGATACACGGGACGCTGGGGTCAGCAGAACAGCGAGGGCCGGGCTCCGAGCATTCGTCACGGTCCACTACACACATGGGACTGGAACCACTGGTCGTCCAGCCGTCCTCACAGATACACGTGTACTTGGGCTACAACAATCAAACACACGTCAAAAAATTTCCTTTAGAATTCTTTTGGAATCTTTTTCTCACATTCTTTTATTTCGTATTATTTTTTACCTTTACAGTCTCACAAAAAAAGTTAGATACATGTATTAGGTTGCTCGATGACTGATGGTTGAAAACAGAGTAGAAAAATGGTTAGTTGTGGATCAAGGTGACGTGAGTCGACTGTATTGTTAATGATAAACATGTACTAGTGCTTTTAGGAGCCATGATTTAAAATATAGAAAAGGCACAGTGATACACATGGTCACAGTTTACACGACTTCAAGAATTAATGACAAACATCAAACAGACATCAAACAGAGAGGTCTCCTGATATTAGAGACAAAGACATCACACCATAATCAGATCAAAATTGTGAAAGAAATTAAGATAACGAGTCGCTATGGTGTTTTTCTGTATCTGTGCGTGGTTGTGTCCCTTACCTGTCCCGGCGTGACGCGGTCTGAGTTGACGCACGTGCCGTGTCCACAGAGTTCCTGGTGTGACGCCTGGCTGCAATCGTCGTGACGCTCGGAGCACCTGATCCCGTACCAGTTAGCCGCGCACTGACACCTGTAAAGTAACATAATGCCTTGTGACCAATATTCCAACCCATACCAGTTAGCCGTACTCTAACATCTATACAGTAATACTGTGACATGTAATTACTGTGGCACCCGAAAGAGTTTACCTCATATACTATAGTGCAGTGCAATGACATCTTGAAATACAATTTCATTATGACAGGTAAGTGTCATGACATCAAAGTATTTTACATATGCATTTTCTCTGCATACACGGCGACTCACGTGAAGCTCCCCGGGGTGTTGACGCACGTGGCCCCATTCTGACAGCCCAGGTCAGTGCCCGCGTACTCACTGCACTCATTGACGTCCACGTCACAGAATGCGCCCTGTAAAATACGGTCAAGTATGGGACAGTTAAAGGGTAACTTATTGTTAACACCGCATCCCCGCCATCCACATATGCCCCCGCACATACCTTCCACGCCGGGGGACACTGGCAGAAGAATCCGTTGTACCTGTCCACGCACGAGCCTCCGTTCCTACACGGGTTCGAGTTGCATTCGTTCTGTGTCAGCAGCTAAAGGTAAGAAGTGCAGGTGCGCGGATATTTCAGTAAGTTCAGTCATTGTAATTTTATGATCATTAACGTTTTTAAAATTTAATTATTTAATGAAGATACCATTTGCAAATACTTGATCTCACCTGTTGTAGAGACTGTACGTTTTCTTCCAAATCGGAAACCTTGTACCAAAAATTCAAATCATTAAGTTCAATGTACATAGGGATGAAAGCTATAAATTAATACATATGACCGCTATTTATAATTTCAAATTACAAATTATACCACTGTATACTTAAGTGTATTTTGTGACAGGGTATCATTATTCATGCAATAGACTCGGACAGAACATGCACGTGACTTTTTTTACATCTGGTTATATGCCCAATTTATTAATCATTAGGGTAAATTCAAATATGGAATAAACAATTCTTGAAAAGTTTCATGCATATTTTCAGGCAGAGGATCAAATTTTTCAATGCACGTTAAAACCTATTTTGCCATAGGTGAAAATCCACTTTATGTGATCGGGTATTTTTTTCATATATTAAGGATGTTGCAGGTATCATTTCACACGCAAGACAAATTTTCTGCCAGAGATTTTTATACTGCATCCGTGCGACAAGACAAAACATGATCGTGCACGTGCACGGCGTGCAATTGTTACCCTATTCCTGACTCTTCGTATAGCTCTATTTTGATTCCGATTGCGTCTGTTACTCGTTCTATCCTTAAAAAGGAAGCGCTAATGTTAGTAATTGTAAAAGTAATAGTAAAAAGAGATTTACTCACTCTCCTTTGAACGTCAGAGTTCCCATTAGAGATCTGACCTTGTAAGTTTGATACCTGTGTAAAAACAGTTTGGTATATCAACACTCAATGAGGAACACATATCATTCATTAATTTTAATCATAATTAATAACACGTGTATATCAATTTTATTACATGGATCAGTTTTGCAGACATTTTATATTGATGTAAAATAATATTATTCATGAAGGACTGCATATTCGAATAGGGGAAGATACCTATTTTACATACTGTAAGGTTGCTTTTTGTCCAACCTATAACACTTAAATTCAAGAAGAAAATTCGACATTCGTGCATCTTTCTGCTATATAGTATGATGATTAATTTGGACTCAAATGAAGTATTGAAAATTGGGTGAATGTAAATTGCCAGTGTTTTTACGAATGAAAAAAAAAACTTCACTGTTTGATTATATAACATATACAATATTGACTCAAACACTTACATTATTTTCTAATGTGGTTAACCTTGACCTGATATCATTCAAGGTCGTTTGAAGGTCGCCCGATGAAGTTATGGAATTCAGGCGCTGTTCTATCTGCGTCAGTCTTACAAGCAAGTTACTGGGCACCTAATCAAACCACAACAAACAGAAACAAACGTATTGGTTAAGTTTCACAGGCCCTATATTTTGTTTAAAAAATGAATTAATTTGAGACAATTTCCCTTAATTGTCATAATCAATGCTTGTAAATAAGACTAATAGACATATACCTACCATTTTACAGCTATCTATGACCAACTATGTGTAAACTTTTTGCCTCTATACGATACTTTTTATAAGTGTTTGATAATAATTTTATTAGTTATTAACATTGTCAAAATAAGTTGTATTAAACATAGTTTGATTAAACTGAATTAACAAGATGCCTAGTTATCACAGTTCTATCCATGGACATCGTTAAACTTTGTTAATTTTAATATTTCGATAATCACAATTGATAACATATGGTAAAGTAACATGCAGCACATGCAACCCCTCAATTTTTTCCATTCAGATCGTATATATTAAAAAAACTCATCAAACTCTTCTCTGTTTAAAGGTAGAAGTATACTTTAAAATAGCCACGATCACTGAGCCTCGTTAATATTGATATTTTACGTAATACGTGGTTGTGAAGGAGACGCCCTTACATTGATCTCCAGGGTGTTGACACGGTTGCTAAGCGTGGTCAGCTGGTTCTGGACCTCCCCCGTCGGCTGCAGGTTATTGAGGCGCTGTTCTACATTGGCCACCCTCGTCTCCAGGTTACTGGGCGCCTACACACAGACACACAGACAATTGAATATACATGTGGATTTTAATTTCTATTGTCCCCTATCTTGAATTGGGGATGACGTCCCAGATCATAACAACATACACCATTCATCACTAAATTTTCTTTACACAAGTATGTATGTTTAAATAATCTTTTCCACAATTGCGGTAATGCTATTAAAATTGTATTTCACTGTAGTATTTTACTTTTATTGTAAGTTGATTGCATCGTTAATTAATGTCACCGTCGGCCGGCGACACCTACTTACCACGGTGGGTGACGTCTTCATGTGGTCTATGTCCGCTTTGTTGCTCCTGACCTAAACATAAAAAAGCATCGCCATTATCATCGTCATCATCAGAATATTGTCTCAAAACATTTTTTTTCGGGTAAGGGGTAAGTGATAGGATGACCTGTATCAACTTAACGGAGGCACATCACAATCTCGTCTAAGAATCCCGCTATTGATGAAGTCGATCTTTGATGATCTTGAGCTTTCTTTGAATACCCCTGGTGATATATCATTTTTTGTTTGCACTTATAACGATGGGTATGATATATATTTTGTTATTTCAATGGAAATAATTTTGGAATGTTTTGTATTTAAAAAGCTGTCATAAAGGGTCTTATCAATAAAAAGAGGATTAATACAAGGAATAAGAACCGCTCATGGTATACATATTGTAGGCTACGTATATAAGTTTTATCAAACTCCCAATACATCGGGGATATAAACTCGATGAATAAAAGTCATAGACTATATGATTTTTGTTCATCATCATTTTGTTCAACAAAAATCATATCTTTAGTCTATCAGCTCAAATCATGGGAAACCAAAGATATATTTGATAAATATCTTTAACTAAATTGTATTTTTATTGCTTAATTTGTATGAATAAAAATTATGAAAGAGCTTGCGTAAAGAATTTGGCCTAAATGTTACGACATATTTACACATGCGCAGTAAGTGCGCATTGTTGGGCACCTGTTGCCATCTGTGATAGGTAACGATAAGTCACGGCGCGCGGTATAATGAATTCATAAAGCCCAGTAATGACCCGGCCATTGTCAGTACCAGTCGCCGGGTCGCTCCCCGTAAACACCGACCCTCCGTATGTAAATGACCACATCAAGGGGGCCAACAGCCAAGCGTTATTACCCCCCGATAAAACGCTGATAAGGAGACGCTCCACTTTCCCACGTATCCTTTGCAAAAAGTGTTCATAATTTATCATTATTCATTTAATAAGGAGAGTACTCGAATACATATATCATGTTACTAAATAGATGCACAGAATGTACGAGTTTCGTAACTCTTCCTCCCCCTATGTCATTAATACCAATCTTTAATTATAACAGAATAACCGCTCGATGTTTCCATTCATGTAGACATATACCCCAACTCTTTTATCTCCAACCCCATCCCGCCCGTTCAAAACACATGTGTCGGTGGTATCAAAAGTTTGTTCATAACATCATTACGCTTCTGTTGGACCCCCAAGCACTTTGCCCCCCGCCCCCTTTCCTTCCCCAATTTGTCCTGTTCATTAACACTAAAAAAGCAGGCAATTTGTTGGATGCCTTCTGTTTATGTCGACACATTCCATTTCTCTACTACCTCTATTACATTTTCTTTCCATGTTCTCTTGTTTTGTTTCTAAATATTGGACATAATTCTTGCTGTATGAGAAATTGACATAGCTCCCTTCACTCATCTTTAAAATCTTCTCTATCTTCCATCCCACCCACCCCCGGTTCTTTAAAACCAACATAAATAATTTTGGCATTTTCGCCGTCTATCGCTGACAAACCTGCTCTCCCACTCACACATTACCGCTTTCTTCTTAGCTTTAGCATTTATCAAGCTGGCTAACGGTGGGGCAATATTGCTGACCATGTGAACATATCCTGCTCCCGTCTAACGCTTTTAACACTATGCCCCACTTAAATTTGGTTAATTGATATTTTCCCGTATCGAGCTGGTTAGTTGTTGGACATTCTCGCCTTCTATGTAGATATACCCCTCTTCCTTCTATATCATATGATTCCCTTCCATATGTGTTGACCCCCCCCCCCCCCCCCCCCCACCTTTTTTTTCTTGTTTAATAAAGTAAGATGGCTAGCCGCTGGTCATTCTCGCCGACTATGTTGATATCTATCGCTCTTTACTGTCCCAATTTCTACACACTTTTCGCCGTTTATGTTGACATGAAACATTCTGTATCCCCCCCCCCCCCCCACACACACACACTCCTTTTAGTTCTTTATACTTACCAAGCTGACTAACTGTCACCGTCTATATTGACAAAGCCCCCCCCCCCCACTTCCCTTAGTTCTTTATACTTACCAACGTGGCTAACTGTTGGGCATTCTCGCCGTCTATGTTTACATATCCCCCACCTCCCACACACACACACACACACTTCCCTTAGTTCTTTATACTTACCAAGGTGGCTAACTGTTGGACATTTTCGCCGTCTATGTTTACATATCCCCCGCCCGTGGATCTGAACGTGATGTTGTGGTTAGTGCCCGTCTGAAAAATCAGGTGTCCGTTCATCGTCATCATCCGGGGTCTGAAGTAGAGGGTATGTACACAATATCATATAGGACAGACATAATTAAGTTGTTTAAAAAGTATTTTGCCGAAGTATATAATAATGCCGTTTTAAAGTTAAAAGACGCACCGGTTTTAAATTATACACATTATTATGTATGAGTAAATCATTTGTCCTTTGAACTTTTTCGAACGTTAAGAAAACGAATAGGGTTTGTTCCTTTTGTAATTTTATTGTTATTAAGAATAAAATACTGTGGAATCATTAAATTTCGTGGTGGCTTAATTTTCGTGGAATTCATGGGTATCTCTTTTCCACGAATTAACATCGTCCAAAAATGAATAAATTAGTGTATTAAAGTATAATTTCCTTTTGTAAATATAAGGCAATACTCGAAATTACTTCTCCGCGAACCTGTAGAATTTAAGCAATCCACGAAAATTGGCCCCACGAATTTTAATGATTCCTTACTACATTCCAGGATCATACTATACTTTATAAAAAAAAAACCGATGATATATAAATTTGCACGCTTTTTCATATCATAAAACATGTCGAATTTTTCTAAGTTTTACCAAAAACAGTTGTAAATTTATTTCATGATTCAATTTTTGTTTCCTTGGACCCCTTCATCAGCTACGAAATGTAATTTGAATAAACACGTGGATTTTTGCTTAAAATTTAAATAATTTTTGATGTTTATTTGAAAATGTCGCTCCCAATCATTTGTGAAAAGTATGCGATATAAACTATTATAAACTTTAGGCTTGAATCAGGGTTTTTTTTAACAAGTTCACAATCTTTCTTTTTTTAATTCAACATTCTCACTTCATGATAAAGTTCTCAAAGAGTCTTTGTTATCGGATTTAAGCATAAGAAAATTTTCCAAATAATAAAAAAAAACTAAAATCCAAACTTACTGTTCCGGCGATATTTGTCTTCGTTGTCTGACATTTTGTTCGGTTATTGTAAATAAATACACAAAAAATAAATACAGAATTATTGTCATGGCGCGAGCGGCCCCCATAGCTCTGAAGTCGCTTCCTCTCTCTGTCGACTGGGGAATATTTATACAATAACTTGGAATAATCTAATCATAAAATATGCTAATTGTACTCCACTTCAAGGCCTAAGTATCACTGATACAGATTGTTTTATAATATACCCATTACACAAGTCGGCACAGAGCGCTACACTGCGATTTCTTTATGAGAGTGAATTTATAATGAGTCAACAATATGCGTCTTCGTCTTATTGAAACGGGTAGTTTGTTTACTTTCACTAATTCAAAAACAATAAAACATGGGTGTATATTAAAACCTGCTACTACATTGTTTTACATTCTGTTGATTTTATGATATCATTTTATTGGTATATTTGATGAAGGTGGTTGAATTGTATACTTGTAAGTAAGTATTCCGGTTTCTAACATACATGTAATTCTACACTTGCTAGATATGAGTTCTAAAAATCGCCAGTTGCGTTCATATCTCTATAAATGCAATTGCTCCCATCAAAATTTGAAAAAAAAAGTTTTTATTGGAAGGAATTAATAAACAACATTTTCGAGCGTTCATGACATGATAAACTGCAGTAGCTCCGCTGATGTCTTAACGTTAGCTCATCATGGACTATGCTATAGCAAAGCATTTGCAGTTCATACGCAGTCACGTGTTTTATACATCATAATCAATATACGTATTTTACGACCAAGTATATTAAATTTAAATGAATTGATTGTGTATTCATGTTTCGCAACCCCTTTAGTGTTTATTCAAAGATGTTTGCTATAAACCAACATGTACAACATTATATGCCTGGGGATAGCATACAGTATCGATTGCCAGTGTGCCTGTAGCAGAGTCATACATGCAAGTAAGGATAAGTGTAAATGTATTTCACTATATAGTAGTTGATCACTCTTGATATCTTGGGTGAAAAGATCTGAACATGAAACATCACCAGAGTGTTTATAAGTGATACTCATAAATCGGGTCTATATATTTAATGCAATTTCATCATAACAAAAGGCACCAATAGTATATAGTAAAAAATAAAGCATTTTGATTCCTTTTTCACTCTTCTGCACTCTCTACCATTCACTATAGACGTATCGGAATGGCGGTTTTCTCGTTAACTTTGGCTGCCGGGGCAAACTTCGAACGTTGGAGTCAATGTCTGCGCAAATAACGCTCCGGTTGCTAAACTGGCTTTCTCTGTTAGATTTGGATTGGACTGTTTGTTTTTTCTTTGTAAGAGGTCTAATCTCGTCAGTCCCGTTCTCGCTGCTGACATCACTTCTGACGTCACTGTGGTTTGTTATATACTGTTGAGGCTCAATGGATTTTGCTTTGGAACGACCATCTTTTAAACTGTCGTACTTCAATTCTGTGGAAGAGACACTCATGTTGCTGTTGTCTTTCGGAAACGCCTGTATCGGCTCTGATGAGGCGATTTCTGTGACGTAAATTTCTGGAACAACTACGTCTTGTTCCTGCTTAGATCTGGGCGGTGACGTATCGTCTAAATGAACGTCATTTCCGTAGGAACGAATTATAAACTGGTTTCCATATTTCTTTCCGTAATGTTCTTTTCTAAAACAAATATCATTTTCATATTAGAATATAGTTATACAGTTACTTATGCATATGGATAACCAGAAATCTGCTCATTTATTGTTTTCTATAAACAGGTCCAATCCATCTAAACTGTAGGTCAAGTATCTGGCATTTTGGTAGCAATGGTTACTATCTCAACCATAAAGTAACCTTGGTACAGGAAAGGGACATATACTTCATTGTTTGAAATTTTTTGCCAAAAATCGAAAAATTTCAGAGACTGTGTAATAAAACTAATACTTATAGTGGTACCTTCGTCTTTTGGCGACTATGGTGGCGGCACAGATGATGATGACCAGCAACAAAACGGCCCCCGCAACCATACCCACGATAAACACTGCAACAACAACACATGTGACGTCACATACTAGTAGTGCGCTATCAAAACATTGGGGGGCATATGAAAAGCTTTCATTCCAAACCTACATGGGTGTGACAGGGACTGTGAAGTACCTATTGATAAACCTACGTTTATCCTTAAAGTCATCTTTTTCGTCCTTGACCTGGTTGTTGACGTAATAGGTTGAGGAGGGGGCGGCTCCCGAATCAGTGGTTTGTGGGCGTGGTCCCGGCGTGGTTTTTGTAGTTACAGAAGTAGTGGTGGCGGCGGTGGTGATGCTAGTTGTGGTTGGTGCCCATTGAACTCTACATCGCGCCTCTCCAAACAACGAGGAACCTTCAAGGACATTTGCTTGTAACGTTTCACCTTACACATATATCTCACAATAAAATTTTGTTAGAATCCAATTTTTTATATGTGTGTGTGAGCAATGGATTTTTTATAAATATTAAGAAAAAATGTCTATCAAAAGTCGCATGAGGCATGCCGTAATTTTCAATGACCCTGACTGACGTTATGTGTTTGACAATTACAACAGAGTCTCACCTATTTCACAAATGAAGGGCAGTCTCTCGCTGTAGCAGGTATCGGGGCTGATTGTGACGGTACCCGCCTGGTTCAATAGGGACCCTCTCCGAAGTGAAAAACAGTACAGCAGGGCGTCTCTGTAACCCCCACTTCCTATCAACAAAAGAATAAGTCGTATTTGGAATAATAACGACATAGATACACTTTAATAAATGTAGTTTAGTCATTGGATCTTACCTCTGTCCAAGTTGTTGATGACACTTCGGAACACCCCGGACCAGTATGTTTGAGGCCACGTCATGATTCTGTTCCTGCAGAATTCTTGGGAATTTTCTTGGTTAGCTAGGAAGCCTTGTTTGGTGCACAGTCCGTTGCTGACGTCCCAAGGGGTCTTGGTATCAGTCATGTATCCATAGCCTAGCAACAAAAATAACACATTCAGAGGGGCGTTTGTATAACTCAAATCATTTTACCATATATCTTTTATAAAATAGATTGTCTTATCATATATTTTAAATGTTAATCGTGTGAGAACGATTTTAAGTACAACCTACGTTTGTTATAGCTCATAAAGGTTAAAAAGTAATAATTACCACATGCTCCATGGAGATCAGTTGTACATGGTCGTGACGAAAACGAGACTCCGGACGGGAGACAATCCAGTTGTGAACAGAGACACATCTCCTGCTGCGGACATTGAGCGTTGTCGGGGGTGATAGAGGCTATAGGCATAACAAGAGCAATGTTCATTATACAGTAAGAATACAACAATATTTGGTGTAGTTATTAAAACGAAATGAAACGTCAAAAAATTGAATTCTTTCTCTAAAGTTGCGTATTTTCTTGTGTATCAAATACCAATATTAGAGCTTTTTTCTCTATAAACATTTGTTCTATTAGAATTTCTTGAATTTCTATTTAAATTTACTCTTACCATGTAGTGGTGAAGTGAATAAATGACTTAATGGCGTACAAATTATTTTTAAAGAACTTTGAGCGAATATGTGGTATCTAGAAGAATAATAAACATTTTCGACAATGTGTACCTTTTCTGTACACGCTGATGACGTCAGTGCCTCCGCAGTCTTCAGCCTCGTTCCCAGGACACTTTAGGTTGCATGGCAGACTAGCCTGGTTGCTTGGAGACGAATCGATGCAGAAACACGTGTTGTTCTGTAACATTTAGTACAATGTTCTTTGTATATGTATATCAAAACTATAAAAATAATGTCAATGCAATTTAATCGATACTTGTAAAACGACTGCTGAAAACTTTAACGCTGTATTTTAGATTTGTTCATGTAGCCTTTCTACAGAGGTTGCAAAATCCTTACAATCCCAGATCAGAGCAGCAAAAGCATCCGTTTATTTAACATGTATTCACCGAAAATTGTTCTATAGTCTGTCCCAAGATATTTATGCAGCACATTTGGACGTTTTTTAACAAAAATACACATACCTGTGAAAGAAGTGCAATTAAAATAGTTCAAAGGGATAATTTCCAAATAAATTTCATTAACACATTATCATCTTTCACTCGAAAAATTTCACAGGAACAAAAACATATTCCTTACGGATATTTATAATGGGAATGTTTACTTCTTTTCTCCATTCGGAATACACTCGGAATACATCGCGCAATTTTTCAACTTTATCATCCGGGCTTGCTGCAATACAAAATCTCCGTAGACATCACATTTTTTAGCAGTGTATTGAAACCTGATTAGCTAACAGGGGCGTTTTGACTGAGAAATCTTGGAATTTTTTTTATACTTTTGAATGAACATCGTTTGAATTCTGAGGTATTTGTAAATATCAAGCAATTAAGCAAAATCTGAATTCGAGATATATTGGGACAGACTTATAAACGTTTGTTTGCTTTACAATTGTTTTGATATCTTTTAATTTTTCTTTGGGGCACTTGCATTAATTAATCTATGAACACAACTAGGCTTGGAAACACAAGGTTGTAGATGCTTAAGAAATCTTAAATATAAAGTACACTTTTTTAAGAATGATAATAATTCTGTGTGTTGGTTTTATTGATTGTTGTCTTTTTAGTTGTTTCCCGCGTATCAACTACAGGTGATGTCCCCGGGACAGGTATATCAGATCCACAGATACAGCCACTGACATAAACTCAGCGCCCGCGGTGTAAGGTCGTCTGCTGTCCACATCTGTGTAGTGTTGACTTTTTCTCCCTCTATCTTTGCCTTTTCTTACAATTAGTACCCACTGACATACTTGTTTTGTTTTAGCTTTAATTAGCTCTCACCTTTAGACCGACATAGGCCGAGCCCTGACACATCTCATAACACACGGAAGCCTCGTTCCGGTCGCTGTTGTCATAGGTAACGTTCGACTGGACCGCGGAATCCTCGAAACAGCCTGGAGGAAAAACGGGTATAAATACAGCTACTGTTAATGACACTACCTGACAATCTAATATCGATTATCCAAACCGCTTAACCAAAAACAAAAGGTCTATAATTCAAATTTTATAACAACTTATTTTCATTTTCGGAGGGAACCGGTTATATAGCTTATTATAAGCCTATTACGTTTTGGGATATAGAGTATATCTACAAATTCTTTACAGAGGAAAACAGAATAGTCAATGAATCATTAAATCTGATAACCAGACACTTCTCTGAAATCTCAATATGTGATCAATGACCGACGTTTAGTGAGTCATACATTCATGAAATATAATTATCAACCAAAAAACACCATCCTTCCTTTTTTTCTCCATGCACACCCATAGTTCGGTCATATAGATAAAAGATAATTATTTAAAAAGCACGCAACCATAAAGATTTTCTAAACCCCCCCCCCCCCCCCCTCCATTATGATATCACCAACAGTTGCTGCACTTACCAGTGATTTCGAACCAGGCCGATAGCGTGCGGTGCTCCCCCACCCAGAACCTCTGGGCGGGGTCGATCTCCCCACAGTTCTCTATGATGTTTCTATTGAGGGTGGTGCTTCGCATCAGTTTCCCGCCTAAATTCCTGCAGACGTTCCGCGCTTCCACCCATGTCTTCTGCTCCTCAAAGTACAGTAGCTCTTTCATTCCTGGAGGGGAAAAATCGCTAAACCTTTGTGGTACATGGACGTGCACGTGGTAAAGGTCAAACTAGTTTTACTCTACATTTTTTTTTCATATTAATAGCTTCTGCGGCAGAAATCTAAACATCTAAGTATTCTAACTATTACTTCGATAAATATTTTCTTTTTATTTGATCGGGATTTTATTAATATATTATTATTTGGGTTTTTTTTCCATTTTCCCAAATGTATGATGGTTATGTAAAATATAATAAAATGAAATTCGGAAAAACTTTTTATCAAGTTTTAAAAAAGATGCAGGGATATTTCAGTTACTTAAGTGGCGAAAATTTTCTTCACATTTATTAACTTTTACAATAAAGAGTGACTATCTGAAATCACAGACACGTGTCCTAATATATTTTCTCATTATAAGAAAATTCCTTTCCCAATTGTTGCACGATTAATTGGTTGATTTTCGTTATTATAAGAAAATTACGTATATAACGTCATCTGCCTGCCCGTGTCTTATTTAACCTATTATATCATAAATTCCTATTTTAAATAAACTTACCATTTGAACAAGCAAAATAAAATCCATTCAAAATACAGAAACAAAATAAAATCACAGCCACTTCCATGCCGAGTGTGTATTGTTCCAGAGTTAACAAAATGAACAGTTGCCTGCCTCAGTGTTGGCCGTTGGGCCCGAGGGGTGGACTGTGTCTTATCAGGGGCGGGAGATAGGGATCAGATACACTCACTGATATACTGATCAGGGGTATATATAAAAAGACCGCGGCCACGCAGAAATCCCAAGCATTCCATCAGACGTGTTATTCACAGGAATTTTTAAAATCAAATGTGTTCGAATGATTTGTTTGATTTTCATCAATTTCTGATTTCATTATGTAGCATTCTTAGACACACGCACGCACTATAAATTCATTTTACTGAACGGAAGCGAGGACGCCCTAAAAACTTTTTAAAAATTAAAAACAATAATTTGATTACATTATTTTTTTTTAATCACGTATGATAATTAAATAGAACCGGTCAATATGTAGATGCCGAGTCGTTTCTGAGCGGATCCGGCTCCGTATTTGTTAGAATCCGGCAACATTATTACTTAGTGTCAAGTCATGAAGATATACTTGTCAATGCACTGTAAAATGTCGAATCAAGTATATCTTTAATGAAGATGAATATCTCAAAGCTATTCAGAAAGATTTTATTGAAGACCAAGACAGCAGACAAGGTAATATCAATACTTCAAACATCCTAACTGTTAAATTGAAGAAGAAAAAACCCCACACGTTTTAACTACTGTATTTTATTCAAATTGTGGTAAATATCTGGTACACTATATTTCAATTCCATTTAATAAAAATGTAACTAGACTCTAAAAATACTTCAACAAATATTCAACGTCATTTTTTGCGTCGGGATCAATGTCCAAAAATATTTGCGAAAGTACGCAAAAATTGATGACGCATACACGCGCTACACACAAAGGTTTCAAAATGGCAGAACACATGGAGCAGGTAAGGTTGCGATTAAATCGCATTTCGATAATTTTTGTAAAATAAAATGAATCATTTCATCTTAACAATTGATAAGTGATTATTTTGTTATTTTAAAGCAAATATGACCCAGTAAAACAAGCGGGATCAACAGATTCTGTATTTTTTATCATTTCCTTTCGGCGACCGCATGGCATTTTTCCGAAATCGCCGCATTGTGTGAAAGCGTGTTTTTTTTATATAATGTTGTTTAGTTTTAATTGATCTGTGTTAAAGATATTTACATACCGAATTGATTTCATGCTGATCAAGTATTTACTTCCAATGATTTTGATAATGATCAATTTATTTTATGCCAATTGGATGGATTGTAAAAATCAAATTGAATGTTTTGAATAACTGACTTAAAATGCATCTAACAATATTCCAATGCCACCCTCCAGATAATATTCTGTCATTGTTTGCCTTGGATTTTGATTTTCCAGACTTCAGTAACCACCACCTCCGAGTCGGAATGCTCTACCAAGCCCAAGGAGACCCCTGGCTCAGTCCCTGTGGAGGAGATGACCTCAAAGGACTACTACTTCGATTCCTATGGACATTTCGGAATTCATGAGGTTAGTTTATGTTTTGATTTGTTTTTATTCCAGTTTAGCGCACCTTATGCAAGACATCACTTCCGACATGTTAGCAGAGATCTTATTGACATTCTAAGGCAATTAATTCAATATCCATTGAGACATTTTTATGGTAGCTTTTTCCGATCTAATGGAGATGAGATTGACATGTAAGCAGTAATAGGATTTTTATTTGCAGAATAATTATCATTACAATTTCATCATTCATTTTCATTAACTTAATATATATACAGATGCACAGTTCATATGATATTATTTTAAAATGTAGAAAATGCAGTCATGTATTAATATTTCAATCGTCTTGAGATAAATGTATCATTTCACTCCATGTAATTATTTTGTTGAGGTTAGGTGATGTTAATATTAAGTTATTAGTGCAGGAAATGTTCCCAGTTTTTGTTTACACAGGAAATGTACAAAGTATATCTTGTTTCAGGAAATGTTAAAAGATGAGGTGAGGACTCTAACCTACAGGAACTCCATGATCTACAACAAGCACCTGTTCCGGGGGAAGGTGGTGTTGGACGTCGGATGTGGAACAGGGATCCTCTCCATGTTCGCAGCTAAAGCTGGAGCTGCTAAAGTCATAGGGGTAGGTGCAGTTCACACAAAAAGCTGCTAATGTAATAGGGATAAGTACAGCACACAGCCAAAGATGCTCAAGTCATAGTGATAGGTAAAGCTTTCATCAAAAGCAAAAGTTGCTTAAGTCATAGGGATACACACAGCACAGCTCATACCAAAGGTTGTTTAAGTAGGGATGGGAAGATCCACCGATGCACCAGTGCATCACGGTATTTATTTTGACGATATTTGGATCGATACATTTACCATTAATACAACGATACCTGAGCGAACCTAATTGTTTTTATTTTCCAAAAATATCCAAGCTTCATATATCGGCTATTTTTAGTCCGCGCGCCTAATATGAAAGTACAAAGATGGCGGAAAACCTCGTAAAGTTGTCAAAACTGTTAGAAAGCTAAATCTGGAGTGTGGACAACTCTTGGATTACTTGTCTATGAAAAAGTAGTGTATATGAGACTAAAGTCATTTGTAAATTGTGCAACACTCATTTTAAATATATCAATGCGGTAACACATCGACAGATAGAATAAATTTTAACCCTTATTCATGTTTTCATTTAGTTGCAATGTATCGTGATATGTATCGTATAACATCTCATGTATCGTGATATGTACCGAATCGGCTAAGTACAGTATCGTCCCAGCCTTATGTTTAAGACATAGTAAAAGGTACAGCACACAACAAAATGTTAAAGCTAAAGTAATAGGGGTAGATCTAAAGTCATATGGGAGATACAGCTTAAACCAAAAGTAAGAGCTGTTCGAGTCATAGGGAATTCATATTACAGTTTCACAGTGTACACATTCACAACAGATGATAAGGAAGTACATTGTCTCATTCTCATCATCTTGTTTCTCAGATTGAATGTTCCAGCATCATAGAGTACGGCCAGAAAATAGTAGCAGAGAATAATTACAGCAATGGTAAGAACAGCTGATGACACTGACCTTGTTTCAGTCTCCTCTTGATTCTTCTTTATCTTGAAAGTATTTTTGTGAAAACCAAAATATGAGTCTTATGATATAATATCATAAGTGGAATATTTCCCTAATCAAGTGTCTTCTTGATTTTGTTGAATTGACATGCATTTTGTTTGTTTACTGTTGTGTCTTGTAATTACTGACAACTGTCGCCTTTGTGTCGTGTAGTGTAATTAACTTACAACTGTCGCCTTTGTTTACAGTCGTGACTCTAGTGAAGGGGAAGGTGGAGGAAGTGGAGCTCCCTGACGGAATAGACAAGGTGGACATCATCATCAGTGAGTGGATGGGCTACTGTCTGTTCTACGAGTCCATGTTACAGACTGTCATCTATGCACGCGACAAGTGGCTGGTAACTATCTCTGACTAATCTAAGGCAGTGTAGCTCCATCTGTATATAAAGAAGACTAAACTTACAAATGCTGTAACAAGTTCTATCGTCTATATAAAAGAATTCTGAATTTACAAATACTTTAGCAAGACTTTTTTTATGCAAGACAAATCTGAGTGTAAAAGTTCACAGTTATAGTCTTTATGGGCCAACTGTAAATGTTTGAAAAAAAAATGATGTAGACAAGTGATCGTTTACATTATTTTTGTGTTGGGTTTATCAACAATAAATTGCAAAAACATGAACAGTGGGATTAAATGCTTGAAATAAAATGACTGAATGTAATGTACTTTTATTATGTTTAGAAACCTGGTGGTCTGATTTTCCCTGACCGAGCCACTCTGTATGTAGCCGCCATAGAGGACAGACAGTATAAAGACGACAAGATCAACTGTAAGTACTTGTCACCGGTAAAATTAATGAAGTATTGTATCCAGTCAAACACTAGTTTTATTTGAAGTCTGGGACAATGTATATCAGTTCAACTTAGTGATCCTTTCATTTTTGAATGCAATACATGTATTATAGATGTAGTAGCTATATGGAGACATAATAATCAAAGTTAATATGTACGGTTTGATTTTGCAGTCTGGGACAATGTGTATGGGTTTGACATGAGTGCCATTAGGAAGGTAGCCATCTCAGAACCACTTGTGGACGTAGTGGATCCAAAACAGGTGGTGACTAACTCCTGTCTAGTCAAGGTAAGACCCAATATGAACCCAATTTACCATATCACAAAGGTAAATCAATGGATCATGTAACTTAAAGTCCTTCTGTTATAAAGATAGATAACTCTCATAGGCATAGCTTTTATTTTTAAAAGCAAGTGCTTAATATCAAATATTTGACTACAGGGAATCTTGAAAATGTGTATAATTATTATGGTTCTCTTAAAAGTATTCATCACAAAATTTCATTCAAGTTTTGAAGTAACTTTGCTCCAGCAAAGTGCTAACTGATAGGAATTCTTCATTAAGAGAGAAAAGAAAATTTAAATTCAAGTGTCAAAATATTAGATTCAAAACTGTTAAATGGTATTGTATTAATGCTTGTATTACCATGTTATGTTCTCTTGATTCCCAAGTCAAATAATAGATAAATAAGTGTAATTAAGGATAAAAGCCTGATATCATTGTTTGTTGAATGTTGTGTTACGAGATATGTTTGTGATGTTTGCAGGAAGTGGACATCTACACAGTACAGGAAGCAGACCTGGAGTTCTCGGCTCCGTTCCACCTCCAGTGTCGGAGGAACGACTACGTCCATGCACTTATCACATTCTTCAACATAGAATTCACCAAGTGTCACAAAAGAACTGGATTCTCTACAGGTAGGTGGTTCACTAAAGAAAAAATGAAAAAAAATCCTATTTAAAGAAAAATTGAGTGAAGCCAGCTGGACCCAGATGTTGTTGTAATGGACCCTGTTTGTATTCTTTCAGCCCCAGAGGCCCCCTATACCCACTGGAAACAGACTGTGTTTTACTTTGACCAGTTGGACTTGACAGTGAAGAAGGGAGAGGAAATCCAAGGCTCAGTGAATGTCAAACCCAACAAAAGCAACAAGGTCAGTGACCCCCCCACCCCCCCCCCCCCCCCCCCCCAACACACACGCAGACACACACACACCCCATACCAACACTGAAACGGCATATGAGATTGCAAGAGATTCTTTTAGTTCACATAGCAAATTGATAGTTGAGATGGCAGTCACAACTTTTTCTTTCATTTGAGTTGCATGGTTAAATCTATCAAAAGACTTGATTTAGAATGAAGTACACATTATTTTTTTTCTTGCAATGTCAGATCTTTATAAATTCAATTTTATTTGAAAATATGAAATGTGAAGTCAAATAATAATATGTCTTTTTTTCCTTTGCAGCGTGATCTAGACTTTACCATTGAGGTCGACTTTAAGGGAGAACTCTCAGAAATGAAAGAGACCATGCAATACAAAATGCGCTAATAAGATGGTGGGGAATTCCCATGGTAACCACTCTTGAGCTCCCTCTCATGAGAGGAAAGGCCCAGAGCCCAGACAACACAACTTTTTAACAGACTGCCGCCTGTATAATGCTGTAGGCGTTATGTTCTGTGATTATTTGTTTGTGAACTATAATGTTTTATCTGAATCAAATGATTCAGTATGTATAATTGATCAAACCAATGTATAACAAATTTTAGAATTATAACAATTTAGAAATGTTCAGTCAGTGCATGGACCAAACTTTTTTTTTTGTGCATATGTTAATCTGTACTGACTGCATTTTTTTTTGTTTTTATCAAATTTTGCCTCTTGTATATTACATCTTAACATAATTTCAGATTTTGGTCAGTTTAGTTTTGAGTTACAATGTAGTAAGCAAGTTACAAAGTTAAATATAAGCTTATAAATTCTGAGACTTAGAGTCTCCAGATGGTGCGAGATATGGCACGTGGGGAATGATCTAGTTAGCCTCTACAGGACCAAAGTCGCTGTAGCCAGAGAAAACTGTGTACAGGATTATTTTCGCCCCAAAAAACGGTAAAATAGTTATTCTTGCGACATCATAAAGTGTAAGAGATTTCACCCCATTTTTTAATTCACTGGAACATGAAACTACTTGCATCATTGAATTATCCCTCTTTTTCAAATCCCCCAATGACAAAGAAGGGAAAGAAAAAGAAGTTATGATGGGAGGAAGTAAGGCTGTACAGAGTATCACTGTTGTGAGATTACCTTTTATTTGTTACTGTAATAGGCGTTTCTTTACGTCATCACTTAACAGGCTTTTGTGGCACCGGTGCCACACAGAATAAATCACTGCTAAAAACAGCTGGCATTGTTATTTGTTCCTAATAGAAAAATACACACTAAAGATCATTGATATAAAAGACAAAGCTGGTAAAAAATTTAATTTGACTTTATAACTGTTTTACCAATACCAAGTCTGATACCCTTACAGTTTGATACCAATACAAGATAATGATGAACTAATGGATGTTTCTTACATCAGAATCTAAATTCCAGTGAAGTTGTCAAAGGATTGAGCCAGTTCTTTGACCTTCCGCGACCCAAAGGATACAGTGGTTGTAATATTTATGCCCCCCTTCGAAGAAGGGAGGGCATATTGCTTTGCTTCGGTCTGTTGGTCGATCCACCAACAGTTTCCGTTCATTTTCTTTGCAAAGGATAAACATATTGAAATGAAATTTGGTATACCGGTTTATCTTGATAATATCTAGGTCAAGTTCGGTATTGGATACGATCGAGCAATTTTCGACAGAGTTATGGCCCTTGGACTTAGAAAAATTCGGGTTATTTGAAGTTTCCGCTCATTTTCTTCGCAGAGTGTGCACATATTAATATGAAATTTGGTATGCAGGTTTATCTAAATAATATCTAGGTCAAGTTTGATATGGGGTATGATAGAGCAATTTCCGTCAGAGTTATGCACCTTGGACTTAAAAAAAAAGTCCAAATATTTGCAGTTTACGTTCATTTTTTGTGTGGATGTTTTCCAAGGGAGGGGAGCATAAGTGTTTCACAAACATCTTTTATTTAGGTTTATTTCATTGAATTCCATAACCAGCCCGATACCAGTAAAGCAGCATGGACGGGAAGTGTAATCATTTAAAAAGAAAGCAAAAATATGCCTGTGTGTAAGTCATTGGAGAGAAATGAACCAGGCAATAGCTAGGGTGCACTGGTGAACTTTAGGATTTTTTATTAGATTTTTAATATCAGAATTGCTGATTCTTGAACATATTCTGTGTTACTAGAAAGCACCGCTTTTCAATTACACAGTTTAATAACAATTTCCACCAACAGATAGAGAATAATTTAGTAAAAGTAACATTAGGGGAACTACATGTATTGTAAATATCCCCCCGGCTCCGGACCAAAGAGGAATCCAACTCCGGATCCTAACCCCCGTTCACCGGGTCAGTGGTCCGCTTCCCAGACATCCGTTGCAGCTCTTCTCTATTTTATGTTATATACGTGTCTGTCAGTATGCGTGTTAAATTTGTTTAAATGGATTATATCCTAAAAGCTTTCTTGCATAAACTCACAGCGGTTCTACCACAGGCACGTACGCATCATCGTTTTTTAAACTGAATTGGGGAAGGAGAGGACAGACACGCGAAAAATCATGACATGTAGACAGGCGAAAAAACCCCATTCCCTAATCTTCAAAATCCTAATTCAGGAGTGTGGGGGGGGGGGGGGGGTAGTATCGAAAACTGCAATTTCAATGTTAATTTAGTTCACTTCATGCAATTTTTATCTGCTCCCAATAGAAGTGGGGGTAGGGAGCAATTCCATCAATTAAATCAATTTTCTATATGTAAATTTAGGAACAATGTTATCAATTTCTCATTCATCTTATCCTGTATGTAATCCACGCAAGATAATTGCAAATATAAAATCCCATGTTATAAGGAAAATAGTAAAATATGTTTGCTGCGAGAAAAAGCTGGGGGAGGGGGGGGGGGACTACCCTCGACTCCCCCCTCCCCATGCTCCTTTCTACATGTTTGCGCCTGTTTTAGTGCAATGATCAGACAAATATGTTGAGTTTTTTAAATTAAGAAAAATCAATTTATAGATTACTAGTGATACATTAGATAAAATGTTCTATCGTTAAAATGACAGATGTCCCACGGACCCTGAGCGTAGCCTGGTCACAGTAAGATTATTCTTTCTAGTGATACATCAATGACCACCGTTTTTTTTGGTTTGTGTAATTATCTCATATTGAAACGTTGATATTAATTTCGTTTTGTATTGTTCGATGAAAACTTTTATGCACTTTCTACTTTAGAATTGTTATTTAAAAATTTTTAGATTATGACCTACTTAAATAATAATTTGAAAAAGAAGTTCTTTTCATCCGAATCATTCTCTCGTTGAGAATTTCATCGGGTTCGATGTTTAACTGTTTTCAGAAATAATATTTTAGAATATATTATATTGTAAATATATATATTGTAAAATAAGAATATTGCATGATTTTAGTTGGTAAGGAGACAAGGTAAGTATTTCAATTTCTAATAATGATTTTATGATGTCTTTCACCACACGAAGTTCTTGCACTTGAACATATGATTTTTCTGGATATTCTCGGTATTTAGCGAGCCCTTGAAGCTTTATTCACGTGATCAAAAGTTGCAGAAATACTTGTTTTGAAGATTTGAAAGCATCACTCAACAACAGGACAAGGCGATATATTGAATTTGGTGTTCAAAACCAGGGGAAAATTGGGTATTTTATTTAAATAAGCACTTTCTTAATGGAATGAATAAACTCCGATAATTTTTATGACGGTATTTGCTGAGATGAGCTGCAACAGTAGGCCTACAAGAGTGCATTTGAATAACAGAAAAAAATATTCATTTTAAATATATCAATTTATTAAGTTTAAATTATTATCTTGATTCATAGAAATAAAAGCATATAGTCTTAGTGCACAAAGTCAAGAAATATTTAGCTACCTTATGAACAAACAGCAAGGAGATCGGCTATTTCAAGTTCTACACATTTCATAATATAGAGCCACACCAATATAATTTCTTGTTCGTTTGACCCTGCGCGCTCGTATTTTAATAAAACTGTACAAGTAATATTATAAATAATTTCCAACTTCCAAGAAATTATGCACTGTTCTCTATTCTATTTCCGCTCTATTTTTCGTATTTTCATTGGTTTTTGGGAGTTGATTTTAATCAACTCTCCTATGCAGTCACGCAGACAAACCGAAAGTGAAACAGTGTGTGGACCTCAGCACAAATCATCGCTGCTGACAAGACTTAGTTCTTGAAAATAATTGATAAATTCGATGTAATGTATGCTAAAGCATTATTTTTCAAGGAAACTTATTGATAAATACCTTGATAATAGTCAGATTTTAAATGGTACGAATAATTTAGATATTTTTTGTAGTCGTATGTATTCCTACGCCAGAGTTCAATATAGTCTCGTTCAACTCGACGCTCGGCTGTTTCCGTAAATCTCCGACAAGCAGAAAGGCTCTCTAGCTTTTCAGAGATTTACGGTGTCAGCCGAGCGTTTGGTTGAACGAGACTAGAGTTCAATATTGCTTGGATCCATACAATTTTCGAGAAATGTTTCTATTACTGATACATAAATGTAGTTTGATTGAATTAATTTTATCTTTAAATATTATTTAACATGATTCATATGGGGGTTTCTCGACATTCTTGTCGAAAAAGTCCAAAAATTCATATTATAAAATTGTGCGTAATTCAAATAAAAATTAGAAACTACATGTACTTGTCATGCAAAATAACATATCATTGATTTTAAAATAAATAAACATCGACAAAATCAACTCTCGTCAGTTCTTCAGTACTTTGATTAATTTAGAAATCAGAAACAAGTAGAAAAAATATAACTGCCTACAGAATTTATTCAAGTACTGCCTTAAAAATTTTGCCTACAAAATATCATTTTATCGCTCGCTTGTACCTTTTTTCATTGAATCTCCGCCGAGCAAGAAATTATATACATGTATTGGTGAGGCCTAGAGCAAATCATTAGTTTTCTTTCAGTGTACTAAATTCCTATCTGAAGAGGTAATATTAATGTGCTACATCTAAACTTGTGTTGAATTTGCATAATATAATAATATAATATCTAAACCTATTGGTTTTTGAAATCTTATTGAATTTGTTTAAGAGATCTGTTTAAGACATGGTCAGAGGATCCGTACCAATGCGAGTCCGGAGGAGACAGTCTGATGCCAAGTGGAGAGCCAGCGTTGCCATGTGCTACGAAACACTGAAGACAATTATCCCAAACAATGAGAAATTGTCCAAAAGGAAAATATCCAAGGCAAGGGTGTAAAATTATCAAAAAACAGCTCAAAATATGAATTAATATTTCAACACAGGATGTTTGTTTTATTGCTGTTTTTTGCTATTCAAAGTTTAAATTAATGTTTTCATCGTAAATTATGGGGTTTTTTTCAAACAGAATTTCTATAATCTATGCTCAATCTGGGTTTTTTTAATGTCTGTTTTGATTTTAAAAGGCATACATTTTACAAGAGACAGAAAAGCATATTGTGAATCTAGAGAGGACTTTGCAAGAAATTCTGGACCAGAAAGGTAGAGGTTTGACAATGGATGAGAGTGGACAAATTTTTAACAAACCTGAATATTTATGGAAATGGGGTATATAAATGTTAACTTGCTTTGTTTGAGTAAGTGTTAACAGATTTGTATATTTTCCCAACTATAAATCAAATGTGAATTTTAAAACGTCTGACATAATTATGTTAAGTAAAAACTTGATTTCAGTTACTGGTAATATGACATATAGACATGTAAAATTGATTTCAGTAAAAATGAAAGACAAGGCAGCTTTGTACAGAACAGAGCAGGGTCTAGTAGAGGCCAACCTAGGGGACCTGAAGAACCAATTCTCTCTCAAGCAGAAGGAGCTCTACCACCAGTAAGTTCTCCTAAAACACTTCTTAATGACCATTACTGTACAACCAGGAAGATGTCTCCAAACACTCTCCATTAACAGTTCATAGATCTCTGATCAAAGATTATTAGTTCAATGATTTCCAATAATTTGTATGCTCTCTGGACATATTATGCCTTCTGATTATTCTAAATATGCTACATGATTTTAGACAATAACTCTCTGCAATTTATAAATTTTATGAGCTGCTTTTGAGATGGAAGATTAATATAATTCCTGTATTTGGATATCTGCAGGAACTACACTCAGCGGAAGAGGAGTCGTTGTAATGTTCCATCAGACATGGAGTCCGGGCTGATCAGTCTGAGGTCGTCCATGTGTGACTTTGTGGTGTTACCAACAGAGTGTCTGAAAACTGACCTCCGACAGGTCAATGTCTCGAAGGTCAGTCTAAGGTCATTGATGTGTGACCTTGTGGTGTTACCAGCCGAGTATCTGAACACTGATCTCCGACAGGTCAATGTCTCGAAGGTCAGTCAAAGGTCATTGATGTTTGACCTTGTGGTGTGTCCAGCCGAGTGTCTAAAAACTGACCTTCGACAGGTCAATGTCTCGAAGGTCAGTCAAAGGTCATTGATATTTGACCTTGTGGTGTGTCCAGCCGAGTGTCTGAACACTGACCTCCAACAGGTCAATGTCTCGAAGGTTAGGGTCAAGACTAAAGGTCAAAAAGGGGAGAACAAAGTAACAAATATTTTTATGAAAAATCAATGATTTAGGTTTAAAAAAAAGTAAATATACCTGTATTAGTTCTCAGGTATGACCACATCAGGTCAATTGCTGCGGCATTTATTTATTTTATGAACATATCGAAAAGGGGAATAACTCAATTTTCAATTTTAAGTTAACATATAAAAATTGAGTTGTTCCCCTTTGCAAATCACCTGCCTGACTCATTATATGTTGAACTATTTGGGTTCTTCTGAGTTATATTTATACCTGTATACAGGTGGAGAAGGATTCTGTGGTGCCTCTGTCTCTGCCATCAGACAAGTCAAGTACAGTGGTTGGACCGGAGGTGTCACAGATCGAGGGTCTCTCCACCTACACCACCGACCCCCGACCCTGTTGTGCCATTCCCTTGTCCACTCCAGTGGGACCGGAGAGGAACGAGACATTTCTGTGTACAGGAACTGTGACACACCAGCAGAACAAGATGTTTGTCCAGAGAATGGATCAGGAAGTCCCGCACCACTTCTTCCTGACTCCAATCAAGGTCTCTATCCCTTCCTCAGTTAATTTTGTGTAATAATACAGTAATCACATTAGGATGCAATGATTTCATGAATATTTGTGAGTATAAATTTTCATGGATTTATCAAAATTTATAGTTTCAAGGAGACGTAAATCGTGGACAACTATCTTTTCAATAATATTTGCTGTCACATGTCTTACTTCAATGAGCAGTGATTTCGTCGATTGAGACAGGAAATGGTCAATGAATAATGATGAAATCACAGTATTATACACCCAAGAAAGAAATAGTATATATTAATTTCTGCCACCCAGTTTCCTGCAAGCAGTACCCAGCCTGCCCAGCACTTCATCAGCCCACCCCCGGGAATCAGGACCTTCTGTGGGTTTAACCTAGACCGCACCCCCTCCTCTGATAGACCACCCAAATCCAAGTCCCCATCCAAAAAGGTGATCAGAAAGGTAGGTTAACTTAGTCCTTCAGGACCCTTTAAGGCCTTAGATAGGTTTGTAGACCTTACATAGGCAGAGTACCTATACTGTCTAATCCTCTCATGTTTATACATGTATATAATAAAAACAAATTTCCTCTGGGACAAAAGCATGACTGGTATAAAACATGGTAAGTCAAAAAAACTTCAAAACTAAAAGAAGTTTTGTATGGAAAAGAAATGTATGGGCAATGGCCAGACTGCTATGTAATCCACCATTACAGGTTCAAAGATGTCCATTTTTAGGTACACATCTTTTTGTACTTGCCTATTCCAGATGCAGTTTGATAACAAGGGATTTACACCAGTAAAGATGGATGACCTAGGATTTACACCTGTACAGTTTGACAGTAGGGGCTTTACACCTGTAAAGTTACCTGAACATGAAGATCAGGGTGTGCCTGATTCTCCATTTACCCTCATCTCTGGGGTAAGTCTCTGAGTCAATATATTTCTGCCTGTGGTTGATAGCTCTGAAAAATTTCATTGCATTTTTTAATATATTTTAATTTTGGTTTGAAACGTGTTTAGGATACTTTTGATAAACATTTAGTATAGATATTTTCACACTATTGATATACTTTATACTTTAGAATTTTTAATTTTTGACATTTTTGACATGTGCTATACTTTAAGTATATACCTTTTTTCAAAAAAAAAAAAGGAACATAAAGGTTGTCATACATGTTAGCTCTACCACATAATGCAAAATTCTCCCTCTTTTTAACATTGTTTCCTGTATACCATTTCATGGTCAGATACACGGCAGATTCTGTTACAGCGGCTGTGTGAGGAGGAGGGGGAGGGGGATCTAAGTCTCTCTGACCTCCTTTGTACAGAGAGCATTGACCAGATGGACCTAGAGGACCAGCAAGATATACCTCAGCAGAACCAGAGGTAAGGTATTCCAAACCAGAGGTAAGATCGACATATCACATTAAAATCAAAAGTATGATTTATAAGAAGATATTGATCTTCTTAAACCATCAGAGAGGGTAAAGTATTAAGGTTGAACAAGTGGCAACTCATGTCTCAGCCAGGGCCTCTGAAATATCCTGCCAGTGCTTTAACTTCTGAGTTAAATAAATCTGAGTCTGTGAACGCGATAATATTTAAATATACCATGATACATGAACTGTTTGTTTGTTGACAGTACTCCGAGTCACAGACGAAGCAGGCTGCATCAGAGGAACAAGGAAGGGAGGGGGAGGTAAGGCAGGAGTCAGCTTGCTTACAGTAGTAAATTTTACTGGTACAAAATCAGCAGAACAGTCTGGCTGTCTGTCCCTCCATCTGTCTGTCCCCATATGTAATTAGAATTTTCTTTATTCTGTATAATAGTGTTTAATACATTGATTTAAATTGTTGATAGATTTTGTGTACATAGTGATAACATAAGATATGACCGTTGATATTTAGCTGATATTCTTTTCAGAGGTCGCAGTAGAAGTATGTCTGAAGACAAGCGGGAGACCAAGGAGAAGAAATGTCGACGACAACTAGAGAAGTATGTAAATTTCTAGCAGTCTGTATAATTGTCACTGCTTAAAATTCCCCAGTTTGTAACCTATACTGGTTAGTGATTGTCAAGGCTGATAGGACATGCACAGTTACAGAACTAATACAGAAATAATAAAATATGTTTCAGACAAAAGATATTATCTGATATGAATTGTAATTTTTGAAATTTCTCATACTATTTATGACATTTATTTCTTGTTCTAAGGAGTTTTTATGAGGAAAGAAACCCAGAGGACTTGGAGCTGCATGGCATGGAGTCACAGCCAGGAACGCCCAGGTATGGCAACAGTCAGTCCAACTTTGCTCATAAACTGGTTAGAGTCTGTTATATTGAAATCCACCTTATAGAAAGTTTTCACTCAATTCATGAAAATTGATTTCCCTATATATTGATATTGATAAAAACACAGTATTCCAGAAATCTCCCTTTAATTATTTTAAAACTACCATGTTATACAGGGACTATCTGTCATTTTGTCATTTGGATGAGAAGAGGTACTCTGTAACTCGGGGGACTGACCAGGGACAGGAAGGTTACGTAAGCATGGCGACCTTGTTGAACAGCCAATCAGAGGTCAGCAGCTGGAGCAGTCAGGAGGTCAATGTCAGCCAGCCTCAAGGTCAGTGTGAAATATGTCAAGGTCAGTAAAATGGACAGTCTATGATAATCCCTCTTGGGTATTTTTTATTTTTTGTTGATCGGGAAAAGGGGAGTGGTTGTAGTTAGTTTTTATATAATATTAAGTTATCATGATTTTGTAGAAGCACATGTTTTTAGTAAACTATACTTTATAAATAGCTAGAATTATTCTAATTATTAGATAAGATTCGTATCAAGCAGATGTTAAGTAATGAGAATGGTATGGTTTTAGATCTGTCGGAGGTCAATCAAGTGGTTCCAGGGCTGTTCCTGGATGACCTTTTGAACTCCCCTCCACCCACGGTCCATTCGCCATTCCTGCACTACAAGGGGAAACAAGAGGAGCCATACGATGACACTGGGTTCTTCACAATTCCTGAGGCAAGGAGTTATCATAAAACTGTTGAATATATAAATTTGACGTATTTTAAATTTATAATGTCTTATATATGATCTTCATCATAAAAGTTCTGGCCATTGTCTGAAAAAAAAATGAAAAATGGTAAAAAAAAATTAAAAAGAGAAGACAACCCTGAGTGGACTGTTAGTCTGGAGTCACTAGATCTTTACCCCATGTTTTGACTTTTGTAGGACATCATCACAGACTACTCGAGGACCGAGCCCTCGTCTTCTCAGGTCGTCCCAGATTTTGACAGCTTTTCTCACCAACAACACGCTATGTATTAATTGCATGTACAAGTCCAAAACCTAGAGGTAATGGGACCAGATTTTGATAGCTTTGTATCAACAATCCAAAAATCAAGAAGTCATGTTCCAACAAGGCAAAGGAGACTGTACAAAGTGGCACACATTAGGACTTGGAGAAACTGAATGAAGATTGATACTGTCAAAGCAACATCATGATAAGTCTTTGTTGAAAGTAAATCTAATGCTTTCATTATTTAGAAACTTAGTAGAATTTTATTATTACTCTAGCAAATCCAAGGCAGTTAAATGTTAAATATTATTACAGACTTGATGATCTGCACAAACCCTTGTAGGAATAGCTGTGCCTTAGCTTTTTATCTGTTTGTAATATGCTAGTGTTTATGTATTTATATTTATGTATTCCACATTTATTCTGTCAGTGAGAGAGGCAGCTTATATTTGACATTTGAATGTTTAGCTCACCTGAGGATAATCTAGGATCCAGGCTTGGTCATGAATATGTTTGACCATACTGTTACATTAAAAAGGATTATGATAAAATCTGTTACCCATTCAATCATTGTCCTTTTATCTTTTAGAATCGAGTTTATAGCTTTGAGACAGACTGACATCCTGTTCACTTTCATGTAAACAGACCTATGCCTACTACATGTTTATCATTTATTTAAGATTTGGTCTACAGTTTTTGAGACTTTGTTAAATAATGGCATCAATGAGTTCATTTATATTTCATTATCCGAAGCATCGAGTTGAAGTATTGAATATCCAGTGGTATACTTTCACACAGAAATTGAAATTACAAATTTGTACCGTACATATCAAAATAATTTGTACTTGTAATCAACAGAATAACTTAAAAAATTTAACTTTATTTTCGCAAATATGTACATTTTTTTCTAGCAATTTATTTTGTACATCATTTTTCAAACCAGATGACATGCAAATTTTTTCATTTTTCATAATGAAATTGATTGTATAACTTTAAAAACAAAATAATTTTTACAACTTTTTGTCTATAAAATCAAAAGCATTACATTTCTAAAAAAAAAATGCATGTAAACTTTATACAACATCTTTAAATTATCCTGCACAGATTGATTATTTTAATGAATTATTTTGCAAATTTAAATCACTGAATGGTAAATCTAACACAATAAATATTGCACTATCATGTAATCATGATTCATAATAAAGGAATGTCTGAATCTTACAAAGGGTAGCATATATAAGTCACATAATTACCCACCTGATTTAGTGATAAGTATTCTTAATTTCTTAAAATAAATATTCTGTTTTATCAGAATTCTTGGAAATTTCTTTTTAGGAGTAAAGGTTAACTTAGGGATTGATACAAAAACTCTGGTGAGCTTATGGGCCTATAGGTCTATTTCATTGTTCTCTTATTAATAAAGACTTTGAAAAATATTACTATTGTTGCTATTTCTTTCCAATATTTGCGAAGATTTTTATGTTCCAGACTACAATATTACAACGTTCTCGGTAACTGAGGAGACGGAATCAAATAATAAAATGCCCATCTTTGGTGTGTCACGTTTATGAAGGTAGCGGACATAGCAGAAAAAGAAGTAACCTCTCTCTCTCTCTCTCTCTCTCTCTCTCTCGTTATCTAATGGATATATTTATTATATTGTCTATCAGTACTTTCCACTGAAGAAGCAGCCAGCGTTTCGGTCTGTGTCGTTTAAGGTTTAGAAATCTGACTACAAACTCTCATTATAGAAACTTTTGATCGATCACAAAATAATTCACGCTTAGTCTATCTCAAAAGTGTAAAATAAATTTCAGTTTATCTTTATCATCATTTATTAAAGGTATTTGAACTAACACTGTCACTAAATAAATTATACTCTATTAAAATAGTGCGTTTGAAGACGATTAAAGGTTCAAGAAATGTGTACACGCGAACAATAACAGGTATTAGAAATTTGGAACGAAAATGTAGATTTTTTTATAGCCAAAAAATAGTTACTTGTAGTGCAGAATTACATACGTGTAACAATATAAGATGACTGGTGATAGATAACATTTTTGTTCTTTTGTTAATTTTAAATCAGCGAGCACTTGCCACTATAATTACATTTCTACACTACAAAGGACCTGTAGATATTGAGATTTACATGATGTGTCTTGTATTTTGGATTAATGGGAATCAAAATTGGTATATGGCAAAAAAATTTATTATTTGATCGAAAGTGTTGTAAAGGACAGATGAGTAAACAGTGACTTATATATCGACTATTTACGACTTTATGGTGTAGTATAATTCTTTAATACTCAACATGCGCGGATCCAGATAATGTCTCTGGGGGTCCGACGGTAATTTTAGTTTGCCGGGAGGGGGGGGGGTGTTCTGAGGCATATTTTTGGTGATTTTATAATGAAATCTAAAGAAACTTTAATTTTGAAGGGGGGGGTCCAGATCCCCCCTTTCTAGATCCGCACATGCTCAGTAATATATTTGACTGAGTTTTTACAAAATAACTGGCACTGTATATCCTAGATTCCCTGACTTGTCACAGTATTACAGTATTGGAAATTTGAATTTTCTGCGTGGTTACAAAATTATTTCTATTGTTACGTTTTTTAGGTAACTCGATGGTTTAGGTTGTTTTTATTTTTATTTTAAATTAAAATTTGGATTTACTACATGTATATTGCAGCACATTATACAGATATATACAATATGATTCTTTGAGTTTGGATATTGTGAGATAAAATTAAAGTAATTATTTTTTACTATCAAGTAATTGTATGAGATAAAAAGTTAACAAAACACTGTACGTTTACAGTCCAAATATTTGTATAGAAGTAATATTTAGTTAATTTTTCCATTTAAAATTGTTCGTGAACATTAAGAGCTGTGAATGAAATTAAAAAGATGCGAGAATTGAGTGTAGACTTTCCTCATTAATCGGTCAACTACCGACCCGACAAATTACAATTGTTGTCCCCTCAAATGTCAGCATTCCTCCGGGAGAAGACATGACGATCGACAGATGTGTAATATTCTACTTACTATAGGTACATCGTACTCATTAAATAGTCATTTTCCTGGAAGCTATTCAAAAATTTTAAGTAGGGAAAAGTGCGAATTAATGTATAAACAATTACTACATTGGATATTCTTCAATCAAAATATCGCTGATACAGTACACAATTAATGCTGATGTGAATGTGTCAATTTGTTTGTGCTGTTTTTTGTTTGTGACAATCTGGAACAATACAGTTACTGTATGGCGATTGGAGGACTTTAACTTTTGTACTTTTCTACGACAAGGAGTTGATTTATGTCCGATTTTGTTTTCTGTTTTGACAATCGTAAAGCAGCGCACGTGTTAATTTATTAATTAATCTCCAGGCAAAACCTTCCTCATCACATTTATTAGTAAATCATTATACTTATAAAACTTACAATTAACACTGTATCAGTGGGTTGGTAATTATTTCCTGTCAGTGATTGAAAGAGACTTTATAAAAACAAGTCCAAGTCTAGATTCCGGACTTGTTTTCAACATTAAGTCACATTTACACAAATTATATATGCCCGTAGAAAAACTAAATCATAAATAATATACACGTATATTTATATGATGTATATTTCAAATTAAAATCAGAGAACGTATGCAGTGATTGGGAAGGCCAAAAATGTCAATGGGACTATGGCCCCACAGTTATTGATTTTAATGGGCCATTTTCATAATGAAAGGGCCATCTATTTATTCATTGGGGCCATTTTGTAAAATTGAAATTATCAAGGACCAACCTAGAGCAAACAACTTCTATAAAATTTAAAAACTTAACGAACTGGTTAAATTTCATTTATTTGATGTGTTTATACATTTCACTGATGCAATTTTTGTTATGGTGTTTGCTTAATGATAAATAAAATCAGTCTCTGTACTTCTGTGTTTTTTGGAGGTATTAGTCAAACCCTTTGACCCAATTATTACCGTTATGTAGAGAATCTTTCAAACTTTGAAGATAACTGTAGGGAATGGTTTTTCTTATTATTTAAACATTAATTTTACGAGTTATTAAATAATTACAAGTTACAACTAATTGTAGTATCGACACTTAAATAAATAAACATCGGTTGTAATTTTCAATGCAGTGTGGTTGCATCACCCGTATTTATAACCCCTACAGTAACGATAAGCATGGTAAGACAGTCGTGAGTTTTAATAATCACAACAGGGATTAATTGAGGCTGTGAAAACGTCTTTTCAATTAGATAATCATCATTTTACTGCATTTGGGGTTAGTTTACATAATGGAGAACTCAGAATACTGGGCGACTTCAAGTTCTCTTTCGGAGGAAATTCTGGAATAATCTACCACGCATAAAAGAGTGGAAACGTTTTTACTGGTTGTTTATTTCTGTTTTACCAAACACGACCAATGAAATTTGATGTTTTAAAACAAATGTATTAAAAGACGATTAGCTAAGTCGTACAGAGTAAATTTCCAGCGGACATCGCTAAAACTTGTATAACCGATGAGAAATTTGAATGCGCACTTCGGCGCGTAGAGTAATTGATCTAATGCGCCATTTTTCTCTTAAATGCGACTATGGCGCGTGGCGCAGGTCCTTCCCAATCACTGCGTATGATATAAGTGAAAATCTACACATGTAAACCGATATAATTATTGTTTCTAAATCTAATTAAAATAGTTTCTATAACAAAAAAACACATCTAAAAATCTTCGTTTTTCTTTGACCCCGATTTTGGAAACAACATCTATAATCTCGAGTAGAAATGACTCGTATTCGGTATATAATATCATTTATCATACTACATTATGACAGACTGTAATACCTTGGACCTAAATCTGACAATTTGGAAGACAAATTGAGATGAAAATAATGGCGCATCTTTGACAAGTGATATGTTTTTTTTTATGTTTTGAAAACCTGTTCTGTGTGTTTATAGAATAGCATTCTTTATACTTAGGCCCTAATATCAAAGCACCGTGTTATGATTTAAATTTTACCAAGTACTGCCTCCATTCCATTAGGTATAAACCTGCCGAGGGTACATGCGCATAATCATATACTCTCCTAAATTTAGATTAAGCATATTTAGACTGCTGTCGAATAATTTGATTTCGGTGATATTTGAAAATATTCCCCGACAATTGCCTCAATATACGTACTACACCGCTATTACATGTTTATGTATGAACAGACAATAACAAGTTCGGCGACACATTTCAGCCAGTTAGTTGTCAGTGGTCGAGATAAGTATGTCTGACGTCACATGGTGTCGTCTGCTTCTTTGCCACTGGGACAGAGAGTTCGTCCAGGTCAAAGCTTGTCAAACATTTATTGCCCCTTATAGAAGGATAATTAATTCCCCTAATTACACTCCATTAAGCCGGAAAATGTCCTGACCGAAGGATCTTCTACTTCGAAGCTTGATACTGAGGTTTAAAAATGACGTATAGGAATACGATTCTTGTTTGTTTTTTAACTTTAAAAATGTTACATCAACAGATCATTTGGAGGTTGTAATTATCTGTTTTTGATTCACGCTCAAAAACACTTATCTGATATAAAAGCCATAGAAATTCATTTTAATTTTCATTGTATATTCTGTCCCGATTATATGACGTTAAACAATTCTTCACGTGAAAATAAAGTTTCAACATCTTTCAAAGGCCTGCATTTAATGGCCCCGCCCAGCTGGTGCAATTAATAAGACTCGGCCATCCCTCGCCATTACTCGTTTCTAGTCTTATGATGCGAGGATATTAAGTCCGGTCGTTTGACAAAACCCCGCGAACATAAATCACACCATCTGGCGGGGATTAGGCGCTGGAAACAGGGGACATAACCTGGAACAATAGGAGACTCGGTGACTGAGTGAAAATGACACAGAATCGGAATCAATGAACACTGTCGGATATTGTACTTTCTTTTGTCAGGGTAAGTTACTACATCTTAAATTTCAAGGGTCGGGATGGATAAAGTAAAATCAATCTCTCTCTCTCTCTCTCTCTCTCTCTCTCTCTCTCTCTCTCTCTCTCTCTCTCTCTCTGCACGTACATAAACTAACTACATTGAAAATGAATTGCATTGAAGAGCAGTCTCGTTTTCAAAAGTAGTTTGTGTTTGTCTTGAAACATTGTGATGTTTACCGAAAAAATCCTTGATCACTGCATAAATTAAGTAAATCTGGAAAGTAGATTTCAAATGTTTTAAATTCCATAGGTTTTTCTATTGTACGCACATGCAGAGTGCTTATAACATGAAGGTATTTCGTGGAATAACTGCTACTGTATCGTTTCCTTTGATAGATTTTTCCTTCAGTTGTACAACAAAATGTACGTTTAAAAAGGCTTATCAAGACATTTTGCATCATAGATTTTGTATTTTTTTATTGGTTTGGGTTGATCCAAATTCGACATACAAGTATGCCAATTCAAAAACTTGAAAGATTTTATTATTATATTTCTTCGTGTTCGATCAGACGTTCTCCTATACAGTATACGGTGTGTGGCAAAAGGAGGCAATCCATGGTCAGTTGTTGGCACTCATTTTTTGTTCCTTTGCCAAGCAGTTAAATACTTGAAATTGAATTAATGAATTCATATATACATGGGCGGGCTAATGTATTGGTGAAAGACATCAACATGCATGTAATATATTTTCATTCGTTATAATTTAGCCGTTTAGTTTGAGAAAAAGAGATCCAAGGAAAAAATGTTATCTTGCGACTTCTTTGATCCCTAGCTAAGCTGTATTGAACTGTTTAGTTATGTTCGTTGGGATGTAGCAGTAATCCTCTACAATTAATGGGACAACATAAAGATCCAACGATTTTACAGTTTTCTCACAGGCTTATGCCAATTAAACTCTCACCATCACCCCCTCCTCTCTCTCTCTCTCTCTCTCTCTCTCTCTCTCTCTCTCTCTCTCTCTCTCTCACTGGCTTTTTATTGTGTGTAACTTAAATCTAATCGGTAAAGTTTAATTAAAGTGACGTCACAGTGAATGAATCAAACTTGCTTGACACCGATTGGTCGAAATGGACAGGTATCAGTGACAAGGACACATGTCAAGTTCCCGTCCCCACTTCCTCGCTCGACCGATGTTCTTATACGCTCTTGTATCACACGTACTCTATATTACAAGCTCCTCTAATTAATTAATATACATGTAATGAAATTAATAAGGACATTAATCCTGTCGTTATCAATAAAAACAAGAAGTTTTTGATCATGATGAAACGGCCCCCTCACTCCATCTCCACGAGTCGATTTGCGGTTGCATATACTTATAGTTTTTCATTCACTCTCGTGGTGTTTTCCCATGAATATGTAAATACTAGTTTATCTGGAAAATATAAATTTTGTTGTCATGTTTTGAAATCAGCAATTGACAAAGTGTTTTCTAACAGTGAGTGGAAATTTTGTGCCAGTGAATTAAATCAACGATTTCTACATGTATATATATGGATATTCCTGTAAATAGCTTTAAATGCTTAGAGTCTTTTAGGTAAGGCTATTATTTTACTGGTTTGTTTTTCTACTCTAACGTGCCAAAAGTATGTCAACCTTTTTTTTTATTGATCAAAGTAGATTCAATTTGCACTTTTTAACATACAATAAAATAGTTTTTTGACAACTCATATTCAAAATTTCATATTTCAAACACAACACGAAGATATTTTTCAAGTGCTCTACTATATATCCTTTGCAATATTAGAGCCGAAAAATCTTACTTTGGATTGTAAACATCAAATCTCAAGAACTGAAGGTGGGAAAATAATTAAATATGAAGCCAATAAAAGTCAGAGAAATTTTGAATTTATCAATCCAAGCCTTTTTAAAATCGGTCAAGGAGTTATTTTTAAATGAGTCTTGAAAAAAGTTGGTTTTCAATGAAATATTTAGTGAAAAAAAAGTGACATCCTTTTGGCACCTGACCGTACCTATGATTATTTATAAGTTATATTTCCTTTCTGCTTTAAACATTCTAAATAATTCTTCACAACAAATTAATAATCGGTACATTTGTAATTCCATACCAAAATTAATGACTAAAACACCTCCCTCTTAAAAAAATATATTGCATACGCCCCCCCCCCCCCCAAAAAAAAACAAAACAAACAAAGTTGAAACAAAAACTTCGCTTTGATTTTTCAATACAGTTACTTTCATTAAAGTAGTAAGTTGATTTATATCAAAGCATGTCTTCGCGGCTAACTTTCAGTTATCAGAGTCTTTTAATACAAAGAAAAGTGAAGTTGTGAGCGCATCAAATTAACGAGGCCGAGTACAGAACGAGTACGCACGCTTTCGCGCAGCGTTTCATTTGTATTGTGACGTCATCTTTTTGCTTGGTTGACGCCATGGCGTGATAGTTTCAACTGCAGATATTCAGCGAAATTTGTTGAAAATGGCTCGTTTAATGCGTAAAATTAATGTTATATTGTGGAATAAACATATCTGTCTCGAAGTATAAGCTATATTTGGGCTCGGGTCGAAAACGTGAAGAGGGTTCAGCAGGCCTAACCCTCTGTCACGTTTTCTTAACCCGCCTAAATATAGCTTAATTCATATATTTCAAGACAGTAACCATGTATTTTATATCAATGACCCTTAATATGTGATGTTATATATTTTTTTATTACTTAAATATGTCTGAATGCTTTAATATTACTATATAGATCACCTTTTCCGCCTTTGTCAAATAAAAAATAGCCATTATCTGACAAATCTGGGAAGTTGGGCATACAAAAATCAACTTTGATAAGACCCCTGGAACAAACCAGGAGGTAAAAGGTTTTTTTTATTTGACCATTTGATGCCTTTTAGCAATAAATTTAATATGTAGAACAGAAAAAGAAATCCCTAGGGCAGAAGTTTAAAAAAATGTGCAAAATTGATACATTTCAAGCGAAATCCCATAGGGTCCTATGTTAAAGTTTAACAAACTTTGAGATGACCCCCTAAACAAACGGTGTGGTAAATGTCTTATTTTTTAATCTTAGAATAGTAATTATTTCAGTAGAAATTCATGTAAAAAATTTCATTAAAAAATCTAGGGCAGAACTAATTAGACCCGGCCTCGTTAAATAAAATTGGTGGCGAAAATAAAGATAAAGGAGAGTTCGAGCAACATTTTCCGAAAAAAGAATCATACAAGAGATGGGTTACGGTCTGAAAACCAACCCTGATATCGAGGAGAGGGTCACATCTAGTCAAATATTGGGAATATTAATTACCGGACTGGTTGGTTAGTGCACTTCGCGCATATGACCTTGTGACGTCATGACCACAGTTATGGTGATGACGTGAATAATTTTGACTTCCGGCAGAATGAAAACAATGTATTTTCAATATTTACAGATAAATTCATACCGTAAAACTGTACAGAGAAGCCTGGCAGCAGAAAATCGTCCGCCATGCGAACAAATATGCTAACTGCACCTAATGCTACATCAAATTTTACACCGCCGAACACAACAAGAATACCCAGTAAAACTTACCACAATGAAGCGTCACATGCGCTCAACATCATATTTTTCATTTTCTTTTGCTGTGCCTTGGGAGGTGAGTTATAGATTTATATATTTTTTTTATATTATACATTTGATTTTTTTCTCGAAAATCATTACAGTAAACTTTGTAAGAGCTTCAAACATACAAAAATTTCTTCACTCAAAATGTGCTGTAAACAAACCAGAATGTTACTTTTGATATGCCTAATTTTTTTCCCACATGACATTCACTTTCAGCCCTAGTTAGACAGATCATCCATGGGCTGAAGATCCGGCTGCCCTACACTGTGGTGCTATTGGTCCTGGGGGTGCTGTTTGGGCTGCTATCCACAAACAATGCCACGGTCCACTCCTACGCCCGTGTGGTGGAGACAGACCCCCACCTTCTGCTGTTCATATTTCTGCCTGTACTTATCTTTGAGTCAGCGTTTGGAATGGAGGTCCATACATTTATGAAGACTTTTATGCAGGTTTTACTTCTGGCCATTCCTGGGTTAGGTAAGTTTTTAATCCTGCTTGTGTACAGTTTGATGTCTGCCTTGTTGCAACACTATTTGGAGGTTAAATTCAACATGCTGATAAGTTTTAAAAAATAGTTTTGGAAAGATGTTAGTTTGTTTCCAGATATTTTTTTAATATTGAAGAGGTCAAAAACGTAAAGAGACCTTTCCCATGAAATCAAACAATTAATCATTCAATCAATCTATGTATCAATCCATTAACTCCCCTTACCTTGCTATGTATCTTTCAATCAATGCTTTCTTTGATCCAGCGGTGGCGTCCCTGTTCACCTGTCTGCTGGCCAGGTACCTGTTTACCTATGACTGGGACTGGAACATCGGCATGATGTTTGGCTCCATCCTCAGTGCCACAGATCCAGTGGCGGTGGTGGCTCTACTGAGAGATCTAGGTCAGTCGCCACACACCACATGATGAAAAAGGATACTTAACAACAGTTTATTCATATGTGGACATCATAATACATTTTTATAACCGTTGAATCATTTAGATTTGTGGGGGCCAATTAATTGTTGTGCCTTGTGATGTAAACTGTTGATGAGGGGTACCTAACAAATAAACATATATCGGTTTTACAGTATCATAATTTTATTTTTATATATATATATATTTTTCCAACTATACTTAGGTGCCTCTAAGCAGCTGGCTATGGTTGTAGAGGGGGAGTCATTGATAAATGATGGAACAGCCATCGTCTTTTACAACGTCTTTGTTAAACTGGCAACATCAGAGGAAGGCCTCACTGGTAGGGAAAACACAAGTGATTAGATTTAAGTTACATGTACGCTTGTTCCTTTTAAACATATCCATATCATTGGAAAACTACAAAATATCATCATTTTATTATTCTATCAACTCTTTTAATCTTTTATTGCTAACACAGATATGGGTAAGATTATAGTTTCTTTCAAATCTAAACAGTATATGAGAGAGAGAGAGAGAGAGAGAGAGAGAGAGAGAGAGAGAGAGAGAGGTGTTTATACCTACAATTTAAGATTTTATAGACTAGTTGTTAAATAAACTGCGAGTATAGTTACTTTGTGTAGACACTTAATTAGTGTTAATTTCACTGTTCATGAGTACAGATATGTATATAACTATATGTTGTAGTTTGTAAACTTTATAGCTGTTTATAGGTAAAAAATGGTAAACACATACACTTTTCCCCTCATTGTCTATTTCAGGTGGAGAGATAGTGGTGGGGTTCCTACAGGTTGCCCTAGGGGGCCCATTGTGGGGGTTCTTTACAGCCAAAATCACTCTGTTCTGTCTGTCCCGAGTCTTCAACGATGCTCTGGTAGAAATCACAATCACCCTGGCCTCCACATACCTGACCTTCTATATAGGTAAGTAAAACATCCACATACCTGACCTGTACATAAGTAAGTTAAGCCCCCAAATACCTGACCTTCTACATAGGTAAGATAAGCCTCCACATACCTGGCTTTCTACATAGGTAAGATAAGCCTCCACATACCTGGCTTTCTACATAGGTAAGATAAGCCTCCACATACCTGGCTTTCTACATAGGTAAGATAAGCCTCCACATACCTGGCTTTCTACATAGGTAAGATAAGCCCCCACATACCTGGCTTTCTACATAGGTAAGATAAGCCTCCACATACCTGGCTTTTTACATAGGTAAGATAAGCCTCCACATACCTGGCTTTCTACATAGGTAAGATAAGCCTCCACATACCTGGCTTTCTACATAGGTAAGATAAGCCTCCACATACCTGGCTTTCTACATAGGTAAGATAAGCCTCCACATACCTGGCTTTTTACATAGGTAAGATAAGCCTCCACATACCTGGCTTTCTACATAGGTAAGATAAGCCTCCACATACCTGGCTTTCTACATAGGTAAGATAAGCCTCCACATACCTGGCTTTTTACATAGGTAAGATAAGCCTCCACATACCTGGCTTTTTACATAGGTAAGATAAGCCCCCACATACCTGGCTTTCTACATAGGTAAGATAAGCCTCCACATACCTGGCTTTCTACATAGGTAAGATAAGCCTCCACATACCTGGCTTTCTACATAGGTAAGATAAGCCTCCACATACCTGGCTTTTTACATAGGTAAGATAAGCCTCCACATACCTGGCTTTCTACATAGGTAAGATAAGCCTCCACATACCTGGCTTTCTACATAGGTAAGATAAGCCTCCACATACCTGGCTTTCTACATAGGTAAGATAAGCCTCCACATACCTGGCTTTCTACATAGGTAAGATAAGCCTCCACATACCTGGCTTTCTACATAGGTAAGATAAGCCTCCACATACCTGGCTTTCTACATAGGTAAGATAAGCCTCCACATACCTGGCTTTCTACATAGGTAAGATAAGCCTCCACATACCTGGCTTTCTACATAGGTAAGATAAGCCTCCACATACCTGGCTTTCTACATAGGTAAGATAAGCCTCCACATACCTGGCTTTCTACATAGGTAAGATAAGCCTCCACATACCTGGCTTTCTACATAGGTAAGATAAGCCTCCACATACCTGGCTTTCTACATAGGTAAGATAAGCCTCCACATACCTGGCTTTTTACATAGGTAAGATAAGCCTCCACATACCTGGCTTTCTACATAGGTAAGATAAGCCTCCACATACCTGGCTTTCTACATAGGTAAGATAAGCCCCCACATACCTGACCTTCTACAGGATGAGTTCAGCCTGCATTGAGGTAGAGCTATAATAATCACTAACTTTGTTTGTGTGTCTGTAGGTGAGGAGTACCTGGGTGTGTCGGGGGTGCTGGCCACGGTGGTCCTGGGGGTCACCATGAACTCCGAGAAGACCATGATCAGTCCCGAGGTGGAGCACTTCCTTCACAGGTAGAGATGGTCACACCAATTATACACCTCATTCTTGTGTCCAAACCATTGTGTATCGCTATTGTGTAATGATATGATATACTACAAATAACCTCTTTGTTTTAAAAAGCTTTTGACATACGACTAAATTTATAAATAACGTAAATTATTAATTATATAATTAAACCCGTGTAATGTAAATATAGATATTGCAGTAATTTAGAGAAAATGTATTGTATAATCTCTAGCTGCATTGACCAAATTGTCCATGAGACCAAAAAGAATTACAACTATGTTATAAGTTCTTTTATAAAACACAGCCTTGCTAAAGGTTGCCATAAATACTGTTAGCAGAAAAAATGAAACAAATATGTTGTCTTGCCTAAGGTATTGACAGTTGGTTTGTGATTGCAGATTTTGGGAGACCCTGGCCTACATAGCAAACACCCTCATCTTCATCATTGTTGGCATGGTGATCGCAGAGAAAGCCATTTTTGAAATCCACGGCATTGACTGGTTTTACATGTTCGCATTGTACTTTGGAATATTTGTTATAAGGTTTGTATCTCTTTATTTGATGGACCTTTTATTATTGACATAAACCATATTTTAAGACACTTAAAATGTCAAACAATCTGGATGGCAAGGTGCAGTTTAAGATACGATACATAACGGGGACCTAGAGCTATTTGTCAATGCTCGGCTGTTAGAAGTCAGTGTTATGTAGCAGTCTGACAAACGAGGTCATTAATGTAAGTAAAGTAATGAAAATAAACAACAATTAAGCGTGTGGTAATGGCCAGGTAAAAACACGTCTGACTTGCTACCTGTGCGGTGCAGAGCTGGGGACGTTTACAGTCCTATAGGTGTGAAGATAAGGGCATTCTCCTGTCTCACAGACTCCCAGTCTACGCCTAGGTGACTCGTAAAAAAGCATGTTATAAAACAATATTAAAAAGTTTTCATTTCTGTAGAAAGGTTGAGAATCTTTGGAACTGGCTATCCAGTTTCACACTTATCTACACGAATAAATATACTGTTTCTTTAGTGCATACAAAGTTTTGGGTTTTTTTTAAAAAGATTTTTTACCTACTGTCATTGATGTGACACGAAATAGTTATTTTTGGTCCTATTTTTAGTTTGTAGGCTTGTGAAGCTAAGATGGAGCATTTGCAGTAAATTTCAAATAAAACAAATATTTTGATCTTATTCCAGCTTAATTTCCATGGGTCAAATTAAAAGATAATTGGTCAAACTGTAGATAAATAGTTCTGCATAGAATGACATATACCGGTACAAACATTTTAATGGTGACAAGAAATCTGTACAGTAGTAGAAGGTCCCTATAAATGCAGTGTTCATGATGATTACACAATAGATTTATAACTAGGTGAACATCAGAGCAGCCCCCCTCAGGTGTTGGACATGTGAATTGCTTACTGTGAACATTTCTAAGTTCAACATGCATCAACTCAAAAGTGTTTGTGGGGGGGGGGGGTAAAATTAAACAGAATATTCATTAAAATGATATGAATGTGAATTTGCTGTCTAATGGACAGTTACACACATTATATAGGTATGGGTATATATATTTCTCTAGTCTGTCACAGTGACATGTGGTGAGGTGATAATGTATATTGTATTCTGTGTTCGTTTTGTAGAGGCCTGGTGATCGCCATCTTCAGTCCGATTCTACGACACACGGGGTACGGTCTATCCTGGCAGGAGGGTATGGTGATGACGTGGGGCGGTCTGAGGGGGGCTGTGGGGCTGGCCCTGGCCCTACAGGTGGCCCATCACGACGAGATCGACTCTGAGACTGTCGGCATCCGGGTGAGTAGACGGCCGATTCACTGCATGTGTGGTGTAAGGTGTAAGGGTGTACATACTGAAACGTTGTCTCATAATTGTGTTATTGTAGTTACTGGTATATATCTTGTAAGTCCTTGTATACATCAAATGACACAATTTTCAGTAGTTTTTTCTCACCTTGCATACCATCTTAACAGAACCTGAATTTAGTGCTCTCTGAGTAACAAGTACCTGTAGTTTCTGATTCATGTATCATAGTCTGTGACATTTCTGTCCATAGATTTTAGTCCATTTATCAAGTTTTGAGTTACCTGTACCTTTATTTTTACCTGTAGGTCCTGGTCCATGTATCGGGTATTGTGTTCCTGACTCTGTTGATCAACGCCACCACCTGCTCTGCTCTCCTCAATGTCCTTGGTCAGTAATCAAAATAGGGACTTTTTTTAATGTACTACCGTATAACGGGTAATTTTTACTGCTGTAATTTTTTAAGAATTTGTCATAAAATAGGGTGATTTGAATTTTTACGCGTTATTTTTTTACGAATTGGACATGTCCGTAAAAATTAAAATCATCTGTGGTAAAATGTGGAAATTTCACTGTGACTTTGTTACAGTTGACACATACATATACAAATCAGAAAATCGTTTTTCTGTTAACGATTCCTTATATTTATAGGTGAGTTTATACATTTACCTTTATTTCATATGTGATATACACTTTACTTACTCCTATTTATCTGGGTATCATCATTGATGTACACCATGTGCTCGTCTCAGTTCGATTTACCGGGAAAAAAAGAAAGACAACTCCATTTCAAAAAAAATTTCTCTCTTTCTTTCTTTCTCTCCCAACCAAAAAAGACATCTAGCTACTAATGTGGATTTATACGTAGTTTTAAAAAATACTCAAGACAGACTGAAAGATCTGCACTGTTATCACCACCTAACCAAAAACGCCCAAATATACCTACATGTACAGCCGTCAGGGACTGAGCTGAAGGTCATGAACATTACTCTCATACGTACGATGTAGAAATTTACGTGCGGTGTTTTTTTACTTCTGTGAAAATTTACTCGTTTAATTTTTACGGATTTATATAACTCGTAAAAATTAGCAGCACGTAAAAAATACCCGTTATACGGTATATTATAGCAAATTCATCTTGTTCCTTGTGCTGAAAAGAATCATGATTTTATAACTCATGTTTTACAATTATGATAATTTTGCAGGAATGAGTGACATCTCCCCTGCCAAGAAAATGTCCATGGCCAACTCACTGCGATTTCTGGAAGACATGCGGGAAAAGACATTAAACATGTTAAAATCAGACAGGTAAAAACTCACGGTACCTTAATCAGAGAAGTCTAGACTTTCCTGGTCATATAGATGATATATCTGTAGGTCCAGCACCACTCTGCTCAAGGGAGCTATAAGTAAACTTCTATTCACATTTGGTTGTTTCAGTACTTGGTATCTTACATTAAATCATTTGCTGAGTTGTCAAGATTCTAAAGGACAATAATCTTCTGATATTAGTCATAATTTACACAAAAAGAATGTTGGGGAAAGTAAAAATAAGATATCAAAAGTGGGCTTGTTTAACTTTGAAAAGCACCATTAAAATTGTCCAAACTTTCTATTTACTATCATATAGTAAATGATTAACATTGCAAACATATTGCTCATATTTATTTATTATTTTATCATAATTCATTTGTAATGTACTATCTCATTTAAATACATTAATTAATTTACATAAACCTTAGCATTATGAATTCACCATGAAATTTTTGGTGGTTTGATGCTCCGAAATTGAAATTTTGCATAAAAAAAATTTTTTGCATAAAATAAAGAAATCTACAACACACATATGATAATACAACAAGAAAGTATCGTTGACATTTGATCAGGTTTTTGGCCGACGCTGACTGGGACACAGTAGAGAAGAGCTGTGAAATTGACGACCCGTACATCACAACGCAGGAGGAAGCTGAGGTCGAGGACTCGCTGGACGTCCGGCCGAACTCAATCTGTCCGGAGTGTGATGCCAAACTCCCCGCCCAGTACACTCGCAAGGAGCTCCGGGACATGACCAATGAAGCCATCCTCAGGATGCTCAAGGCAGAGAAGGTGATGTACTTTATATGTCAATCTGCTGTACAATAACTGTCAATCCTTTGTAAAGTACTGTTCAATATTAAGCTGTACAGTTTATCATGGTTTATGTTGATCTGTTGTACTGTACCTGTCAATCTATTGTACAGTTCTTTTGACTAGCTATGGTAAATTACCATGAAGATGATCTTAAAGCTGCCAAAAGAAAAGTGATAGTGATTATTTTAGTCACCCTGATTTTTTATTTATTTGTTTATTATGATTTTAGATGAGTTACTGGCGACAGTTTGAACAAGGCATGCTGTCGAGGGAAGCCGTCCGCAAACTTCATGACTGTACAGATACCGCCGCAGACAAACAGGGGAAGTAAGTCAGGCTGTCAATGATTAATCGGAGCACCAATATTAGGTGTATACTCAGAGAACTCAAGATACGCTTTTAGAATCAGTTTTATTAATGACCTCAACTTATTCCAGATTCTTAGATGTAGATGAAATCAAAAAGAGCTGGGAAGTGCCCAAGTTTTATGTAAATGTGGTAAGTATTTAAAGAACAGAATGTAGATTTATGCTGTACTTGTTTACAAAGTTCTGATGTCAATATATACCAATGTACATTGCAAGTCCGCATGGCCATCTGTCTAGTATGATCTGAAATTTTATTCCCAATTTCAACTTTGCAAATTTTACAAAAATTTAATTAAGATGTTGCATAAATATATTTCAGAGCTCTTTTTAATGTTGGGGTCAAGGTTACTTAAGAACAACCTTGAAATCAAAACTCACATTCAGATTTCTGTTCTATTAATTCCAGAAAAGATTTGTGCTGCGTCTGATAGGTCAGGTTACGATACCCGCCCCTAAGTCGGAGGTGGTGCGACACCTGTACACGGTGACCCAGCACCAGGCCTTCTACCTGACCATGGTCTCCATCATCATCATCGACATGGTCAATGTGGCCTTCTCCATCGTCTGTCAGTACCATGACGACTGGAAGGACAAACGCAACATCTTCCGCAGCCTCAATGTCATGTTTGTGGCGCTCTACATCATGGAGTGTGTTGCCAAGGTAACAGCATTAAAATTGAATTATTGATGTTTTGGGGAAAATCTATAGTTTGAGAAAAATTGTCATATATAGTTTATAGGCTTTTGATTTTAAAATATACATGTACCTTTCAAAGGAAAACAAATTGTAAAGGTAACAAAATATTTTATTTATGATACCCATATTAATATAGTTCCAGTGACCTGTATTATCCCCCATTGACTTGAGAACTACTTATTCCCCCTTTTTTACATGTGAACTGACTGACTGTATAATTGGTTTTTCAACAGGTGCTTGTCCAGAGACAGGAGTACATCAGGACCGGCTGGAACAAGCTGTGTCTGGTCATCATCTCGCTGGGTATGCTGGACATCATCATCGGCTTCTCCCTCCCCGCTGTGTACGGTGAAGATCACAATGCTGTGGCCATCATCATCGTCATCTTCCTCCTCTTCAGGGTCATTAGACTCTTCCGGCTGCTGGAGGTCAGTGATAGATGTAAAATAATTAGGACAATGCAATTTGCCCAGTCTTAAATTTGCCTGCTGTCAACCAGGGCAAAAGGAGTGAAATTAATAGGTAGACAAATATTTCACTGTAAACAGTACATGTATGGATGTGATTGTGGCTTTATGATTTAATGGTGGCTGTATAATTCCTGCATACATGTTGTAGTGTGGACATTGATCTTGAGAGAACAATTCTTCTTTTAACGAAATGATAACAAAGACATCTTTATAAAAATACCCAGAATTTAGTAAAATATGAATGGTATAACCAGATAAATTTACAAACCATGCATCCTCCTTGTTTAGCCGCTGATGCCTCTGATTGTGAAGCTGTTGAAGCGACAGATCAGTAAACAGTTGAGTTACGGCTATGACGTTGGGCGGGGCTACGTGGCGGGGGAGGAGGAAGTCAGGAAGCTGATAGATCACATGATCGACCAGAAGGACATCGCCAAGAACCTCAAACAGTCCAGTGATAACGGGCGGCTTGACGTCATCCGATGTCTGGGTAAGTGTCTGAAGCAATTTGATGATAGTCTGGGTAATTGTGTAACAAAACCTAGAGAATTGTTGTTTGGATGTAATCTGGTGTCAGAAAAATATTCAGCAGTCTTTAAGAGTTCCTTGACTTAAAGCATCAGGATGTTAACTAATGTCTAGGTACACTAGAGTTGACTGTTCAGTTTTATCATCTCTGAGAGGATTTATTTTGATTGTCTCTGAGAATTGACTGTCTATTACAATTGTTTCTGAGAGGACTTTTTATTACAATTGTTTCTGAGAGGACTTTTTATTACAATTGCATGACTGTCCATTACAATTGTTTCTGAGAGGACCTTTTTATTACAATTGTTTCTGAGAGGACTTTTTATTACAATTGCATGACTGTCCATTACAATTGTTTCTGAGAGGACCTTTTTATTACAATTGTTTCTGAGAGGACTTTTTATTACAATTGTTTCTGAGAGGACTTTTTATTACAATTGCATGACTGTCCATTACAATTGTTTCTGAGAGGACTTTTTATTACAATTGTTTCTGAGAGGACTTTTTATTACAATTGTTTCTGAGAGGACTTTTTATTACAATTGCATGACTGTCCATTACAATTGTTTCTGAGAGGACTTTTTATTACAATTGTTTCTGAGAGGACTTTTTATTACAATTGCATGACTGTTCATTACAATTGTTTCTGAGAGGACTTTTTATTACAATTGTTTTGGAGAGGACTTTTTATTGGGAGTTGATCAAAATCAACTCTCCTATGCAGTTACTCAGACAAACGGAAAGTGAAACAGTGTTTGGACCTCAGCACAAATCATTGCTGCTGACAAGACTTAGTTCTTGAAAATAATTGATAAATTCGATGTAAGGTATGCTAAAGCATTGTTTTTCAAGGAAACTTATTTATAAATAATTTGAAAATAGTCAAATTTTAAATGGTACGAACAATTTAAATATTTTTTGTAGTCGTATGCATTCCTACGCCAGAGTTCAATATAGTCTCGTTCAACTCAACGCTCGGCTGTCTCCGTAAATCTTTGTCGGAGATTTACGGTGTTAGCCGAGCGTTTGGTTGAACGAGACTAGAGTTCAAAATTGCTTGGATCCATACAATTTTCGAGAAATATTTCTATTACTGATAAATAGTTTGATTGAATTAATTTTATCTTGAGATATTATTCAACATGATTCATATGGGGGTTTCTCGACATTCTTGTCGAAAAAATCCAAAAATTCATATTATAAAAATGTGCGTAGGACCTAATTCAAATTAGAAACTACATGTACTTGTCATGCAAAATAACATATCATTGATTATAAAATAAATAAACATCGACAAAATCAACTCCTGTCAGTTCTTCAGTACTTTGATTATGATTGCATAATTGTTCATTACAATTGTTTCTGAGAGGACTTTTTATTACAATTGCATGACTGTTCATTACAATTGTTTCTGAGAGGACTTTTTATTACAATTGTTTCTGAGAGGACTTTATTACAATTGCATAACTGTTCATTACAACTGTTTCTGGAGGGACTTTTTATTACAATTGCATTACTGTTCATTACAATTGTTTCTGAGAGGACTTTTTATTACAATTGCATGACTGTTCATTACAATTGTTTCTGAGAGGACTTTTTATTACAATTGCATGACTGTTCATTACAATTGTTTCTGAGAGGACTTTTTATTACAATTGCATGACTGTTTATTACAATCGTCTCTGAGATGTGACTGTTTATTTTGATTGTAGGCATGTTACAGAAGCAGCACCCTGACATCGCGCTGTCCATCAAAACACGTCAGGCGATCCGCAGCGTGCTCAACAACCTGAGGGATGGCGTCCATGAACTGCTGATGGATGGGATCCTGGAGGAGGCGGAGGGCACCAAGCTAGAGAAGGTAGGTCAAAGGTCAAACAGAAGGTTAGACAAAGGTCAACCTTAGAGCTTAGATCAGACCAAATGTTACAGTCAAACTATATACAAAATTTAAAGAGAATGTCTGACTTGATGAAAAGGTCATAGAGAAGGTCACACTGAGACAGGTCAAGGGAAGTTCAAAAATGCTCAACCATTGGTCAGACAAAGCTCGATCTTAGGACAGATCAAATGTTATGGTCAAACTATATGGAGAGATCAAAGAGAATGTCAGACTTACAAAGGTCATGGAGAAGGTCAGACCAATACAAAGGTCAAAGAGAAGCTAGTTCAAAATAAAAAGGTCAATGAAAAGGTCTCTGGCAAATTTAGTGTATGATGAATTATTTTGTTTGGATTTTGATAAGTTGGTGTTTGTTGTAGATGATAGAAGAGAAGATGAAGCGGCTGTTGAGTTTCCCTCCCAGTCTGCCCCTGCCACCTCCTGACTACATGTTGAAGCATGTCTTCTGGCTCCGAAACGATGCCAAGCTCATAGCCTACATCAAGGTAACCCATGTTAAGAATATGAACACCATCTTGTTTTATAGTTGTACATTGATTCGGAACTTTTGCTTCAAGGTTTGAGACACTAATACAATCTCTTTTTAATGTCATTTGCAGAATCAGGCCAAACTAATCAGTTACAACTATGAGGATGTGATTATCTACGAGGGAGACCCGCCAGGAGGGATTTACATCATTGTGTCGGGGATGGTGCGGGTAAGTCTCCACCCCGGGAACCTGTATAAATCCCCAAACCTCCTCACTGACTATGATGCTCGGTACATGCTGACATTTCTGTTACAGATTACTAAAGCTTTACAATGTGATCACTTGTGCCAGGTCTGTATGTCCTCATTATTATAGGCTATTCCAGGGACTGATAGTCTAGCTAGTCCACATTCAGTGCTTTTCTCTCCATCTCTAGTGAGAGTTTTGTTTTACAGCTATTCTATGGATAGATACTAGAATACTAGGATGCTCACCCACTTTTTTGTTTCTTTCCCTTATCTGCATTTAGATTTCATAGCTATTCCACAAATAGATATTGTCCCCACATACAACTTCTTTTCTTTCAGAGCTCTTGGTAAGATTTTACAGCTATTCCATAGAGAGATTTCTGTCCCCCCCCCCCCCCCCCCCCCCTACAAATTTATCCACCTTCCGAGAAAAGATTTTGTTGAATTTATTCCACCAATTTGTTATTTGATTTCCCTAAATTATTTTCTCTGTTTTCTTTTCTCTTCATCTTCTAAGGATAGATTTTACAGCATTTCTACACACAAATTATCTGCCTTTTTACTGTGTCTGACTCTGTCTGTACCTGGTAGTTAGATTTTACAGCTATTCCAGAACATACATAAATTAATGACCTTCTGTTTTTTGCTTCTTTCTCTTCTGTAGTGAGATTTTACAGCTGCTCCACATATTTATAGTTTAGTTCTTTATCACTTTCTTTCCTTCTGTAGTGATTCCACTTGCAGATCTGATTTTCTTCAATCATTGCAGGCTATTGCTTACTTGTACATTTACAGGTTTCCAATATCCATGTCATCTAATATTTGTAAATATAACCTTTAACAGCTGGAGTCCACCACACAGCCTGGTAAACCAATCATCTACGAGGGTAAGCCTGTCAGTGGGTCAGGGCTGCAGGTCAAGGCCAATCTGATTGACTTCTTGACCTCGGGAAACATCATTGGGGAGATGGGGCTGCTGACCAAGAGACCGCGGTCAGCTACCGTCACCTGTGAGACAGCCGTCCAGGTAAATATCCTAGTACAGGTGTTGTTTCTGTAAATATATAATATTGTTATATTCAGTAGTATATTCTCACTATATAACTCTATATAGACGAATAGTCAATAATTGTAATATTAGCTCGTCCGAAAAATATTGACCGGTCAATATTTTATTGATATTGACCGGCTAGGAATAATATCTAGAGAACATTCCCTCTATTTCAAATAATCGCCTCTGATTTGTTGATTCGTAAACGATGACGTAAATAACTCTTCGCGACTCCAAAACAAGGTGACGTCATAATAGACGGCCAGTCAAGGCTAGTAAACAACGGATGCGCAATGCGACGGTTTGCTATCATAACGGATATCAGGATATGCGAATAACTGTGAAGTAAAATCAGGTAGAACATCTGTATGATAATTCTTACGGTCGGCGGAATATCACCAGTGACCGTTTGATGCTGAGGATATTTTGGAAATGAACTTTGCACAAAATTGATTTAGTGAATTCTTTGTTGAGCTGAGAAAATTAAGGCGAACTGTTTTCAATTACTTTCTTAAATTTTGGTTTGTTTCTTCATATAACAAAACAAATGTTGACTGTGTTTTCGGGCAACATTGATTATATTAGCCCCCTTGAGACGAAAATATTGCCCTCCGCTTCGCGTCGGGCAATATTTCGTCCCTCGGGGGCTAATATAATCAATGTTGCCCTCAACCCCAGTCAATATTTGTATATTGTGTGTTGTATGTGTTATTTCTGTAAATATATAACATTGTGTTGTAGGTGATGTTTCTGTAAATATATAATGTTGTGTGTTGTATGTGTTATTTCTGTAAATATATAACATTGTGTTGTAGGTGTTGTTTATCAGTGGTGAGGACATGGAGAAAGCGTTGGAGGAATTCCAGGACAGCGAGCCATCACTGGAGTACCGACTCTGGCATGTGTGTGCCAACCGCATCGCCACCTCCATACTGATGAAGCAGACTGCCTACCAGGTCAGTCCGTTTGAGCAATCTAGGTCTTACTGGGCAGACAGTCATTGGTCGGTTTGCCTGTTACTGGTTAAACAGCCTGTCATTGGGCAGAAGTTGCTTTATCTGTTGATGATTTGGAGAGAAGGAATCAATGCTGTACATGAACTTGTTTGTTTGTTTCAGGGCTGGACCAAGGAGAAGATCAAGCTACAGCTGGAGAACTCCTACCTGCTGGACTCGGATGACATCGATGTGTTCACAGTCGACTCGACCATGAGTGATGTAGTTCTCATCAATGGTGTGTACTTCATTACTTCTACTTGTAGAAGACTTTATAAATCACCAAAAGGTTAAACTAATGTTAGGCTTTGATCAAAAGACAGGGAGTTATAAGATCCAGTGTCATCCATTGGACTGGAAGTAATTATCTCTGCAAATTCTTGTACCAAAATAAATTTTTTGATGATCAAGTCATTCCTACTAAGTTTATTGCATGTCAGTACTTTTATTACTTAATTTGATTAAATTCATTATTTTATTTTCTTCAAAGTGACAGCAATCTTCATAATACATACTGTAACAGTGTCTGCCTTTTTGTGTTTTGTGTAGGACATGCCCAGAATGTGTTCACTAAAGAAGGGTTTACAGCACCCTGCTACATTCCTTGGACCGTTCTAAAACTAGAACTACTGGTACCTATCAAATCCTGTCTTTCCTTTCTTACAAAGAAACTTGAACTTAAATTTACTTGAAGTTGATATTATAATGTAAATGGTGACTAAATGAGTCCACCTGCTCTGTTTTTTGCAGCCAGAGAAGAGTCATAAAGTGGTGCTCCTGATCGTCCCCACCGAGATGGGCCAGCCCACTCACTCTCAGCACGTGTCGGGTCACGATGCAAAACACGGACATGGGGCGTTTGTCCGCTCCATCAGTCAGCTGTGTCTGAAGCATGCCTCCAACCACCGGACCAAGGTCATGTCCAAGTGGAAGGTAAATAAACCCCACCCCGCGTTTTCCGGCTTCATCCGACCACGCCTAAATTCCTGTCCATGTGTGGCCCCACGCTCAATGCTGCCCCCCTCTCCCCATGGAGGTAGTAGACAGAGAAGGCAAACCCTGGGGGCCAACCCTATCCTAGAGGATGAGGAGATGGAGGGGGAGAAGTGACCCACTCCCTGGGAGGGGGAGTAATGATACACACCTAACTGTTGCCCAAGATCTGTGCCAGAAACTGTGTGTGTCTGACCTTATAGTGTCCGAGTCTTCTGTGTTCTGTCTGTTTGTGACGTGTCTGTACTGAAATCAGGCGTTGTGTTTCAAAATCATAGATAATAAGACTCTAACAATAAATATTAATTGGAAAAAAATAAGTTATATGGTGTGGTTCATACACTTTGAAAGCTTTGAAGTTGTGTGTTTCAGGCAAATGAACATCTTCAGGTATTTTCATTATTCAGATTCTAATTTCCATTGTATTTCATATTTTATATTTTTTTCCTCCATATTTAATACATTAAAAAAAAAGCAAGCATTAAAAAATTCAAAAGCAAAATTATGTAACTTATTCTCTTATAAATTTTCAAGTAATGTTATGAGAGTTTCAGAGCTCTGTACATTTGTGCCAATTACAGTAATTTGATATATTACAAATCTTTGTACATGTATTACAATGATTGTAGCAAATAAGGACAGCAGAGGTTCCCATTTTGTCAGTTATTGTTGTTGTTTGTGTTTTAAATTTGGAAGTCCTCAAAAATTTTAATATATTATTTTTGTTTACTATTTTTTATCTTTATTCATTTTTTATTGCCATGACAATCTAAAAAAAAAATGATATGTAATTTGTTACTTTACTACATACTAACATTTCAAAATAATATTTCTAAAAATTAATTGCTAAATATCTAATAATCAAGAATGCTACTTAATTATTTCTTAATGCATGTACATTCATTAAGTGATTTATTTATCCTTTAATTAATCAGGAATCTCTCAAAAAGAATTGTAAGAAGAAGAGGTAGGCCATTGATCTATGAACTGCTCTGGCTTCACTGCTTCAATGTTGTGTCCCCAGCAGAGCTAACACAAAGCTTACACACAAACTGTCACCTCACAGGGCCTGTGTGGCTCACCAGAACATAGCATCCTTGTCTTAAGCACTCTACCACACTTGTATTAATGTTTATAGATTTGTGTATCTGTATTTGTGTATTGACTAACACTTCTGGTGTTTTGTAGAGGAATAGATTGTAGCCACAAACTCACAAACTAACCGACTAATCATTGCAGAAAATCCAGCAAGCAAAGAGTCTAGGGCTTTTGTCCAGCAAAAATAAGGAGTTATCTCCCGATCCGAAAGCACATGTTCAGTTCCAACCCAAGGCTGAGAACCGGTAAGTGCTGGGAACCAGGTCAGTGAGGAACTAGTCAAGTCAAAGATTTGTAATGTAACCAGTTTAAATTCAAGTCAAATACTTGTAACATTCATTCCAGTACATTTCAAGTTCAAGATATTTGGTATATCAGGATTATTTCATCTTTTATCACAGCATGTTATGGTTGGACAGGTAAATTGTGTTGACAAGCTTTGTGTAAAACAATCCTCGTAATTTCTGTTCATCTAACCTTCACTTTTGCACACATTGCACTGTGATTGTACACTCTTCAGTTACTTGTGCAAGTTAATCATTTTGATATCTTCTTTGTTCATGCTCCTAATTAATGAGTTGTATTTTTTCAGTTTAAAAGAGTTTTGAATTTCTCTTTTGAATAATGTGATGTAAACAAATTAGTAAACAATAAATATAATCATCTATCTTACCTTAATGAAACACTTGATTTAATCTATGGACTGATTTTTTTTTTTGCTTCCATGATGAATTGCTCAAATCAGCAGTATGATTTTCCTTTCTGACAGGGAGAGAGTGTTATTTACAGGAGCCCGTGCCTCCACCCCTGGGCTCCTAGAAGGGCGACCACTGAGATCGCTGTCCCTGGACAACCAGACGGTCAGTAACACGGAGCCAATGGACATCATACAGAGGTCAAACAGCGTGGACCCTGGGCCTTCTAGCAGTTCCTCCCTCGAAATGGACGGCAGCTCCTCCAGTTACAATAACTGTACCTCAAACGCAAAGACTAACCCTAACTTCATTCTCCGCTCTAGAATTATTGAGGAGAACGAGCAGCTTGTTTCTCCTGTTGTGTCTCCTGTTGAGAGCCCCGCCCTAGCTGTAAAGGAAAGCAGAAAGAAATCGGGGCATGCTGTGGTTAGCCCCTCTCTCTCAGTGAGTGACAGGGAGGAAGCGGGGTCTGACCCAAGCTCCTCCCCTGGACATCCTGTGAGTGACCGGAAGGACTCTTTGACTGAGCAGAAGCTGAACAGTGTGTGTAAGATTATCAGTAATGGTGTACCTCGAATTAAGTCTGAGAGTGAACAAAACAGGGATATAGTGAGTGGTACACAGGTGGACAGTGTGACCCCTGGGGGTGGGGGGACAGAAGGGACCTACGTCTGTACCCTGACCATCAACAATGAACAACCCATGACATCTCCCCAAGAGAGAGAAGAAACCAAATTCTGATAATATGATCTGACCGTAACACTGAATCCAAAATGTGAATTTACTATGTATACTCTTATTGAAATGATTCTATATGTACACTCTACATGTCAATTGTGATATTTCAATTTGTCATTGGATGTTTACATTCTTGTTAAACAAGCGTAAAATATGTTTAATGTATATATATGCATTACATGATTGTATAGGAATACAACTACTCATTTTATGTGTAACATTGAAGTTCATAATATATGCAAGTTACATGTACATTGATTACCGGTATTTTTTTTTCTGTGATTGTAATACCGTTTTATGTATTATGTGCCTCATCTAAATCTTTTGTACAAATGTACATGTATCCTTTATTCGACAAGTCTATATTTTGTATTTAACACATTCTACAATGTCAAAAGTGCTGCCCAGAACAAGATACATGTAGTATTAAAACGTAATCAATTAAAATGTAATCAAAGCATTTCGTCTTATTTAGGTTTATTTTGGTATAAAATATTATATGCCATTACTTATGCAGTGATACCAGTATTGAGGAATCGACCAAATTGTTCCCATTTAAATTACATATCAATTGAAATCATCATATGAGTTTATCTTTGGTATCACAAATTATGCAGATAAATTGAGGAATTTCACCGATTTGTTCCTATTTAAAAAACATACATGTAATGTCAAATGCAATAACAGAGTATGGACTACACATGTATGTTGGGTCCCTTTGGAACTGATCAGTTTTAGATTTCTTTCCAACAGAACCAGAGAAACCTCATACTGACACTATGGTAGAAAGTCACCAGTGTGTCTAGGAAGGCTGATGTGCTACATTCCTCATTACTTGTATTTACATTATGAGAGGCCACCTTGTATCACTGGTGTCTGACCCCTAGTCAGCCTGCAGATGTGTAGGGGAGGCAATACACTCTCATGTGTGAAATGACATAAACTGCAGTAAAACTATACAATAATATTCAATAGGCATTTATTTCATTCTATAAAACATATCTGTGGGGTGTTGGGGCATTAAAAAAAGGCACCAATAACCCAGTCATCCCGTTTATTTTCTGTCTTTTTTCTCAACACACACATTTATCCTTATGTCCGGTATAATGTCACAATGAATAATGTCATGAAGATCACATGACTTCACTCCATCACAGAAAGGTCACTCCAATGCCAAACTGCAAACCTGAATTTATACTGAAACAAAGAGTCAAATTTTTATTACAGAGGTTGATTTTTTTCTCAGTTACCTTTTATTTTTTTACATACACCGGTAATTGTTTTTGAATCATTACATGTATGAGTTTTTGATGATAAAAATATGTTCCATCTGACATTACTTCCTCAACAATTTTTCTATTCATTTTTTTTTTTTTACATTTTCATTGTCTATTGATCTTGTTACTCATCTCTTTTTTCTCCATTGCCTATTTTCCCTCTTTCATATAAGGATATCTCTCTCTCTCTCTCTCTCTCTCTCTCTCTCTCTCACCTGTCACCAGTCTGGGCTCTGACGGGCACCACATAGTTAAGCTCTAGCCGGGCTATGTTGCCCATCATCAGCACAATGCCCGCTCCATATGCCAGGCGGAACTCCTCAGATAGCCCACGTAAGTTTTCTATGATGGGTTTATCTGAAAAAAAGACATAAATATACCTGGCTGTTCATTATTTCAAGGTGAGGTTATGAACTTTTAAATTGTAATGATAGGTCATTCAAGATCCAATTCTCTTATACAATACATGTATTTGAGAGTACATGTACATCAAAAGGGATCTGTACAGTAGATTACAAAAACTAACAGATTATCTTGGTATTTGTAATAGTTAGTGGTATGGGACAATAATTACAATGACTGAATACCAGACATGTTTGGGATACCAAATTTTTCCTACTACTTTCCTACCTGTCTGTATGTTATAAACATTCCCAGCATTTACGAAGAAATGTGAGCGGAAGAAATCACCAAATCCGCCTTTGCCTGGCCTGAATGGGAGGGGTGTGTACAAATGTAGGCCACTGGCCCAGTAGACGTCACCACCCAGGGCGTTCCCTGTCAACAGATAAAGTACCAGCTTTAGTATTACCTAAACATAACCATCAAAATCACCACACTAATTATTCTGTCAATACAGAAAACATGTGTACAATATGTACATAAAACTTGAATATAACAAACATGGACATAGCAAAATTTACAGCTAAAACGAATTCTTATTCATGTTCTGGCAAGGTCCTTATATAAACCTATAGAAAATTGCCGTATAACCAAGTAATTACAAGACTTTTTAAAATGAATTTGCTGTAAGATTTCTTATAAATCTGCTATAAACAAACAGCGATTTAAAGTTACAAAAAGTTTTTCTTAAGGTGATGTAATTTAAAATTTGTTACATGTATATGTGAGTTTTGCTGTAAGCTTATTGGGGAGTACACGGTACATGTAGATAAAAATGTAGATAAAAATTCTTAATATTCAAAACATTATGACATATTCTAAAAAAGACTTTGTTACTTCTTTAAAACAATCTCAGACTAAAAAATATTTGATGGATTGGCAGTACTCAAATGAAACACTTAAAGATGGCAAACTTGTTACTTATTTATTTTTGAAAACTAACTTCAGACTGGAAAAGTATTTAACTATATTAAGACCTGAATACAGAAAGCCAATCTATAGACTGCGGATATCAGCGCATAGACTTTTTATTGAATCGGGCAGATATAATAACACACCTAGAACAGAAAGAATATGCAAAAATTGTACACTTAATAAAATTGAAGATGAAGAACATTTTCTTATCCAATGCAGCAAATTTACAAAAGAAAGAGAGGAACTATTTGATTTAATTTCATCTAAAGCAAAACATTTTACTAGTTTAGAAGATAAACAAAAACTATTTTGGATTCTAAACTGTGAAGAATTAGATATATTAAACTCTGTTGGTAAATTTTTACAAAAGGCATTGCCTTAATTTGTATTTCCTATTCAAATATTGGTTTTTTATTTTTCAATCATATGATAAACTATTTCAAATTTGTATGTGCATTTGTATCTTGACATATTTATGCATGGTGTTTAACATAAATATATAGAAGACACTATATTGAATGTATGGAAACATACATAATTATACATATATATATACATATATACTATTTAATTGTTCATGTCTGTCATAGTTCTTTAAATCATCCAGCTCTTTCCCTCTTGTATATGTTTATTGAATGTTTTATGTTCATTGGATGTTGTATGTCAGCAGTCTTCATGTTGCCCCTTGAGGGCCCTTAATTGGTTAATAAAGAAATTGAAATTGAAATTGTAGATAAAAATGTACAGTAACTCCTCACAGAATCAATGACCAACACAGTGTGACCTATGTAACTAGATCACTGACCACTGGACTCACCCTCACTATGAGGACCCACACCCTTGGTGTTGAACCCTCGCAAAGTCAGCGGACCCCCCAGAAAGAAGCGGTCGTTGATGCGTATCTCGGTGTTAGGGTTGGGGTTCTTCATGATCCCTCCGGCCAGGGACAACTGAATGACCTAGATAATGGACAGAAGTCTTTGACAAAAAGAATACACAAGAGACCAAGTCATTGTTATTTGTCCGATGGAAGAATAATAATAGAAAAAGGAAATGAAAAATTTATTGTTGCAAAATAAGGTACATATAACGTATTACATAATTATGATGGATGATAAAAAATATTTATATATTATATACATGTATCAATATTAAGTTTAGGTTTTTAGTTCAGATAATTTTCTGAACAGATTTTTTTGATCATGTGATATCCAGTTCTTAGTTTCTACATTCTACTTACACTGTCCAATATCAATTTTTTGTTAAACTGCAATTCCATATCATGTCTAAAAAATTCCACATTTCCTCCAAGACCTGCAAATTCCTGTCAATAGAAACCCAGAAATAAGGTGCAAAATCTTATGACGCTTTCAATCTGATAATTTGTTTTTCATTGTTTTTTTTGCAAAGTCTGAGTAGCTTTATGATTGTGTCTCGGTGCTGTTTGCTTTGTATTGTTTGTTTGTATTTTCAATTTTGATTATTTCATATGTTTTGTTTGATGAAATGAAGGATGAAAGGTTCTGACAATGGATTTTGTACAAATTATGAAATAATAATGGTTTATGATTTTAAAGATTTTTTTGAGGGAAGGGTGGTGTGTGTTTACCTGCTCCATTTTGATGAGTGATCCGCGACTAGGTAAGATGGGGCTGTCCCTCTCGTCTCGTGTGAACTGGTGCTGGTAAATAGAGAAAACACGACATGTAAGCTTTAGTGTTCATCTGTGCTAGGCTAATAATTCAACCTTCACTCACTATATACTACATGTATTAGTAAACAAATTTAAGATAAAACACAGGTAAATTATAAGAGTTAACAGCAACAAAATAGTATTTTGATAATAAACACAGTGATTTTGGGGAATATAGATAACTTACCATAATTGGACAAAATTTGATGTCCATCAAACTTACTATAGAGGATGCAGGCCTACGTATCCACACTAGACTTATTTTAGTTCTTTAGTAATAACACCAGACATTCTTTGACACTAATTCTGACACTGGAATTGCTTAACACAGGAATGACTTTAACACTAAGCTTACTTTTACACCCAAAACCACTTTGAAATTAAAGATACTTTGGTATTGGACTAACTATAAGAACTGTCTTAATTTGAAACTAGAGCTACTTTGACACTGGACTTGCATTGACACTGGACTTACATTGACACGAGACATACATTGAAACTGAACTTACTTGGACTCTGGACTTAATTTCACTATTAACTTACTTTGACACTGGGCTGACTTACTTTGACAATGGACTTACTTTGTCACTGGACTTAATTTTACACAAGACTTAATTACTTTGACACTGAACTTACTTAAAAGCTGTATTTATTTGTTCCGTGGACTCACTTCGCCACTAATCTATTCTGACAATGACTTTTCTTCAACACTGATCTCATTTTGACGCTTGATTTACTTTTAAACTGGACTTACTTTGTCACTTTACTTACTTCGACACAAGACTTACTTTGACACTGAACTTACTGTGATGCTGGAATTACTTTGACAATGGACTTACTTTGAAATTTGATTTACAATTAAACTGGACTTACAACCTACTTTGATGCTGGATTTGACACTGGAATAAAGTTTAAAAAATGACTTACTTTCAATTGACACTGGACTTACTTTGACACTGGACTTACTTTGACGCTGGACTTACTTTGACACTGGACTTACTTTGACGCTGAACTTACTTTGATGCTGGACTTACTTTGACACTGGACTTACTTTGATACTGGACTTTAAGGAATGGCCGGCTTGTTCTCTGACTGTGAAGGAAGTTGACCTGTCCATGGTCCGTAAATCTCTCCAGACACCCTCCCATCGCAAACAGTGGTCACCAAAATTTGAGGGAAACTGAATCAAAATTACTGATATTCAATGCATGAATTAAAGGGCAAGATATACAAATGTTATGTTTAAAATGTCAAATTTTCATAATATTTTGAATATGTACCTTTAAAAGCAAAATAAAAAAAATCTTTAAAGATATTTTAAACAAAGGAGATTTTTTTCCAAAAGTTAGTTTACTCACTGTGAAATCAAAGTTGACACCCCTTGATGTTTCTTTGAATCCACTCCAGGGATACTCTAAGTTCATTTTGTATACAGATGTAGAAAACCTGTCAACAAAGTGCAATCAAAGTACATCAAAATCCTGTAAACATTAAGGGGTTCATTAAAATAAACAGGGGCTTGGAATGGATTTAAGATTATCTATCAATACATGAAATGAATTCCCCTAGATCTGTTCTGTGAGCTACTCTCTAGATTTGTTGTCATGAATTCATTTCTAAATTGTATAATACAAGATGTTTCACAGATAAGGGTCAAGAGAATGATTGATGTAAAATTATATAGCAAGATTCTTGCACTATTTCATGAAGACATTAACTTAAAATGATTTAACAAAGAGTTATTATAATGTCTTCCTTATCTTTTAGGCTGTTGTTTACCTGACATCAGGGTTGCCGTTTAATGGTTTGGAGAAGCGGAGCGCCCCTCCGTGGTCCCCCTTTAGACTTTTGTTGTATTCCAGAGCAACGTTCTCTGCTCGACCAAAAGTGTTAGGAAACTGTAGGCGGCTGACCTTAGAGAGTCAAACAAAGCAGGATTAATCAGTGAGCGAGCGTGTGCTCTGTATTAGTAAGCTAACCAAGTCTAAATCCACTGAAAATCTACTCATTTCTGATAAATTGATAAAATATGAAACAGTTACCCAATATGTCTATACTCTATAATAATGGTGTGTTCTCTTAGATTCTACAATATGTATCTTTATAATGACTTTTAATTGCTGTATCATTGGTTTTATGTAAATGATCATTTATATGTATAAGCAGACCTGTGTAAATTGATAATTCCCTCTTTATTTATAATATTGATAAAGCATACACTTTTACCATTGTAGCATTGTTTTCTCCACCAAATGTGGCATGCATTCCCCCGCCAAACCAGCGCTTCTCCTTCATGTGAAATGTCACATCATATCTGTCGTCTTCGTCCACTGTAAACAACAGAGAACTGCTCCATTAATTACCATCTTACATCTGATCTTTTGTTACAAGGACATTTCACCAAAACAAGCATCCGTGACGTCAGTATCAGTTCACAACCAGAATAAAAGTTTGGAAAATTGGTGATTATTCAGAGGGAATTGGGAAAATTAATTTTTATTATTATTTTTTTTATGGGGGGGGGGGGTCTCAGTTGGGGAAAAAAGGGACCTATATTTCATATACTAGTATTGAACTGGGTCGTTCTGTTGCCTCCAATTATAGAAAACTGAGAGCTTCTTTGATCACATATCAACTAAAACCTTGGAGAGGTGTTTTAATTCATTCGTCATTATCCTCATATAGTTTGACAAGACTAAAGTTGAATGTATTTTTGATTCATATACATGTGGATGGACATTTCACGTTTATCAGAGGACTCGTACATACCGTTTTTTGTTGTGTCTATCTTGATTTGGACCGATTTGAAGATGTTCATCCGACTGAGATCCATTTTCGCTGACTGACACAGCAACAGCATCTACGAAACAAAGGTGTACAAATCAATGTATCTCTCATATTTTACGTAAATTATTCAATAGATAGTTGTATTCTCTAGTTTATAAATACTTCAGTCAGTTACTCCTTCCTACCTCTTCGACTGTACTTGCTGTAAATATACTTTCAAGTTTCTTCTGTATGAAATCATCCTTTGTCTTCTTAATGCCTTCTACGATGATTTTATTCACCCTTGCCTTCATAAATCAATGTAATAGGTATCATAAAAATTGGGTGACATATTAACAATTTGCAAAATATAAAGAAACAAACAAGTCCATAAAAATAAAATGTAAACTTACTTAAAAGTAATATTTTGTGTATGTACTCCATTCAATGGAATAAAAATGAATAGAATATTGAAAATAAACACATTAATTATCCGGAATATCAAAACAAAACCATACAGTCACAAGGGCAAGGAAAATTGCAGATTTTTACTATAAATGTCTTGTATCATTGTGTAGCTTGTTTTCATATGTGCAGAACAATTAGTTTCAATTTGAAAGTGATTCAGAAAATGAGAAATTATCATTTAAAGTTGCTTACAGGGATCTCCGCTAAAGTAGAAGCCTCCAACTCCATCACCTGTAGAAAAATACGTGTAGCTATTCAATCTGTCAAAATGTAAAATAACAACATCGGCCGATTCTTAATGTAACGTATGCTCAAGGACAAACCGGTCTTTAAACACAAAAGAAAAGGCATCGATTCTTTATTGCCTTTAAAAGTAAAACAATCGTATAATATGAGACACAATTAACTTCAGTTTATATATACCTTTCCTGTCTAGTGACACAGAAAGATTTTTCTACAAACCTGTGTCTACGTGATGGACCCGGCACAGCAAATTCGGGATAAAAATAAACCGGATGTACAAATATGACGCTAATAAATAACTTTTCCGGATTAAATTAGGGCTTTTGGGTAAAATGCTGACGATGGACCCTCCACTTTGGAGGGTCCATAGTGGAGGGGGTGGAGCTTGGCGTGTCAGTCTTAATTCAGAGTCCGTTTGATCTGTCATTCCAATTTTATCATGCACCAAATAGCTAAAACATATGGGTTGTTTATTAGAAACTTAAAAAGAGGAGAGGGAGGTCCTAACATTTAATGAATTTAGCAACTTCAAATGAACTTTATCAGGATACATAAATTACTCTATGTTTGTGTAACAATTATTCTGAGTCCAGTGAGACTGTGAACAGGAGGTTAACTCACCTCAACGTTGGGAGAGATTTATCTTTTTTCCCCCGAGTAACAAATGTTAATATATTAAAAGTAAAAAAAAATGCTATGGATGTTGACAATTATTTACAGAAAAATTAAGAAAACCACCCGATGATCTTGTTCTCAAACAATATGATTATCGGAAATATCTGAGTCCGAATTCCAAGTCACCAAGAGTGTCAGCTTCGTTGCAAAATATGTATTAACCTGTTAACAATGCGGATTGTTGTCGGAGACAATGTCCGGTGTTTGAAATGTCTCGCCATGTCATAGTGCATTTAGAAATTTCAGCACAATTATCTTCAGGACATAGGGACATTTAAAGGAAATGTAATATAAAATAAATTAATCATTTTTACAAGACTTACACTTTTGTAGAATAAAGTTCATAAGCTGTTATAAATTTTAAAAAATTTGTCCATTTCAGCAATAATGCAACTGTAATATTTTTACTATATACACCTTGTGTAGAACTAATGAACAATATGTACTTTTAAAAAACCCAGCACCTAAATGAAAGTGCCACCATTCGTCATCGTCAATTAGGGGAGAGAAGTTTTATGTGCTTGTGTTTAAAAGTCATATAAATAAAACAATGTGCCCCATTCTGTTTCTGATAACATAATTGGAACGACATATCAATCGGACTCTGAATTAAGACTGACACACCAAGCTCCACCCCCTCCACTATGGACCCTCCAAAGTGGAGGGTCCATCGTCAGCATTTTACCCCAAGCCTTAAATTAGAGAGGGAGGAGGAGGAGAGTAGGTACATATATGTAGGGGGGGGGGGGGTGCCCCTGTAACGAAGAATATTGACCCGGGTTGAAAATTGACCCGGGGGTCATTTTTCAACGTTGAATATTGACCCGGGGGGTCATTTTTCAACGTTGAAAATTGAGACCAAAATCGTGAAATTTATACCCGGGGTCATTTTTCAACAGTATGAGAAAGATTTTTCTAAACTCTGATGACCTCGACCCGTTGAAAATTGATCCTGTTAAGAATTGACCCAAACCTCAGAGTTTTGATCTGAAATGGAACTTACTCTACACGGTTTAAATGTACAATCATGCACATATTTGAAAGTTTCAGTTTTAAAATGTACATACTGTCCGATACATATGCGGACGTGGCTAATTTCTTTTAGGCTAATGTGATCGCGTAGTTTTTACGGTGCTAGGGAATTCGTCTGGATCTGTATCGGTCGTGTGCAGTACGAACCGGGTGAGGGAATGTTGGCGTAAAGGGTATAAGGTGTAGGCGCGCTGTGGGCCGTAGGGTAATAACGAAGGGTAGGTTTGCCGTATTCCCAAAGGTCCACCAGTATACAGTTCCAGAGAAATAAACCAAGTGATGAAGGATTCCGTATTTATTGGACGAGATTCAACGATGGCAACATTATAACAATTTAACAGACAGACATTTTACAAACAAGTCGGATATGGCCAGTAGTGGCCTCCGGACTCAAGACTCTGGGTGAGTCGGACGTGGCCGAGGCTGGCCGCCGTATTCCAGACTGCCGATTGACAATTGTACATAATTATTTATAAGAATCTGAACAATGAGTATAAATTGACAGGTGATGACATAAGTAAGCTGAGTGAAAGGTTCACATATATAAAATAATTAAATAAACTCAATGAGTCTTTGATGTCCAAGACATGAAAAACTGATAATTGCACAATGTTGTTTTAAGAGATTAGCAGTTCTTGAGACATGGCACTGTCTCTTTGAAATCACATTAAGAGTCTGAAAAGTGTCAATCACTAAATGAATAAGTAACTTTGTAAGAAATAAACTGTGAGAAAATATTACGAAACAGATGTTGAATTTTAAAAGTAAAGTCCAAAATAAAGTTATAATTAAACAGCGAATTTTGCACGGTGATAGTTTCCCACCGCTCCGGGGAAAACACGTCCTCGTGTTTTGAATGGAATATCACATTTATTCCTCTGTTCTTTGATTTTCTTACACCGGTGACGGACGTTTGAGGACAGCTGAAGTTTCTACAGTTGACCGTTGTTTCCTGGTGATGAACAGAGAAAACTGTCTGCATAGTTCATGGCGGTTGGAACTTTTGTTGTCCATCGTTGTTACGTTGAGACTGAGTTGATGTTCAATGGGGGAACTCGCTGGCTGAAGAGGTCCAGGATCTGACTACTGCAAAATATATGCAGCAGCCCCGGGCGTTGTTGTTACCCTTAGGATTCATCCACCAATTGTGATCGCGTAGTTTTTACGGTGCTAGGGAATTCGTCTGGATCTGTATCGGTCGTGTGCAGTACGAACCGGGTGAGGGAATGTTGGCGTAAAGGGTATAAGGTGTAGGCGCGCTGTGGGCCGTAGGGTAATAACGAAGGGTAGGTTTGCCGTATTCCCAAAGGTCCACCAGTATACAGTTCCAGAGAAATAAACCAAGTGATGAAGGATTCCGTATTTATTGGACGAGATTCAACGATGGCAACATTATAACAATTTAACAGACAGACATTTTACAAACAAGTCGGATATGGCCAGTAGTGGCCTCCGGACTCAAGACTCTGGGTGAGTCGGACGTGGCCGAGGCTGGCCGCCGTATTCCAGACTGCCGATTGACAATTGTACATAATTATTTATAAGAATCTGAACAATGAGTATAAATTGACAGGTGATGACATAAGTAAGCTGAGTGAAAGGTTCACATATATAAAATAATTAAATAAACTCAATGAGTCTTTGATGTCCAAGACATGAAAAACTGATAATTGCACAATGTTGTTTTAAGAGATTAGCAGTTCTTGAGACATGGCACTGTCTCTTTGAAATCACATTAAGAGTCTGAAAAGTGTCAATCACTAAATGAATAAGTAACTTTGTAAGAAATAAACTGTGAGAAAATATTACGAAACAGATGTTGAATTTTAAAAGTAAAGTCCAAAATAAAGTTATAATTAAACAGCGAATTTTGCACGGTGATACTAATATGTCCAATTAATCATCTAATTTTTAGATTGAACATATGATATCCATTTATTATTACAATACTATGTAAATAAAGCTAAGAAGATGACCGTTTGCTTCGGAATGGAGCAGGCGAGTATGGCTACTTTTTTCATTCCCTCATGTGACAGAATTTTAAGTTTAAACTTGTCACAATCTCTGATAAATATATCTAACAAACATATTGCCCGTTGTCGTCAATTTTAAGGCAATTCAACAGAGCGCTTTTCGACAGGCACCTGACGTTGTATATTTTTCTAATAACTAAAAATATATAACCTCTATACTGCTTTATTGGGTAAAGGGTATATATATTTATATCAAGACAAAAGGATATAATGTCAGATACCTATGCTTAATTTGAAGAAGTCAGAATATTTCACTGACAAAATAATAAATGAATGGTTGTCATATTTTTATCCTTTTTCATTTATACTGGGTTTTTTTTATACGTATATATACAGCATATACATATTTACACATGTTTTTAATTTTTTACTACAATTAAAAAATAATTTTTCATAAACTTGTCTGATTAACTTTATTGAAGCACCATCCAATTTTTTGCATATACAGCCATAGTTCTTCTTAAAAATGCAATTTTTTTCTATTATTTTGAGTTTTCAATTCTATTATTTACCTGTAAATTAGAAACACAGGCAACTGACGTAATATATTTTCTGAAAATTAAAAACATATACCCTCTACAGCAAAAATGTTATTAATTTAAAAAAAAGTAGGTTTGCATCTAAATACACAGTCGGAGGATTGTTGATCTAATTATATTAATGGTATATACATGAAAAGGTATGCGAAAAGTATACAACTGATAGATATATTGTTTGGAGCAGCTGTATCAAGGAAAAATCCGAATTGCTTAAACATGTACAAATTGAGGCAACCAGGACAGTGACAGGGATAATAGTTAATTCTTCTAAAATAATTTTATATAGTGAGCTTAATTTGGAAACCTTGCAATCTCGAAGGGATAACCATAAACTAATTATATTCAACAAGAATATAAATGGTTTAGCACCACAAAATTTGTTAAATTGAATTCAATCATATTATCTTACTGAACATGCATATAATCATAGATCGAATTAGTTTTTTTTACTATCTACCACTATATACTTATTACAATAGCTTTGCTTCGTCTACATGTAAATTATGGAAAATCTTCATGCAGAAAAGAAAATTTCATCAACTTTATCTTTCTTTTAAGTCAAAACTTAAAAAACAAAATATACCTAGAGCTTTCAGTTAACCTTTAAGTTAAGACAATAGGAAATATTATTTTACGTCAATTACGGAATAAAGCTAGTAAAGCTTACTTATTTAAGGATTTTTTTTATCTGATGTGAGTTGATGTTTATACTGTGGGTCTGAATCTGAAGGAAATGTGATTTTTCCCCTGGATATCCAAGATACACTCAACAAAGAGACGAACTTTTTAAACAACTTATTGACATTAGTGTACCATTTTATATGAACTATATACTTTATGGTAGCTCTGATTTTTCATATAATTGTTTCCCATGTTTATACTTATATTAGATCTCCAAAGCGTTTTTGATTCTCTTAAGGTACACTGTTTAAACCTATTTAAGTATTATACCTGTATATTTACTTAATATACAGTTCCCTTTTATTTACTGTTCGTTTCAAATGGGCTGGATCATGAAAATCTCATTCTAATGTTTGTATCTCTGCAGGTATAAATGAAGGTGATATGTTTGTTAATATAGCTGTGAGTGAACATGTCTACCAACAATATGTCACACAATCATATATGATAAATATTCAGATAATTATTTAATATTCAAGTACCTCATGTCTTATATACACACTATATACACATTTAACACGTTTAAATTAAATTAATAATGTAGGTGGCTGTGATAGGAAGGTCAATCATCTACTCCAACGCTGCTGTATGATCTTCTACTACTTATTTCTATTCAAAAAATGCAATTTACCAATTTATTGACGAAAACAATTACTGTTAGTAAATTTATGATAAATTTTTGTGATCAAAGCAATTTAGAAACTTTAAAGCAAAATTATATTGTCATCCTGTACAAAAATTAGGTTGCTAACTTGCTACAGATTCCATGAAGCAGAATTGTTAATGCCTAGAAAAATTAGCGATTTGATGATATTTAGTTACATAAGAAGTTATTCTAATGGAACAAATAAAACATCAAAAATCGGCTTCAAGATATAGTTACTACAGTATTGTTCATGAAAGAGTACAATCATGTTAGCATATCATCATTTTGTAAACTGTTATTGGCTGGATGGGTGTGAATACAAAATTCAGATAGTCACAGTTTTAACAAACTGAGTGGGGGCAAACACAAAAATATCAATATGACATACTGTAATTTTTTTTTATTTACACCCACTCGGAAAATTTACAATGAACAATATCTTAGTTTCAATTTACTGGGTGAACGTAAAACCAAAATCAAATAATATGACATATTGTAATTTTTTTAAATTATTTATAATTGTACACTTCTAAAGCAAATTTAAAAAAAAGAGTTTTACTGAATTGAATATTTTAACGTGTAACCATGTATACTAATATTATTAAAAAACATATATTTCTTTAAAAATATATAGATATCACACAAAACATCAATTATACGCGATAAGTTTATTATGAATAAAATAGTTATTACATGTACAAAATTAAAGGGATACTATGTAAATTCAAAAAATAAATTATTTAAGTCTCATTTTAACCCCCCCCCCCCCCCCCCCCCGTTGAAACATGTAAATCTAAAGAATAAATATATAAAAACTGATAAATTTTAATTAAATAAACTCAAGTTATAATATTGATTCGTTAATTTGTGCTTCTTTGATGTTGAATTTTGAACCGGTTTCATGATCAAAATTCCACGATGCGGGTCAATTTTCAACGGATTAGGGTCTTTATTCAACACCTTTGGTCTCAATATTCAACGTGGAAAAATGACCCCCGGGTCAATTTTCAACCCGGGTCAAAATTCTTCGTTACACCCCCACACTTTTTCTCGCAGTAAATATTTTTCTTAAATTTACATATTAAAAAAATGAATTTACATATGGCGCATGGAGCTGCCCCTCCCCACTTTTTCGGGAGTATGTAAAAAAAATGAAATGAAAATAAAATAGGAAATTAAAAAGTGTAATTTAAGTTATAGGTATACTATGGTATCCACCCCCCACGCATAACGATTTTCTTGATATCTGGAAAGTTATTTTTTTTAGCTTGTCAAGATTTTTTGGATGATCGAGTCTTGCCCACCTCCACCTCCCCCCACCCCTTTTCAAAATCGATGCTACGTGCCTAGAGAGATATGTCCATTTGGAAGAAATTGGAAATCAATTTCTTTTCACAAAACTATGGTGGCATATTTCTGTCCTTTGTGTGCAAGCTATTTTTTTTTTATCAAATATGTCGACATGCAAGATAGTTATGTCTACATGCAACATAATTCATTGGGGCTATATTTATCAAATTAATCTATATAAAAAAAACTAATTATTAATTTTTTACTTAAAAAATCTCGGATTTATGGTGGCATATCTCTGCCCCTTGTGTACAAGTTATTTTTCTATTAATTATGTCGACATGCAAGATAAATATGATGAAATGCAAGATAGTTATGTCAACATGCAACATAACTATGTTGACAATATTTTTGTTTAAAGTAGAATTATTTTCAAACCTTTTTATCATCGACAAAAATGAAATCACAATCCAGAATTGACTCAAAATTAGTATGCATAAATAGAGCTTAGTTTGGTTTTCTGCGGCAAGTACAGTATAGTCTGTTCGGCGATCGAATCTAAATGGATCTTTTTTTCAATAGAGGAAAAAAATCAATACATGTATTTAATGAAGGTTTATCCTTGATGCTTTGTGTGCTATAATTTATATATATTATTAATTAACCGATGCGTGTTAAATTATATCTTATAAGACATTACAATGGTTCGGGGAAATCGACAAGCCAAGAAAGTGTGCGCGTCCCTGTTCTCTCCCCTCCTCCTCCTTCTCAATGGATAAGGATTTTGAAGTTTAATTGACGGAGTTGTGTGTGTGTTTCTCTTGTTGTGTTTTGTTTATTTATTTATTCATTCATCTTTTTTTGGCTTAATTGTCAAGTTTTTTAAGTCTTCTCCCCCTTTCAAAAACGAAGCTACGTGCCCGCATTATCACTCCAAGACAAGAAGTTTTGAACTTAAATATCACTAAAGTCTGTCAAGAATCAATTAAATTGAGCGTTCTGTGCAAAAACTTATTGATTAATTGAGTTAGTTAGCAGGTTAGTGATTGATTGATTGATCGATCGATTTGTTTGAGATAATGAATGAAAGTGTGGATAAAATTTCACCGAAGTAATTGGTGCTTTGTTTTATCGCCTAAATTTTATGGTGAAATAAAATGTAAACGATTAGCGATCACCTTTTTAAAATTCAAAGTAAATTTTAAAAGTAAAACATTTATAAATATTTACAAGCCATTTCTAAATAAAAGAAAATCGATCAAATTATTTTACTTAATGTTTATTAATATTCCCAGAAAATCAAGAGTTAAGACTAGTTTTGTTCATATCTGAAATAATTTGATCCGACAGTTGACATATGATTAATTATAGTGAAATAAACAAATAAGCGCACCTGTTCCGGTTGACCTTGTTGATCAGGGGTCGACTTTCCAAATATGGTAATTAGCACGCGCCTTCTCAAGTTTCTATTCGCGTTTTTCAATAACTTAAAAACAATCTGATGCACAGAAAACTTTATATATGTTCCTAATTATATTTTAAGTATACAATACCATACAGAAAAAGAATTTTTAAACATATATTGAAGGCCGCTTGAATACGAAACTAAGTCTACGAAGTGAAAGTTACTTCTGGATTTTCCAGAGTTCGGCTGTCGAATACTTGTGATTTAATTATTGCGATCCGAGGGCAGGACGGAAGTGTTTAAGTGATAAGTTTTCAGGCTGCATTTGTAGCTGGTTGTGTTTCTGGACTCGGGATTATTCAAGATGCCTGTGTTCCACACAAAAACCATAGAAAGCATTCTGGAGCCAGTGGCACAGCAGGTAGGGAAAGTTGTCTGCCCCTTGTATTTACATCAGAATGAGATGTAGAAATTGTCAAGAAAACATTTATATCAAATTCACCTGGAATTAAATAAATCATGTAAAACAATTGTAAAGTCTTGGAAATAAAAAAAAAAATCATGTTATCATGGTTATTTTCCAGCTGTTAGAAAAGTTGCAAAAAACATTAATGACAATGCCAATCTGATTAAAATACAGATCTCTACATAAGCGCACAGCTCTCTGCGCTGTGCGCTTATGTAGAGATCTGTATTTTAATCAGATCGTGACAGTGCTACATTGTCATGATAATAAACATCTTTTCTTCTGAGTTCTCTATATTTTTGCACTTGAAAACAAAATTAAGTAGACAAATATATCGTGACAGCCCTCAATGCATAATGTCACAAACCACTTCATGTGCAAAGTACTTGTTGTCTAATTAAAACAATTAAAATTGTTGATATCCTCATTTATAAAATACTCCTCTTAAAATAATTAAGGTTTGTATTAAATGCAATAGAGAGTTCATAGATCAGTGAAAGAGACGAGAGAGTGAGAGAGAAAGGGAGAGAGAGATCCATCAAGTGATATATAGATTTCATAATAAATAAGAAGTGATACATATTATTTTGACCTATCACTATCTAACACATGATCACACAATCCACATAACCTATTATTACATAAATGTCAGATAAGCAGAGTTTTCCCACATAACACAGGTTTTTTTTATCCGACAAAGAAACCTGTAATATCTACGATCACTGATGCAGAAAGCCCTTCTCTTGCAACTGTTATGTTGCATTATGCTGTGTAAATTTTGGGTAATTTTGTAAATTATAACAATTGACAGATTTAAATGTGTGATTAGATTTAATATAGGGTATTACTTTAACAAAACAAAAAAGATGGGAGAGCAGAACATATGTGTAGACAGTGATAATTAGATACAGTTGATTTTGGGAAAAGGGAGGCTGAGTCACTTAGATGTCATTGTTATAAAAACTACAGCATGAGCTGTTGAATGGTCCATTAGCTGGGAGGGACATATTCTTGAAGATTGGCAAAATGATATTGACAAGGAAATGAACAAGTCATTCTGACAGATGGATGAGCGTATCGGTGATGGCTTTTGATGCCCTGCTACTTGTTGCCGTGGGGCTGTGCCAATTGCTCTGAGTGACTAACTTCTCATGAATGAGATCACAATTAAGATTCTGTGATTCCTTCCAATTGTTTTTGATAAAAGAGCGTTATTACATCCTCATGACGGGCATCAGCCTTCTCTTTACTGGAATAATGTTTGTTTGGCCCTACCACAGTGAGGATTTATCACCACACCAAGCAACATGTACACAATTCATGCTACTACCGTAGACAAAAAGTATACAATTATAGCAATATCTCATCAAAGCTTTATCAGTCAAAGATAAAAAAAAAACCCACCAACTATTAGACCAATTGCATTATTGGCATTAACCCCAGTCAGCTGGGGCTAAGCCTATCCTATGTGGAATAAAATCAATCACAAGTAAATGTTCCTTATTTTTGTTCTGTCAAAAAATTGTTAGAAAGTATTAATGGCCTATTATGAGAAGTGATCAGATTAATATTTGTTTGAGCAAGCAAAACTGACAGTTGGTCATCCTCTTACCTCTCCCTTTCTAAATCTCTATGGATGGGGGGGGGGGGGGTTTGGTTTATTGGTCAGTTTGACTAGACAGCTCATCTACATGTATAAGTAATCACAAACAAAAACCCAGTGCATCCAGCAGATAGTGAAAGCTAATCACGTAGTAGCTTGTTCTTGTCTGGAAATAATTTTATTGGAAGGAGGTTTTAGTTTACAAATTTATGTGCAGTCTTCTACAGAGCATGAAGCGTAAAAAGTTGACTAACTCACACCTGATGACATCTCATTTCTAAACAGGAATCGCATGATCTTACCTTGAAATGAGGGGGTGGGTGAAAAGGTCAAGGACAAATAAAAGCCAAAATAAAACTTTAACTGTCTTAGAACAGGTGTAGGATTTATAATGTCTTATTTATAACTACAAACGTACATGCAGTCATGGACTCATTGTTGAGCCAACGTAATTGGATTGATGTATAGTGAAGTACATGTTACAGCTTTTTTCAATTATTCACACTCATGCTAATAAGGAAGTGCTAAGTCATCACTCGGTAGCAACCTGTGGTACTAACACTCGGGGATGGTGATGGTATTGTAGTGGAGTACTTATATAAAACAGTTTATCAACATTCTTCCACATGCCGTCACTTTAAATTCCACACTCACAAGCCCCCTCTGTTCAGTTTGGTATCTAGACCTGCTGAATATTTCATGAACAGTATACCCCACTAAGAAAAGAAAAATGCGTCTTTATGCCCTGAACGCTGTAGCATGTGGAAGCTGAGTCAGTGCTCTATCTTCCTCTGTGGAGGGGGGTGAGATCTGATTGCTATAGTTTGTTAATGAATTAAGGGGTCACATTCCACTCGTTTGTGTAGTCTGACCTCATTAGACTTCCCACAGGAGTCTAACACCCAAAGTGATAATTAAAGCATCAAGATTTGGAAAAAAACAGCTACATGTACTTAGTATGATTCATACAGGCTCCCACATCTCTAGATCTTCCAGTAGTAATATTACACAGATGGTCAAATGTTTCCAGTGGAATGATCCAATGCTCTGAGGAATGTTGGCTCAGGAATCAGGATTGAATCTGATTCAACAGACTCTGACCAGTCATAAAGAAAAGGTCAAGGTCGTTTCTGCACTGTTGGCAGCTGTCTGTGCAGATTTTTATATGATATCAATTGTCTATCTATTTATGAGTATCTATAGATCTGTGCTCAGTTTGAATAATCTTGGGTCATTGATATACAGGGAGATACACATGTTTCTGTGGCATCGTAACCTCTATGTTGATAAAGCTGAATCAGGAGGGTTTGGGAATTTGAAATATTTTGATAGTTGTTTTTAAGTTTGGATTGCAACTGTTTGGAGATAGGATTGATGCCATGAGACAGTTGTGTATTCTGAGTGTAAGAACATGCTGTGTGTGATTCTGATTATGGGGGGGGGGGGGGATGTTGATAGCCCAGCTACAAGCCAAGTGTACAATGTGTAGGGAATGGGGGTGTGTGGTAGGGATGTGTACAGCACACACTCACAGATTTGGGGGAGGAGTCGGAGGGTGAGATGTGTGTATCTTAGTTTGGTACAGTAACACCCATTCAAGGGAAAGGTTTAGTATTTAGTAATTTTGTGTGGGGTTCGGGGGTAGGGGTGTAACTACAGATGAGAACACTACACTAAGCTAAGTGAACACAACACATCCAGTGTGGGGGAGTGAGGGGGTGGGATGTGTGCTAATCTGTTATAGAGCATTAGAAAACAGCTTAGTTTACTGTAAACCACACACTCAGGTGTAAGAGATATTGCTCTAGTGTGAACCACACAAATCAACCACACAGTCAGATTTGCTCGTGTATCGGGGGGAGGGGAGGTAAGCAGTAGGGAAGTAAGAGCAGAAGGATACAATGAAGCTTTGATAGTTTGCACTAAAAACCACAACATAACCGTTAACAGTTAACCAGATGTGCATTCACTGATAGGCTGAGGACTTGTAATAGATACATGTAGGATGTAGCTAAAATATTTCAGCTGAAAAGGGGTGTTGGATGGTGGTAGGGTGGATAGAAATAAGGGGAAGTGGGGGCGTCAACAGGAACATGGCCTGATATAGGGGGGTGTAGGAATCGGAAGCTGCTACAGGAGCTCACGCCACATGTTGATGACCCGCTGTGTTTACACCTGGAATCTCTCAGAGATCTCTGGTATTGTGTAGTTACAATGATTGTCATGTTCCTTGTGTTCCTGTCAGCATCACACAGTGTGTACACAACAGATGACGGAGACTGAAGGCAGAGAGAGAGATGGAGAGAGAGAGAGAGAGAGAGATTAGGAATTTTAAAACATGTAAAGGTGATTGAAGGCAGGAAGGGAAAGAGAGAAGAGAAATCAAAGTACTGATAGTACTGAAAAGTGGTAGCCTAGCTTGGTTTTAAAGGAAATTTACTTTACAAGTGCAAGCTTAGTTAGAAAGAATCGATTTGATTTTTCTCTAGACTGAGAGAGAGAGAGACAGACAGACAGAGAGGGGGAGACTGAGAGGGGGAGGGAGACAGAAAAAGAAAGAGTGATGTGGGATATGATGGAGACTGAAGGCAGGAGAGAGAGAGAGAGAGAGAGAGAGAGAGAGAGAGAGAGAGAGAGAGAGAGAGAGATGTGAATTTTAATGAAAACATAACTGAGAAGAGAGAATGAGAGATAGAAAGTGAAAAGTAAGCTTTGGGAGCTTTAGGTATTAACATTTCACTCTGTGATTGATCCAGTTAATCTGGTGATTTGGTGATTATCTTTTGAAGTGCCTGCCTTGATTTCTTAAGGAGAATCAGTGCATTGGGTGATTTATCTCCCTTTCATTAGGGATTAACATTAGTGGTAATTCTTGTAATCGGTCATATAACATCAGAAGGAGAGAATGAATACTGCTGACATGCCTAATCTGAAATTAAACGGAATTAACTTATTGAAAAGTAAAATCTGGGGAACTATTGGGAGAGCAACAATAATGTTACAGCAGTATCAATAGTGTTCTGAGTACAATAGCTAAGTGTTCATAAAAAAGTCTCTCAGGAAGCTTGTAACAATTATTGTTCAGTGGCTAGATGCCTCATCTATCAGATATGGTCCAAGTTTTTGTAATGCGTTTACATGTAATTTGCTGTGAATGCTGCAGTAATCAAAATCAAATCATGTTTATTTTTAAATTCAGACATTTGGTGACTTTATCAGGGAATGACAGTTAACTCAGTCATTACTAGCATTATATAAGCAGAGAATCTTCCTGCTCTGCAAACTAGTACAAGACAAATTGTTGGGTCCCTGGTATCCTGTTCATCTGCCATCTGTCTGTTCTATCAAACTCTCAATCCATATTTGTTTCATATCTGTTCCGTAACTTTTACAAGAAAAAGGAAAAATCAAAGGGATCCATACCTTTCAGAAAGATTGTCCGTGATCTAATGGTGCATTATGACCTTGTTCTGATATCAATGCAAAAAGGTCAAGGTTACATCATCATCAAAAACTGCTTGGGTTATTACTCCATCTAGTGCAAATGATATTGGTCCATCATGAACAGTTGTAATTCTAGTTGTATAACTATACAGTACAATGTATGAAGTTTTTCCTGTATCAATGTTTGTGAGATTTTACATAACCCTGTATCTAACTTTGTCTGTGTGTTTTAGGTGTCCAGACTGGTCATTCTCCATGAAGAGGCTGAGGATGGGAACGCCATGCCGGACCTGGCCCGCCCCGTACAGACGGTCAAACTGGCAGTCGACAACCTGGTCAAGGTCAGTCTCTCTTACAGCAGCACCTAGTATGGTAGTCATCATCATTTACCTGCTACTTTGTGTCGGGTTATCGTAATAGACAGGTCTCTCAGTAGGGTCATTTTTTACATAGTTAGTACGCTACATCATAATGCCTCATATCAGCCTCAGGTCAAAAACCCAGTTAATTTACAAGATTACCCCTCAAGATGTGCATCAAAGTCTTCAAAATTAATAAAAATTAATTTTGTATTTAAAAATATTTTTTAAAGCAATTAATATAAAACATTTATATATTGATTTAGAACATAAGGGTATGGTAGGTAAAAAAGTGAAATAAATATGAGATCTTTTGAGCAAATTTCAGTCTGTTGGTTAATACTGTGTAAAGGGAATTAAAATTTGTTACTGTTTCCTCTTATGTAGAAATAACATCACATTTCCTGATGTGCATGAGCAGTTTTCTGCAGAATTGATACCCTCAGAGTCTGTATAATATATTGAGATAAACTTGTCTCTTACAATTTTGATTGTTGAGAAGGGGGGGTGGGGGGTTCCAGTAACACAAATCTTCTGTAGCCTGCAGATATGGTGCAGGTGATGATATCTGAGTAATATTGATACTGCATTGGTCTGCATACATAATTACATTGTTCCTTTGTTTGATGTTAATCACTCAGAGACATCGATGACTAATGCATCACTTAAAGGCGGAGGTCAGACCTGTAAAGTTAGGGGGAATCATGTCTGTGAGGAAGGGGCATTGTTTGGGGTGTATGTGTGTGTGTTTGATGGGAGGGATTATTAAAGCAGTGTAGAATATACACATGTAAAAATACTGTATACATCCCCCCCCACCCCCGATATATTTGCCCCTTTTCAGCAGGTGATTTTAAAACTGGGCGATTTTCAATGTCTCATATTATATCTCTTTAAACTCAACTGTGTCTGGGTGAATTCAAGACAGGGCGAAATTGTTTGCAAGTGTAGAAGGACGAAAATTACACGGGTCGAAATAACACTGTATACATTTACTGTACATATTAATGATGAAGAGTATGATCAGTGTATGAATGAAATTCCACCTCAGCAGGGAGGGGTGATGGGGTTTTGATAAAATGTGTGAGCAGATAGGGCTAGTCATATAAGATGTTCTCAGTTGTAGTGGGCACTGGGAGGGAGGTAGAGGGGAATTAATGATTTCATCACAATCAACCAGGGTTTGTAACACTAACTGAGAGGATGAAGGAGTTAGAAAGAGAAATGGGTTTGTGAGCAGTATACAATTCTGCCTGATGATGATTAATTAAAGAGAAAGCAAACAAATGAGATATTTAGAGCATTTATACTTGTTTTAGTCATCAATTCACAGTTGTGGAGGTTGGGGTATAGAAAGCCTAAGTCCTCAAAATATACTGGTAGTGTATATTAACACACATTCCAAACTCTGGGAGTTTTTAAGTAAAGCATGCTATGCTATATTTAGGTTCTGTACTGTATTTAGGTTTTTCTGAGTACTTGAGATTTGTTTTAACATTCCATTGATCTATAAGTGGACTGATTGAATGACTTCCGTCCTGATGCGGGGGTTCTTCCTGGCTTTCTGTCCTGGTCCTGGTATTGTTTGCTGTGTTGACAAAGATTCAAATTCTAAAACAAACGTAAGAAGGTGGCTCTCACAAACAGCCCTCTTACCACCACGGACCTATTAGTGGGATTTCTTAAAAATAATGTATATGTAAATAAATTTCCTTGTTTGCTATATTTGGTGGTTTTATGAGTAGGAAGTTTATGTAATGTTAAGGGACCTCTAAATTTTGTCCTGTTTTGTAATTTAAAAACACAGAGTTTGTATTATCCCTAAACATGCTAAATAAGATCTAAAATTACTTCAAGGGAAATGTTTAAATGAGACAACACTATAATCTGTTGTTGAATTTTATAATTTCTATGAAATTAAATAAATTTAAAATGTGCTTTCTGGATCTCACAGATATTGAAGAATGACTTATTCAAAAGGCACTTGTGTAAATAAATGACAGGGATGAGGACATAGATTTGGGTGTACCAAAAGCATTTTTTCATATTTTGAGAGAAAAAAATCACAGTCATAAAAAAATGTAAATTCATGGTCATTCTTATTGAAGTGACAGGTATATTCAAGGTCATTCTGAAAGCTTAAAGCTGACATGAATTCATAAAAGCATTTGGTTGCCATATTATTTTCGATCGCTCCTCTACTGCCACTGGGGTATATATATCGGTTGAGAAAGTTACGGTCGGTTGCTTTCCGATCGAGGCATTCACGTTGCACAGACTTCAAAATGCATGAACTACACATTGTAGTAAAATGTAGTAATAAAGAAAACAACAATCAATGAAATACAAAATATATTTATTCTTTGAAAGGATTTCCAAGTTATCCGTATCATTTTGCACAGACTGTGCTGCCTTACTTCGCATGCACAACGAACATGTGTGTCGTTCATACAGAGTGCATAACGTCTGCATCTTCTTGAAAACCCTGGCAACACTACATCCAACACAGTAGCTAAATGATAGTAAATCCAAGAAAGTAACAACGTTTCCATCCGAAATTCCTGAATGCGGTGAAGCATGAATAGTATTCTCTGCCTTATATAGGGGGTGTGTAGCGATGATATGGCGGTAGTCGGAGAAAAAAGGGAAATAATGCGTATTTATGAATTCATGTCAGCTTTAAGGTCAAATGATTAGTTTTGATTCAATTTCCTTTCTCCCAACAGAATATATTGACATTGAAAGCTACCTCAAACAATTCTAACATCAGTTTATTGTGTCTTTATTGTGTCTTCACCTTTTGTGAAAGAGAAAACATGTTTTTGATTTTTATATGTAAAAAAAATTAGTCTAAACTAATTAATGTGAGGATAATGTAAAACCAAACCAAATTCTCCAGCAATGGCATGTTTGTCGGGTACATATTCAGGGTTTTAGATGATGCAAATGGATCGATAGTGTAATATGACTTTTGGTCTTTATATTGTAAATATAGCTGATGTCAGTGTACATGATACATATGGGGAAGACTGAGGGCTATTCAGATAAAATCAACCAAAAGATACATTTAAGTGAATTTCAAACCATATGTATTCATGTTTGATTCATGGGTTAGGTCCCTTTCTGGGTAGGAGGTGGTAAAGTGTTCCATAGCTGAGTTTCTTTTCAAGATATATTAAGGAAAGGGTTTAAACATTGTGAGTTTGAAGGTATGGTTGACTTTTTTTGGTATTGAAGGTGAGATAAAATAAACATGTAGTTTGTTTTGATGTATATTTGCATTACTTTGATGTGTACTTTGGTTGTTTACCTTTATTGAATATAATTGTACAGGTTGGATATGACACAATTAACAGCAGTGAGGACCAGATTCTTAAGCAGGATATGCCCCCCGCCCTCAATCGTGTGGAGGAGGCGTCCCTGCTGCTCCTCCAGGCCTCGGAGATGTTGAGGGCAGACCCTTACTCCGCCCCCGCCAGGAAGAAGCTCATTGAGGGCTCCAGAGGTAAGTGTACCATCTGTCAACATCTACTTGTATCTTTATTGTCTCCCAATTATAATTTCTCAAAGTATATGGAGATAAATGTTCTGCCTCTCAGCATCTCTATGTTTATCCCCCCCCCATTACATTTCCCTGTTAAGGCTGTGTTTAAGTTTAGCTGATTCCTTCCATATTGAATTTTTTAAATGAAATTTATAAAGTCATTGGTCATTTAAGTCAAGAGGGTTCCCTATATTCGTGTAGTCTGTGTCTGTTACTATGATTGTTGTGTTTGTTTTGTAGGCATCCTCCAAGGGACCTCCTCCCTGTTGTTGGCCTTTGATGAGTCTGAGGTCAGGAAGATCATCCGTGTGTGTAAGAATGTGCTGGAGTACCTGGCCATTACAGAGGTGGTGGAGAGGATGGAAGATCTGGTCACCTATGTCAGGGTAAGAGTGATGGAAGATCTAGTCACCTATGTCAGGGTAAGAGTGATGGAAGATCTGGTCACCTATGTCAGGGTAAGAGTGATGAAAGATCTAGTCACCTATGTCAGGGTAAGAGTGATGGAAGATCTAGTCACCTATGTCAGGGTAAGAGTGATGGAAGATCTGGTCACCTATGTCAGGGTAAGAGTGATGAAAGATCTAGTCACCTATGTCAGGGTAAGAGTGATGGAAGATCTGGTCACCTATGTCAGGGTAAGAGTGATGAAAGATCTAGTCACCTATGTCAGGGTAAGAGTGATGGAAGATCTAGTCACCTATGTCAGGGTAAGAGTGATCATCTTCTACCATGGCAAGGCAGATTTGATCCTATATCTAGGTCATATTGTAGATTTGATCCTATTTCTAGGTCATATTGTAGATTTGATCCTATTTCTAGGTCATATTGTAGATTTGATCCTATTTCTAGGTCAAATTGTTGATTTGATCCTATTTCTAGATCATATTGTAGATTTTCTCCTATGTCTAGGTCAAATCGTAGATCTAATCCTATGTTAAGTCATAAAGCACATTTGAATCCATGTCGTGGTCAGTTGGTAAGTTACATCCCATGTCAACTTGCCCTTTATCTGTTTTTCAGAACCTGACCCCAGTACTGACCCGCATGACAAAGGAAGTGGACGCAAGGGAGAAGGAGCTGACCCACCAGGTTCACCGGGAGATGCTGGTCCGGTCCCTGGAACAGGTGAAAAACCTCACACCTGTACTGATCAGTGGCATTAAGACCTTCATCACGGTCAAGGACTCAGGTGAGTGTCACTCAGACAAGGTCTCAGGTAAGACTCGGTGTGGTCAGTAACTCAGACGGAACTCAGGTGTTGGAGAAGTGAGTCACGATTGGAATGATAATCAGTGGTCAATCACTCAAAGAGTGATTCAGGTGAGAGTTCAAGCGTTTACTCAGACAAGAAGTAAGGAAAGCTTTCGACTAATTAATTACTCAAACTAAATGACAATCATTTGTTAGTATCTTAATTTTGTTAAAATCATAAGTTTGTTGACTATGATAATAGTCTCTATGCTTTATTATATACAGGTAAGAACCCCCAGGACACTCAGGCCAACAGAGATTACCTGGTGAGGAAGATGTCGGATGAAATCCATGAGATAATCCGTGTGCTACAGCTGACAACGTACGACGAGGAGGAATGGGACGCTGATGACATCACCGTCATGAAGAAGGCCCAGGTCTGTACCGCAACGTGAGATCTCGCGTTATTTAGAATGTGTAGAATGTTCATTTACATGTACATTAAGTGTCATCTTTAATAACCTGCACTATTTTTTTTTCTGGTTACAGAGTGGTATTGAACAGAAGATGAAGCAGGCCACTGATTGGCTACAAGATCCAGCCGCTCTGATTGGTAGTTTGGGTAGGTCAAAGTTCAAGATTTGCTTTTGAAACTAAACTACATTTAATTTACATTTTATAAAGGATTATTATCATACAACATTCTTATTAATGTTGATAGTTCATGTGCAGTGATTTTATTGTAGGAGATAAAGCCCTTCACCAGGTGTTGGACGATGCCAGGAAGATCGCAGAAAGATGTACCAACCCAGCCGACCGGGATCAAATCCTAAAGACAGTGGGAGACATTGAGTCTATGGTGGATGCCCTGTGTGAGCTGAGACAACTTGGAAAGGTTCGTAAAGACAAAACTTGTCAACCTTACATTGTGTTGCAAATAATTTTGCATGCTGTTTGTAAAGGTTCATCTCTTCACTCCATGTCATCAATACTTTCTGATACTGTGTTCTACAGCTTGATAGGGATTATAATTTATCATTACATGAGTGATAAGATGGTATTTTCCTTCACATGACAGGGGGATTCCCCACAAGCCATGTCCTTGGCCCGAGAAATCCAGAAGAAGCTGGGAGATCTCCAGAACATGACCAATGTAGCCATTGCCAACACGGAGCGGAGTGGGATCCGTCGCCCTGCTCCCACAGTGGACGGCAAAGTAGAACAGGCCCGGACATGGCTGGCCAACCCTGGGATGGACGACAAAGGACTAGGTCAGAGCCCCTGATTGGCTGTCTGTTAAAGAACCATATAAATAGCTACCAAATTTATAGCTACCAATTTATTAGTTAGTAGATCAATACCAACCAATATTATAGGTACCAAATTGATACCTTTCAAATATAAAAGAGTATAAACAAGGTTGAGGTAATATTCATTTTTTCAACCTCAACCCCTGCCCGAGTTTAAGATTGGTGGCTACTGTATTATATATATTTCTTTTAGATATATTTTTGTATCTTTGATCACCAGAATAGGCTGATTTGTTGTCAAAAATATTTATAACATTATAACAGATATTAACTGTTAAATTATCTTGAAGTTATTGAAGATTATTGAAATGTTTACAAATGAACACAAGAGCAGCATGTTCCACAGTATCTGAGTCCTATTCACCTTGCTTGTGTACTTGAGTTTCTGAGTTCCTTAGTTCTACTTTTGCTTGTGTACCTACTACAGGTGAGCAGGCCACTCGTCTGGTCGTGTCGGAGGGGAGGAAGATCGCCAACTCTTGTCCCGAGCCCATGAGGAAGGAACTATTACGTTTGTGTGACGAGACTGAGATACTGACCAATCAGCTGGCAGATCTCATTAGGAATGGGCAGGTAATGGTGAACATCATCCAATCAGCTGCCATGTATTACGACTCTTTGGGACTCATTTCTTATGTTGGCTATTGTGATTTTAGGGAAATTCGCCTCAAGCCCGAGCCATAGCCAATCATTTGTCAGAGAAGCTGTTCCAGTTGAAAAATAAAATCAAAGAGGCCCTCATTAACCAGGTATATATCTCACTGAAGAGTTCCTATAAATCAGTCTATTGATTACCAGTACTGATATTAATGATATCAGTTCATTTATCATCATTGATCATAAAAAGTGTTTTTCATAGGGAAAAACCTGTATTGTTGGTACACAATAGATAATTAGGCGACTTATTTTGTAGGTGGCTGAGGATTTCATCGACATCTCTACTCCTCTTAAACATCTCAGTGAGGCATCCATTGTTCCTATCGGTAAGTGTGTTTATCACTTATTTTGTGTTTCATCCTCTATGAGTTACATATATTTTCATTTACTGTAGTAGTGTATAATGTTTTCTTGATAAAATTTGTTGTAAACAGCAATGTTGTATTATGTAAATATTTGTGATTTCTGGCAATAATTACCGCCCTTTGTATAACAGGTACTCCAGGTAGAGACCAGAACTTTGCAGAAAAATCTCAGAATTTTGAGGGACATGCAAATAAACTTGCTGACACAGCAAAAATGGTGGCCACTGCTGGAGGATGTCGCAACAAGAAAACGGTCGAGGAGATCTTCAAAACCTCGGCTCAGGTGAGATTTACATCATACAGAACTCTGAGGAGGCTTTAACTGAGACCATATTTCAAAATTGTTTGTCCACCCTCCCCTGACAGAAGTAAAAAAAGTAGAGTACCCAACTCAGCCTGAATAACCAATGTTTAGAAACGGAGTTGGGTGAGGGCAAACAACTTTTAAAAGGTGGTCTCAAAGGGTGGACAATTCTGTTGAGAAACTGTTTTAAGTGGAAATATGATTAGTCCTACAGTGATAAGATGGAATGTAACACTTAGTCTAGATAAGATATATGAAGCTTCATTGAGAAATATTTCAAGTTCATGTAGATAAATGAGAAGCAATGTACTTGAAAGTTACCTGGTATATGAAAATGAAGTACCAGGTAATCAATCACTACTAGTTCATATTTTGTCATGAATTGAGCTTAAGCAGGAAAAATTGTGTCGTTATTTTCTTGGTTGATTTCTTTCTTATAGAATCTTAGATTTACTATACCATCATTCTCCTAAGACTTTGTTTCATTGACCTTCACTATTTCTCCCTCCCTAGGTGGATGACCTGACCCCCCAGGTAACCACGGCAGCCAAGATTGTGTTCCAGGACCCCGGGAACCAGGCCGCCCAGGAGCACTTTGACCTGATGAAGAAGCGCTGGATGGACAACATGGAGAGACTGCGGGGACTGGTGGACGAGGCGGTCGACTCATCGGCCCTCATCAAGGCCGAGGGTGGGTTTCATTATTAGACTCAGTGCCCATATTGTAGCCTATCGTATATACCTCTATCCTGCCCTAATCAGGGCCGAGGGTGGGTAAAGTCAAAGATTAAGTGCCCATAGTGAAGCAAACAAGATAAACCCCTCCCCCTTCCTAGTTTCTCATCAAGGCTGAGGGTGGGTGTAACCAGTCAGGGCACATACGGTAATGTAGTGAACAAAATGTGACCACATTATACAGTATATGGTCAGGGCTTCAGATACTATTTTTCTCTACCCCTGTTCCCCAAAGGGGGACATTGTTATTAACTAAAGCTGAAGATCAATGAAGCCATTATATCTGTCCAGCCATAAATGTAGTACTTTTAATTTTGGTACGATCTCCACAAAAAAACAGCTGAAACAAACACCTTTATTGTGACGATCTCTGTATAAACTGACAGGACAAAATAGCAAACTGTCAGAGTGTTATGTGTCCTAAGATTTGGTGACACTTTGTGTGTATTACAGAGGAGGGGATTATGCGGGACACAGAGAGAGTGGAGGATGCCATACAGATGAAGGATCCCCCTCGTATTGGGGCCCATGCCTCTAACATCGCGCGGCGGGCAAACCGCGTCCTGCAGGTGGCACAACAGGAGGCGGAGAACAGCGAGGACCCTAAATACGTGGACCATGTCAACCAGGCAGCCTCTAATCTACGCGCAAGTAAGGAGTTACCTCCCCATCATTATCGCTAAACTAGACTAGTCAGTTAGGCAGCATTTGATACATGATAAAGTGTTGATGATCGAAATGTAAAATTTGAAAGCTTTTATTCTGTTCTGTCATGGTGATCAGATTTTGCAAACTTATACTGTATCAAGGGCTGTTTTAAAAATAAGGGATTGATTAATTTTACATAATATTTATTTAAATTTACTAAATTGATTTGTATCTGCACAGATTTTATAGGTGTGGTAGAATGTAGGTATCAGTTTAATTCACTCTTTATTCTGCTTGCTAACAACTTGCAATGATTCTATTGATAACAATTTGTTAACTATAAAGGAAATCAGAACTATTGTTGTTATCTTTTGATATGTTTACAATCAAAGAACACTGAGTAATTGTTAACATTTAATATTAAAGACTCTTGCTAACTGTAAAATTCTGTCATCATAAACAAGAATGGCCGATTACGGTACTAAGGTTTACTAAACAGCTGTTTTGAAAAACTGTTATCCAAATTATTGTTTATAGTTTTTGTCTCTATCATTATAAGAAAAGAGAGTACCAGTACCGGAATATTATTTCTGTGCTATATAAACTATAAAGTCAATCAGCAAACAAGTACTAACTAGTATATGCGATGACTTGTACATTTACCAGTAGTCAGTCTATAGTTATACACTGGTGCCTAAGTGACTTATAGAACTGTAGCCCGGTACTAACTGTCTGTTCTCTGTTGATTCCAGCCATTGCCCCAATGGTACAAGGAGCCAAAGGAGTCTCCATGAATCCAGCAGACACAAACGCCCAGCAGAACTGGAGGAAAGCCAATCAAACTGTACGTAACATTCCATCATACCCAATCAGAGTGTACCTAACATTTATTGTTCTGTCTCATCCAATCAGAGTACATGTGTAATATTTTGAATCTCGTAAACATCAACATTAAATCTATACTGGAATAATACGTAACTACTTACATTTAATTTTTTAACCTGTAAAGTCATAATTTATCTCTGCATTTGTAAAAACTGAACTCAAAATGATTTGAATGGCTTCCCAAACATTAAATTATGTATCTGTATTAACTGTGGTAAAAACTGTCCAGTTTTTTCTAAAACTTATAAACATACTTTTAACAGCTGTTGTTTTGTTGTGTAGCTGATCGATGCTGTACGTGATGTGAGGGGAGCGGTTACCGTGGATGCTGGAGTTGACCAGTTTCCCCCACCCCCTCCCCCAGACCTGTCCGAACTCAAAATATCAGGTATGTCTGCAATCATTGCTTATAGTGTAGATAAACCAATGTTATATACAAGTTTGATATGGTAGGCTTCTGACTATAATGGTACAGTTATTTACAATATTGGCATGTAGATCTACATTCGTATTAGGATCCTTTCAAATATTCAATACATGTATTAGGTGTATGGGATGTATATTACCTGTACTGTAATTCATCTTGGAGTTGTAGGTAAATTATATTTATAATAGATTGAATATGTGTAGTTTATATGAATTTTTTATATAGATGTATGTACACTGTATTATGAAATTATATGTATACATATTTAAAAAAAGAATTTATACATTAGATTATATTACTTTGTATATTGTATGTCTTGTAAAATATTGTAGTTTTAACATTCTTAGATACTATTCTTTGTCATACATTGTGTATCATAATAATCCTAGAAATGCCATACAAAATCCTTCAAGATTACATCTTTTTATGAAATTGTCAGAAAACACTTTAACCGAATCAGTAGAGCTCCATGTTTCCATTGTTATAACGACCTCTTGCTTTGTAGAAACGAGTAACTAGCTGCGCTTTAGACACCAGTAACTGTTGTAACCCTATTGTTGACTTTTTTACGTAGACTTGTACGGCCCCCCTCGGTGGGAGCCGATCACCCCCAGCCGAGCCCGGCCTCAGGCTGCGCCTGTCCCGGTCAGTCCGCGACCCCCCAGGGCTCCAGTCTTCTCCCCCCACAGTGACCCCCACTTTAGAAATGTGAACACTAGAGGTAGATGGCTTCCCAGCATGCCGTTCTGTGCTCGATGGATTGGAGTGTTCTCCCGCCTCTAAAAATCAATGCATGATCATTCGGTTTACAAGATAAAATAGCGATAGGGAATTTCCGATAAACAGATATTAACTTCTTTTATAGTTAAACTAATTAATGGCCAGAGGCTTACAAAATAAGAGATGAGCAATGTATTCCTCCAAAGCATTCCGAAACATTTTTGGAAGTTCCTACTTTGTGAGTGGTTCTGATAGAGATAAATACGACACAATTCTAAGTGATATTGTTAACATCATTAGATAACATACACTTATTTCATATTGCCCTTTAATAATGAAATAAAAACAGATCTGGAATATTAGTTTCCATTCCTATCAAGATGTATTCAGATATATGCTACATTAGTATCACCATACCTTTTAGAGTGGACAAAAAAACCCAACTTGAAAAATGTTGATACTCGATATTCTATGCATAGTACCGGGTAATTTATATTCTAGATTGCAGCTCAATTAGGCATGTGTAGCAGCATATGTTCGGATCCTCTTTGAGGATTTAGAGAAATATTTGCCCAATTTTTCTGTCACTGTCTGTTTTTTGATGTGAGACCTTGTGTGTGTTTGTGGGGTATTGTTAGATGTACCTTGTGTCTGTATGTATGTATGTTGTTGTACATGTGTATCTGAGTGTGTTGTTGTGTGCCCATTGTGTGTTAGTGGGCTATTGTTAGATCTACTGATGTTGTGTTTTACAGACAGTGAGCCTGAGCCCCCAGAGGAAACTCCCCCTGCATGTAAGACTGAGCACCGTGTTATACCACCCTATTACCACACTCCTCCCACTAACACATCAGCTGTGGTTTATGTTAAACGATTAGGAACTGTTCTTTATGTCTTATCAATTAAGTTTGCTCTGATCTTATAACATGACAACACTTTATAGTTTTTTGAATGGAGAGCAATGTGAAAAGTTTTGATCACAGGAAGGTAAAACTTGAATTTGTGAGACATTGTTGACTTTTTCCAGGTAGTTCGGAGTAATTACTTAAGTGCTGTTACTGATTTACAAATTTTGCTGATGAAACAATTGATGAATAAACCACAGTTAATTTAAGTAACCACATACTGTAGATTTTATCCGGAGAATTTGTCCCATTTTTGCACCCCTGTATTCGGTTGTCTGTGCACTGTGTATAGAGTGGGCACTAACACCTGTTTTATGAGATATTCTGATGTTTTATCCTAACTGTTCTAACACAGGTTTTAGTTTGTTGATATATTATAGCACATTTTATACAAATACCACTTATTGTATCTCTGTGACGTCTTCGCTCATCAATCGTCCAATCATCAATCTCATCTCATCATCTTGTTGTTTATTTACCGTCTCTAGTGCCGGACCAGTTCGCTGACGGACCTATCATGTACCAGCCCCAAGGTATTGCCCCGTAATAAATACAGCTTTTGCCTCTGATTGGCCGAATCTATCAACAGATTTCAGTTTTTTTTGTATTCTGGACTTGTGTTTTTATTTTTGTTCATTTTCTAAAGAAAGCTTCAATTTTTACAGGCTGGATTCAATTAGCGTTATACTAAACCTGTTTTACTTTTCATCTGTCTTTCGTTTCATTTATTTTCTTTTTTATCATTTCATTTTTTTTTTCATTTTCAATTTATTTTTTTTGTCATATCTTTGGTTCATTTTTCTTACGTTAATTTTTGTTCATAGATTATTTCAATGTTTGTACTTTGAGATGAAACGTTTTATACTCTCCTGTTTATTTCTGGCTGATCAGTGTGTTTTTGGTTATACATGGACATGCTATTCCTCATCATGCTGCTTAACTCAGGATTTTATCATAAAGCTTATTGTATTGCATCAGCATCAAAAATAGCATTGAAAAATGCTGGACATATGTAAACAGTCATATATATATCCTGGCTTTTGTCACTATAAAGCATAAATATACCATTCCTGGTAGAAATATTGTCAGTTAAATGTTAGAGATATTGACTTTAGCTTAGATTTGTATTATATGTATTTTATATTGTGTATTGCTTTATGCATATGGTCATTAATATACATATATTCTTTGTACTGATTGGAGAGTTTTAATTTTCAGCGACCCTACATCAGGACCCCCTATACCAGGGACAGTCCTGTGCTCCGTTGGTGCCCCCACCCCCCGTACCCCCGCCCCCACAGGAGTACGGGTTCTATGGCAGAGGTGCTGTACTAAGCGTGCATTATTAACCCTGCCTTCTTGTGCATTGTTTATATTTTATGTTTCAGTGTGTCACTTTGCCTTATGTTTAGTTATCTATCGCCCCAATGCTCATTTCTTTTGGTTTTTTAAAGTTTAATTTATTGGCTCATTTTACCATCTGATGACTGTTATGTTGATTATACTTTGATAGATATTTTTTTTTTCCCTTTTCCCTCCTTATTTCAAGGTTTGATTTTGTTGTAAAATCATAAAAATGAAAAGATTCACTCCAAAAAAATGGAAAAAGTAAAATACTAGTAATCTTTCTTACCTTTTCATTTGAAACATTGGATACTAGAGAAGTTTTATATTGAGATAATTACTTAATATTAAAAATCTTGGTCTAAAGAAAGATGTAATGAAAGATAACAGGATGGAGAGAAAGAATAACCCAGTGTTCTGATAGATACATCTGTACAGTAGAGTTAATCTTCTTGTAGATCACTGTCTGCACTCGGTAACATTACCAACAGTTTCTCTATCTTTCTTTCTCTCTCTCCTAGCCGTTATATGACAATCCACAGTGCTAAAGTAACTGTCCGTTTTGATTGGTATGTTGGATGTTGTCTTTTCACTAGTTATAGAGTAGGAGACCCCAGATTGTGTGGATTACTGATGATATAAAAGACAAATAATCTGGAGAAGGAAGTCTGACTCTCAGACAATGGGTCTACTCCACAGTCGGGGTCAACAAGGCATGGCAGTCTGACCTCACTTTCGTTTCCAGATCTCCTGTTTGACCTCTGACCTTCATGGTTCACCCTGAACTAACCTTTTATCTCCACAGATCTCCTGGACAACCGCATCAACAATCATATTTTATTTTAGATCTTGAAATGATAAATCACATTAACATCACCATTCTTTTGCATGTCAGCATCACTCATGAATTTTATTTACATTGAGAATTAAGAATGTGTAACGTTTGAAGAATAAACATGTATCTAAACATTTCTTTTATAAATGAAGTATTGGTGTATTTGAACATGTATTTTGACTCATATAGATATGGCATATACATTTTTCAAATTTAATTTAATCAGTTTATTACAGAGAATGATTAAGATATACTCTTTAGTTGTATACTGCAATGCTTGAGTAGCTGCCACCCAATGTTATTTATGGTCACATCTCACTGTTATTGTTGGTGTTTACAGATGGTGGAGCTCCACCCAGACCTCCACTCCCCAATGACAATGCCACACCCCCCAGACCCCCACCCCCAGAGACGGACGATGAGGATGAGGCAGCCTTCCCAACCCCCCAGGCGAACCAGCCAATCATGGTAAGTTACCGGGGTTGTCTGTGACAGTAGTCAAGTCAACCTTTCTGCTGATTTGCAATTGGACCACGTGTAATTAAACACAAACTATTTTGATTTCTTATTAATGTAACTCTATATATCAGATAGGCTTTAAATATATTTCAAAATCAGGAGAATAAAACTGACTTCACTGAATTGAATTTGAATTAATGTTTATCAAAAAACTACCGGTAGTTTTTTGGCTTTATTAAAAATTTTGCATGGTTGTATATGGATTTATTCTTTGCAGATGGCAGCCCATGCTCTCCACATGGAGGCCAAGCAGTGGTCCAGTAAGGACAATGACATCATTGCTGCTGCCAAAAAAATGGCCTTACTGATGGCCAAGCTCAGTCAGCTAGTCAGGTCAGTACAGGGGTCAGGCTAATGTCAGGTCAGTACGGGGGTTACTGAATACAGAGGTCAGGCTAATGTCAGGACAGTAAGGGGGTTACTGAATACAGAGGTCAGGCTAATGTCAGGACAGTACGGGGGTTACTGAATACAGAGGTCAGGCTAATGTCAGGTCAGTACAGGGGTTACTGAATACAGAGGTCAGGCTAATGTCAGGACAGTAAGGGGGTTACTGAATACATAGGTCAGGCTAATGTCAGGACAGTACAGGGGTTACTGAATACAGAGGTCAGGCTAATGTCAGGACAGTAAGGGGGTTACTGAAAACAGAGGTCAGGCTAATGTCAGGTCAGTACGGGGGTCACTGAATACAGAGGTCAGGCTAATGTCAGGTCAGTACGGGGGTTACTGAATACAGAGGTTAGGCTAATGTCAGGTCAGTACAGGGGTTACTGAATACAGAGGTCAGGCTAATGTCAGGTCAGTATTGGGGTTACTGAATACAGAGGTCAGGCTAATGTCAGGTCAGTACGGGGGTCACTGAATACAGAGGTCAGGCTAATGTCAGGTCAGTGCAGGGGTTACTGAATACAGAGGTCAGGCTAATGTCAGCTAGGACAATAGCAATCGCAACTTCTCGGATCTTTCCGGAAGGCTTGGAAAAGCACCTTGAATGTATTACATAGGCATCCATAACAGCCCCCCTTTTTAAAAAAAACTTGATATAAATACAATACATTTTACGATCTGTTGAGATGTAAGCTAGACTTCATTAAAGTCAATGAAATACCCTTAAACATATCCGAAAAGCAACACAAATAGCTGTCTAGCCGATACTCATTTTAATGGGAAGCGACTCCATATTGTATAAAATTTTAATATCAGGTAATGTAAATACATTCAAGGTGTTTTTACGAGCCTGCCAGAAAGGCCCGAGAAGTTGCAGTTGGGACAATAGTTATAGAGATCAGGCTAATGTCAGGGAAATAACCATGTTACTAAATATAGATATAATGACCATATTAATGTCAGTGTTAATGTTGTTCTTAATATACCAATAGGAGTCAGAAAAATGAATATTCATGTTTAAACTCAGTTTGAATAAAAATAAAGTGCTACAGATTAACTTAAATATTAGTTCATTGTTGCAAAATAAAAAAAAAACATTGTTGAAACAGAAAATTTTTAAAACTAAGTCAAGACCAATTGGAATCAAAATTATACAGGCAGGTTCCCCTATGTTTTTGTGTATGCCTAAGTAATACACAAAAATGTACAATACATCATAATACATTGCTTTTCCAGTTATTGGAAAGGTATGAGATGTTGATTTGGGGTTAGAATATCACCAAAAAAAATACCCGGTACACATGCTTGAAGTAAATATCAGGAAAATAGTTGAAATTCAGCATCTCAGCCCAGTGTCCCTAAATCATTGCTTAGTTATTGAACTCACATTATGTTTATTCAAATTAGATTCGATGTGAATTTGATAAACTGATATTTGCTCAAAGGATTATTCATGTAATTTGCTGTGACTCTAATAAACTGAGATAACAGTGTTCATTCATTGAACAAGAATTATGAAATAATGTATTTATTTGGATCACGACTGGACAGGATTCCGTTCGATTTCAAGGGCCTCAACTCAGTGCTGGGTCTGAAGGAATCGCCCATACTTGGGTATATATAATGTCTTCTGCGCAGGCCTCTCTGGAAAATCTTCCACCAACGAGATTTGCCTAACAATTTCTTGGTCTAATTTTAATGAAAGCAGTTGCTTTTTGCATGTTCACTGCCTTATTTTCTCATATAACAATTATTCAAACAACTCATTTTCATTTTTTCATCTTTTTTTCAAGCATCCAGCTGCTTTACTACAAGATTTACAACCAATGCTTGATATTAACTATAACAGAATAAGATCAATTTTATTTTGTCATTTATTTCCAAATCATTTTTCGAAAGTTTTATTTAGTCATCAATGTAACAGTGTTTGATTGGTACATGAATTGTGAAGGTTTTGAGATTTTCCCTCTTGGTATGTATAAAATCAGCTTTGTTTTGTGTCATCTATTTTTGAGCGGGTTTTCATGAACATTTCCTTATTCTTAAAGAGGAGAGGGAGGAAGTAAGAAGGACCTTATCGCTACGGCTAAATCCATCGCAGAGTCCTCAGAGGAAGTGACACGACTGGCCAAGAAACTGGCCGCGGAATGTACGGACAAACAGATGAGGAAGGTCAGACTCCATCATTGTCTTGTCAGCTGTAGAATATGTGCTTCATTGAAATCTGATGAAATTGGATTCTGATTAACATGCTCTGTTTTCTTCACTTAGAGTTTGAAAACATACTCCTGTTGATTATTGATCACAGTGGTGTGACTGGAAAGTTAGACTCCACTGTTGTCATGTCAAATGGAGAAAAATTAATCCAAAGAATATTAAGAAACTGTAGCTTCACATGCATTGTGTTTGTCAACCAAGTCTTTGAAAAGATAATAATGTAGAGTGATACAGAAATCTATGAGATTTCAGTGGAGAAAATTGATGTTTTTGATGTTTTCTTTAGAAGTATAACAATTTTCACTCTGGTTGTAGAATCTCTTACAAGTGTGTGAGCGGATCCCAACCATTGGCACACAGCTGAAGATCCTGTCTACAGTCAAGGCCACCATGTTAGGAGCCCAGGGTAGGTCACTGGGTCAAGGTCAAATATCTTTACGCTTCACAAAAATTTGTTAATGTACATGAACATCAATGATTTTATAATACTTCAAAATGGAATGTTACAACTTCCTTGATATAGTTACATAGAATGTTGAAAATGTTTTACAATGAGTGATGTCTTGCATAGTCAAATCTTCATCAGGTTAAGGTCAGTTATTTCAGCTTTCACCCAAACTTTGTAGTCTTACTTGTTAATGTACAGAAACAATGATTTCATAATGCTTTAAAATGGAAATTTAAAATTAGCTTACCGGGGATAAGATGAACGTGCACAGTTGACAATGTCTGATGATGAGTGATATTTTATGTAGAGCCTATACCAGCCCCAGACGGCAGCGAGATAGAGTGTGGTAAAGAATTTGTAGGCATGAAGCCCCGCCCCCTCATTAACATGTCTGACTCTGTGTTTTGTGTGTGTAATAGGCACAGAAAGAAAAAAATCTAGATCCACCAATGCATTGTGTTATTGGAACAGAATAAGTCTACCGTAGTTACTAACATGGAATGAGTTCAATATTTCAAACACAGTGTTGTTTGAAGTCCCATTGAGAATGTTTGAGTTGGAGATGTCACTATCACTGCCTTGGGGTGGCAATATTTTGCCCAAAGCTTAGCTTTGTCATTTTTTAAGCCCTAAATATTAGGTGTATAAAGCCAGGGTTTTACAATTTCACCCAATATACACTATGTAAAGTTGTCCTAAATGATACATAAGGCAGATGTTAAGAACTTAGTCTTGCCTACTTTACTTATCTAACATCGTAAGGGGATTAAGGGAGACAAGGATTAACAAGCTGTAACAAAAGCTCAGTCACCCATGATAGATGTATATGCACCTTGGTATGGAATTGCATCTATAGGAGAAAAGAAACGGTTACAAAATTAAAATTTATATAGGCATATATTTGAGATAGTTGCTAAGTTCCTATAGATTTCATCTGTGAGATGTAAAAACAGATATTGATATCATACTATTATTTGAAATATTCTTTAAGTCTTTCATCAAAATGTGTTGTTTTCTGAGCTCTATAACTATCATATTATTGAAATCGTTATTTTTATCCGTGAGAAAATCCTATCAAAGCATGCCTACATTGTTTCAATAAGCTGACTTCTCTCTCTCTCCATACACTTGGAAACTTTTATACCTACCTGGTATATCAAAATTAACCATATACCGCTATCATATATGTATATCTGATTAATCTATTTGGCTAGCTCTGTATAGCAATTCTTTGGGTACTAAACTATGTAAGAAAATTTGTTTATATGGACAATTATTGTTATGCATGTGCTGGTACACTTTGTTTATGACTGTAAATATGTGTATTCTGGCTGTGTACTCTGAGACAGGTGGTTCAATCAGCAAGAGGTGTGTACCCCCAATCATGACAGTACAAGACTATAGCCTTCTTATATCTACCAGACATGACAGTACAAGACTATAGCCTTCTTATATCTACCAGACATGACAGTACAAGACTATAGCCTTCTTATATCTACCAGCATGTTTCCTGTAGTCACATTAAGCAAATCTTCAAACATCTCATAGAATATGACAAAATGTGCTCAACCTTACCAAACTTTTTTTTTTTTTAATAAAGATTGGTTTTAGATACAATAATGACCGTTGCTATGTCCTCAAAACTCATTTCAAGTTGTGACAGAACAATCATTTGCTTGTCATTTTTACTTTTATATGCACTGTTTTTTGTGCTGTGTGCTGTTGTGTGCTTGCTAATCTTGCTTTGTGTTCATCTAACTGATCTTGCATTTTGGCTTTTTTTTTCTTTTTGTGCATTTTCTTGGATTCCATGGAAACAGAATCTAGTAAGTGCTGTTTGATCTTCCCCCTCATTAATCAGTTACACAGTGTAGACGACCATCAATTCTCTCCTGTAATGTAGACTCAAAGCAGGGTTTGGCTCATTTCTAGAATCAATGTACTGTATACATAAAAATGAAGATAAAATTTTGCATATCTTTTCAAACCATAGGTTGATTTTATGGAATTTTAAATTAAAAAAAAACAAATTTGCAATCCAAACAAAGTTTCCTCTGCACCAACATTTCTGTATTTGTAGTAGGCTCACAAACTTGCCTTCAATCATTCCCCTGAATGTAGATACTGTTTGAAGAAAACTGCAAGTACTTACCGTAATTATAATAAGCAAAATTTACTAATTTATTTGGAGAAGCATGAACAGACTATTTCTTATAACTGGTCATGGAATGAGATCAAACCCTGACATTTTCTGACATTTTCAGCTATATTTACTCAGTTATCTCCTCTTGTTTTTAAAGGAATTCCATCCTTATTTTCTGGAAACTATTTTATGCCAAGTAGTCTTTGAGTCTTCTTTTTTCTATAAGTTACATATGTACTGTAGATTCCCTATTTTATGTGAGTACCTTATTCCGCAGTTTTGTATCAAATGGCGAGACAGTAAAGGTCGTAAGTACCAAATTTTTGTTAAAATTTCATGTGGTTTTAGAACTGTCCAAAATAATAAAAGCAAGATTTTAAAATTTGCGAGGGATGTTTCTCATGATTTTATATGGATTTTATATGGATTCATTGTATATAATTTGGAATCTACAGCACATTTTTCTCTTTACATACACCAAAGATTGAAATGAAGTAGTCATTAGTCATTACAGCTCAGTTCTTAGGAGCCTGTGGTACTGATGTACTCATCCCATGCAAGAAGATTCCCGGTTCAAAGTCACATTGATCGGATGATAATGTAGCTCCTAAACCATTCTCTGTAGTCCCTCAAAAGAATCATCAAAGTTAAACATATTTACAAATTTGCAGCTGTAAAAAAAATTTCTATCTGTATGCATAAATCTGTAAATACATCATAGGTTGGTTATTTCTTATTTATGTCAATTATTTCAAATCTGGTGCAAAGTGAAAAGATTTATGCATCAACAAGCCATTGCCTCGTCCCAGGGTTCTGAGCAAATGTACTGACCCTGCATTGTCATAAAAAATTATACAGAAACTGTGTGGTTAGACACAATAGCACTGTTTACCCTCATTACCCAAAAAGTCTTCCAATAGCTTTAGATTATAGCAGTACTTAACTATTAGATTGAAAGTAAAATCATTATGTTACATATAAAGACAGGAAAGACAGACAAAGTAGAGGACACTAAGCCTCTAAAACAATGTGGTATCTGTTTGTAACAGTGCATTGTGGGTATTTGTAGGTTCTAAAGAGGACCAGGAAGCGACGGAGATGTTGGTGGGAAATGCCCAGAACCTGATGCAGGCCGTCAAAGAGACGGTGCGAGCGGCAGAGGCAGCCTCCATCAAAATCCGCGTGGATTCTGGCTACACAATCCGCTGGCTCAGACGCAGACCCTGGTACACCTCGTGAGTCGGATGTCTCTAGGATCTTCTATTACCCAGGACCGGAACACCCCGGGGACGAGTTGAGGGGGTCCGGTAGTGTGTATCGCGTATATATACCTAGGTGTAACATGTGACTGACATATCTATTGTTTTATGTAGCATGGGCCTGGGACTCTGTTATAAGGCTCCCAGGGGTTGATTCGCATTCAGTCTTTATAAATTTTCAGTTATTTCTATCAATTTTATTTCGGCTATTTAACGGATATGATCCTGAAGGATGAACTGTATTCTTCAGAATTGAGTAGTGATATGAAGCAACAGATCTGTGATTGTTTTGTTTCTATTCATCATTTTTATTAATGTTGATTTCTGTATGCATAGCTGAGTGATATCTATTTTTTGTTGTTCTTATTTTTGCATTATTAGACATATTTATAGCTATTTCTATTTTTACTTTTAACAAAAACTTGCTTAGATGTGGAAAAGACTGTATTACTACCAGTTAATTGAACAAATTGGAAGAGTGAAGTCTCTGATAGAATCTGAGTAAGTTAAAATTCAGTAACCTTGAAAGGTAAAGGTCACTGATGCGGGCCGGGTTGCCGGTCTGACAGCAATGGTGCTAACTTGTCTCTGATGTGGTGTGTGTGTTATTTATGTCAAGATTTTTTTTGGAATTAATGCTTAGTGCTTTTTTATACAAACTTAGATAGCCAAACATTTTCACAATGTTTTTTCACTTACAAGAGTTCTGACAATGTGCCTTTTTATCAAAGATTGTTGACAATCTGTCATTGATGAGATGAGAAGTGATCGATGTTGTGTGAAGTTTTATAAACATTTAGCTTTGTTTCAATTTACCAAAATCTGCATTTTGTTATAAACACACATCAACTATTCTGTAAATTAAAACTCTGTATATTAACTGTCAACATGTGATCTATGAATGTACTAGCTAACGACAGAGTACATGTAACTTCCAAGGAATGTTTGTGTCGGTATTCAGGAATTCTCTGAAATTCTAGGATTTCTGTGTAATTATGATGGTTATCAAGGGACAGAACTCTGTTTTCGTTAGCACTTGCAATAAATGGCAGTAAATAAATAAATGAGGTGTGTGAAGTCACTGAAAGCATTGCCGTGTCAGAGGTGGAATCTGCCAAATTTTTTTGTTGTAAAAGATTATTTATATGATTGTATGCAGAGATTTAAGTAATATTGAGAGAAAATTACGGATTTTGTACGACTTTTGAATTTATATTCGTACTTAAATAGTGCAATGTATTGTTAGATAGAATTCAAAAGTATTTAATGCAGTATATGATTTATACATCACATACATGTATATAGTGCAATTTAGCCCAAAACTGTATTATGACTTGTAAACTGCTGAATAAATGCACTGAGAACATCATTGTTAAGCTTAGTTTGTACATGTATTGTGGAGCGATTTCTGTATAGTACTGGTATTGTAACAAATGACTTGCCCTGTAGCTTTGCACTAAACTGAATCTATGGATTTCATCACAATTGGGCATTTGAATATAGGACTTAAAACATTATCTCGCATGAGAGTAATGGAAAAGAAGTAAAAATTTTACAGCATGGCGGATGGTGATATACAAGCATACAGCCAATTTCAGGCACGTAGCATCGTTTTTGAAAGTGGGGGGGCCAGACTCATCCAAAAAATTTTGACAAGCAAAAAAAAAAAAAAAAAAAAAAGGAAAATGTTATGTTTCTAAAATCTTCCTAATCCGTGGGTGGGGGGGGGGGGGGGGGGGGGGGGGGCTGGCTTACTATATAACTTCAATTTCACTTCTCATTTCCTTATTTTCATATCAGTTTCTTACGTACTCCCAAAAAAGTGGGGGGGGGGGGGGGGCAACTCTATGATAATTCCATTTTTTATATATAAATTTTAAAAAATTTGTTGCTGCGAGAAAAAGTGGGGGGGGGGGGGGGGGGCAGCCCCCCCCCCCCCCCCCCCCCCGGCCCCCCCTGATGCTACGTGCCTGAATTTTGTGGATTCATAATGTCTTAGTATGATGGATTTTGTTGGTATCCCTTGCCCACAAATTAACATCCACACAACTATACAACAATATCATCTTCTTAAATTACTCCTTAATGAAAATTAAATCATATCCGTTGGTATGAACCTAGCTGTCTAAGAAATTCACAATCAAGGAAAATTTGCTCCTTGAATTAGCTGCAGGTCTGTAGCTCGCGGTCTAAAATATTCGGATAGATGACCTGGGAAGTCGTCCATCCAATTTTCTTCAGACCGGGAGCTAAAGACCTGCAGCTACCCTCAAATAATAATGATTCTTTGGAAAGCAATGATTTATTGATATTTTTGCGATATAGTATTGATGTTAAAAGAAGGTGCCAAGTGCACGAAAATATCGAAGGTATACTTATTTCAAAGTTGTATAAATTTGGAAATAGAGGCCCCCCTCCCCGCAATTACAACCTCTCCATGTGAAGCATGACGGCCAGCCTCGATCGGTGTCAAATGCCAGAGGAGTACCGTTAAAGTGAGTGTGACAGAAAATTAAATGACAAATAACAGAATTTCTTAACGGGGAAATTAAAAAGAGACCAATGAAATTGTAAAAATACCCCAGGTCATAAATACTGCTCTATCACGTGTCTTCAATTCATAGGTAGATCTAGATATATACTCTGTTTGTCATTTATAATTAATTAATTAGATAAACGTTTGTAGTATTATTCCATATCTACAAAGATCAATTAGTGTCCATGTATATTGAATTATTGATTTATGGTTTGAGTTTTATTACATGCCATCTAGTATTTCTTGAGTTTGAATTTTCCAATTTGAAAGCTATTCAACATTTTCAATAATTGATTGGTTCAGAATTCAAACGAAACCCCAAAGATTTACCGTTAATTAGAAAATTGCTTATCAGTGACAAATATGAGTCAGAATTATAACGTTAATACAGTGTTCTAATAACGGTTGTTAATTATAGATATAGAACGACGCTTCTAATGAATTTAAAAAAAATGTTGGATGTATATAATTTACAATCGCTATGACATTTTTTACGATCTGTCTGAGTTACTAAATATTTATTGCAGTAGTTAGTTGAGCATTAAAACAAGTTCTTTATTTGGTGAATCAGAACCGTATATATGCTAATTTTACTGCATGTAGTATTGTTATACGTCCCTAGATGTATACTAGTTTTCCGTCGATTTTTATGGCGTTTTGCATTCACTGAAGATTCATAATCTACACAATTATCATAAAACATTTCTAAATAACGCTCTTGACTTAAAAGGTGTTTTAAAAGGGCAGGGCTGATTATATTACATGTAAGTGTATGTATATTCTAATTTATATATTGATTCATTTATATACAATGCAATATGTGTAATTATCAAACGTGATCTATCATATTGTAGAATCAAAATTAATAGATGCTCTATACTTCCGAAGACTCTGGATTGGTATATATATATATATTATAATATAAACATATAATAGACGTCTCTTTAAAATGTAAATATACATAACCAGATTGATTCAATAATTAGTCTAAAAATATAAAAAGGTAAGAAAACAAATCAATATTCCGTGTAAAAATAATAATTTCAAACCTTATGAAATTCGGGGGGAAACCCAAATGCTGTTGTACAAAGTCATTCATACAAATCACTTTTAAAAAAAATTACTATAAGATTGATTTACGAAAAGAGAGAGAGAATTCTATCATATTACACCTAAAAAATCTTTTGATGTTATTTAGTGAGGTTATATATTTCGTAAATTCCTTTATTAAAGCTGCTTGGTCCGATTTTATATCAAATTTTATGCACGCTTTTAAACGATGGCTATGCTTAGTATATGTATAATAATAGACATTGCAGTAGTTTTCCCAGTCAATTAAGCCAAATTTCAATGAAGAAAAATACGTACAAAATTTGCTAACAAAACAAACGACATTAAAAGGTACCGCGTTATTTCGCCTCATGTTAAATTTCACCCCTGACGACGAGACGGGTATGGTTGTATTACGAATTTGACATCGCTTTAAATAAAGGTCGAAATGGTCAGACAAATGATCAGACAAATTACAAATAAACATGTGTACGTTTTGTTCGCCAATATTTCTAAAGTCTGCATTTTTACAATCGATGCATAGCATGCGGGTTGAATAACCCCAATCATTCGGGGGACGAAACCATGCGGTTTCCTTTTCTAAACATTCCCGTGATGCATTTTGGTTTGTTTTTTCGTTTGCCCAAAGAGAAATTATTTTTATTTACTTTGAATATTTCTAACTTTGAAAGGAGATTGATTCCGCTGGTGTAAATAGGAGAAAGTCCATAACTTTGTAAGATAAATGATTTGTTTGAACAAAATTTTGATACTGTAATTACGAAAAAATCGGACCAAGCAGCTTTAACTGATTGCAGTCTAATACGCTATGAATTTGTTCTAGGAAATATTTTATTGCATAATGTTTCCGGTTTTTAGTTATCACATTAAGGTTTTAAATTCCACCTTTTCCTCTTCCTCAAAGTTCTTTCAAACCGGCGCAAACATTTAAAAATTGGTTCAAATTTCTCCTTCAAAAAATCCCCTAGCATCGATTCTATACAGAGTATCAAATAAATAGCCAAGTTAAATAATAAGTGCACCTACATAATCAATAACATTCATTATGTAAACATTTCAAAATATGCCCTAGCGAAATCCTACATTTTTCTATGATTTATTTACAAGTACGGGCACCTGTTAGTTACGGTAGGTGATTTTCCAAATAAGGGGTGTATACAAGGTCATCGCCATGGAACAGCCAATGAAAACTGGGGCTACTTCAAATCGGAAAATATAGGTCAACCAATCACATCACTTCATTCAAACTGTAGTGGTTCTCTTTGTTCGTTAGGTTGATCTCGGGATTTTACTATAGTTGTAAGGCTCTTGGGATAACATCCGAAATTCCTTGTTCAAAAAGTGAAACTACGTGAGATACACTTTAAACTACTGTTGGAACAAGTGACAGTCGTGGTAAGTGATATATTTCATGATTTTTAACCGATATGTAGCCATTTTGTGTGTGCAATCAATCGATCACTGCTTGAAGTCAATATTTGTCATGTCCGAAGTTTGAATTTACCTCGCTGGTCCGAGACTTGAATCTCGTTCAAAACATGACGTTATGTTTGCGCCAAGTTTGAAAAATTAGAGTATAAATACTCTCCACGTGTGTTGTAGGCTTTCTTTTAGGGTTTAAAGATGACACCATTTGTAATTTTTTGTTGTAGAGTGAAGTCTGCGCCAGAGCACAATGTTAAGCATGGCGTATTGTAATCCGTCCGACATGGATTTTCTAGACACTGTGTCGATGGACTCCCACGATATTCAAAGTGAAATGGAGAAAATACTGGCAAACGCCGATTTCCTAAATAATGAAAACAGCAACCATGCCAACAGTGCTTTTGACTTCGACAACACAGGGCCGTCCATTGATGACTGGATACAAAATATTCAGTGGAATGATGTGGCCAAAGTTCAGAATATGATGGACTCCTCTTTTGAGATAGACAACAACAATCCAAATCTGATTGTCAACCCACAATCTGTGATGCCCATCGCAGTACGCCCAACTCACCACAGCTCGCCGAAAAAGACGGCGTTCTCACAAGTAAGCACACAGACGAAGCCAAACTCCACAGCCGTCAATCTACAGGGCTCGGTGTATGGGTCAGACCTCGGACTAAAAATCGAAAATGTTGTAAGTCTAAATTCACAATTCAACGAGAAAAACAACAACCAGTTATCGTCTTTACAAGGAAACTCGGTGTCTGTGCATTCTCCCAGCAGAGTGTCGAAACCAGTAACAGTGTCTATATCCAATAGTGCTGTGTCGCCCATAGATTTAATGGAAGACCAAGAAAAAGTGTTCCCTAAGCCTGTGTATTCATATAGTTGTCTAATCGCCATGGCTTTAAAGAACAGTCGCCATGGAAGTCTTCCTGTCAGTGAAATATACAGCTTCATGACGTGAGTGCCTCAGGATTTTACCTATCTTTTATTCAGTATTCTGTGTAGCAGAACTTTAAAAATGTTAGTCGATTTACTTGCTTAAAATGTCCTTATTTGATGGAATTATATTGGAATATATACGTCAAGTACTAGCTAAAGGCATGCTCAATATAGGAGATCAGATTGTGAAGAGTAAATTTTAGGTTTTGTTCCAGTAAGAATATCACTAAATTTCTTGAATATTAATATTCTTCAAGTAAATATGTGCACAAGCTGCTTAACTCTGATGCATATTAAAATAGTTTATCTTATTCTTTTTAAATTTACTCATATATATCTATATCATGTATTGAGCAGGTATTGCTAAAACATCATTTACATATATTAAACTTCATTTCTGAATACACTATTACAAAGAACAATTGATACACATCACCAATAAATAAATGGTCCTGCTCCTTTGAACTTCACACTCAATATTCTGTTATCAGGGGGGGAAATATCTAAAGAGAAAGTAGAAAAATAATTTTTATATTTATGAAAACCTTTCATATGTTTTAATAACTTTACGTTGACATTAATCATGTTTGATCATGTAAAAATTTTTCTTGTCTTGTTGCATAGATATTAAACAATGTCTGATTTTCTTTTTACAGTGAACATTTCCCATACTTCAAAACGGCCCCTGATGGATGGAAGGTATGTATATGTAATTTCATACGGATAAGTTTAAATTTATTCTGGCCTACTGCGCACCATATTTAAACAGGTGGCTTAGGGAGGGCGGTGGGATTTAAATTACAACGGGAAGTTTAAAGTTCACTTCAGGATATTTCCTTTGGTATTCATAAATTTGGGGTTTACCATCCGGGTTTGTGAGCAGTGAACTGTGACTGATAGTAAAACTGCATGTCATTGAGAAAAAATAGTATGCCTTTCTAAAGAGAATATCCTCCAAAATCAAGGATTTTTTAAATAGGTGTTTGATCATACTATTTTCCAAAATGATTTTTGGATTCAATATTCCCTTTGCAATGAAAATGATTTCAATGATTTGTGGTTTAACACACATTTTTAACAATGAATTGAAGCTTTTCTTGATAAGATTTCAAATGGAATAAACTTGTTCAAATTTAATTTATTTATAATTTAAGCTATCAATTATTGAATATATATATTGGTTAAAAATTTTATATATGTTTTTATATATTCTCTTGTAGAATTCAGTTCGACACAATCTCTCATTAAATAAATGTTTTGAGAAAGTGGATTCCCCCAAACTGAATGGAAATACAAAGAAAGGTTGTCTCTGGGCTCTCAATCCGGCCAAAATAGAAAAAATGGAGGATGAAATTGCAAAGCACAGAAAGAAGGACCTGGATTCAATACTAAAGAGCATGTCTGATCCAGGTATGTATAATTACATTGATAAATGAAGTATCTTAACATGATCACAAATAAATCGGGAATTAAAGTAGGATTAATTAATTAGATTATCGAGAAATTTGATAATGACATCGAAAGATGCATGAGTTTTGATTTTTGTATGCAGACATTCAGATCAGTAAGTTAGTCTTCATGGCCGATACAGTTATGTCTTATAACAACAACATTCTTTTAGCTGACATCAAAGACTTATTTATAATACAATTATCTAATTGATTAAACATCAAAGGCTACCTAGATAAAGAACATGAGATTTTCTGATACTGTATACACAAATTGACTTAGGGCAGATGTGTATGTTAACAGTAGGTCTTTACAAGGGGTGCCCTGAGGGGAAAATTTTACACCTGAGTGATTCACCAAGAGTTAGAGCCCTTGGAGTCCAGATTATAACACCTCTATATAAAGTGTAATTGACACTGATTGTAAGGGTATAGAAGAGTTTATCAATGGGAAGTAACTCTGGGCCATGAGAATTAAGTTAATGCAGTTACCCAGTAAATGTCAAAGCTAACAAGAATCAATAAAAGCTAATTAATCAGACTCTTAATTTAAATGAATTCAAAATCAAACAGCAGAAAATAACCCTGAAAGGTACTTTGTGAATGTACTGATGAGATGGAACCTTTAGCTGTTTAGAATATTTGGGATTATCATAAATAATTATCATAAAGTACATGAATTAAAGGGAAGTTTATTGGCTTATCATTAATCCTGTGATGTAATGGATTATTCATGGGTTAATTAACATGTAACAGAGAGAGTGACCTGCATACCAATGGGTTGGTGGCCCATGTAGAGCGCAGTGAGAGTAGGCAGGTAAGCAACTCACCTGAGGAGGAGCATTAATTAAGGTCACTAATGATCACCTGTAGTCAGGGCCAGGCTTTTGACAGGTGTCACTCTGTGACTGACCAGCAGTAACAGAGTTGTCAGTCCTTATCTGCCAGTAAAACTCCACACTGCTAATATCAATATTGATACAGAAACCTGTCATAAATCATAAACAGGGCAATGGCACCCACAGTCAATACGGCCTGTTTATTGATGGATAGGATTAAGTCCCTATCATCTACATGATTTATTCTGTCAGAGAGGTGTCTTAATTAATGGAGTGTTTGAAAACTTGCTTTTTTATGATCATTGAATGTTAATAGAAAATGGCATTGTTACTCACAAAGTAAAGTTACATTTTTAAACATTAAAGTCAGTACAATTTTTTATAACCATTACAATTATGTGCAAGATTACATAATGACTGATATTGATTGTATAAGTTATGGGAGATTTTGCAACATTTAAAACTGTGGAACATAAATTGTGATTGAATTTAAAACTTTCTTCAAAATTGGCACTTTTATGTATATTTAGAGAGATTTTGGAGTAACTCAGATAAAAAAAAAAGATAGAAAAATAAAGTATACAAGATATAAAAGAATGAACTAGTTTGTGAAAAAAATAAGTGCTTGTGAAATTAACACAGTTTTCAAAAGAGAAACTATTATTTATGATTTGATTTGTTAGTGAAATTTATTTATGACTGTTTGTCTTTCTGTTACACTTGTACTAGTTAAATTACATTACTGGTTACATTACATTACTGGTTACATTACATTACTGGTTACATTACATTACTGGTTACATTACATTACTGGTTACATAACTGTTACATTACAGAAAATCTGGAGTTGATAGAGGCGGGAAAGGCGGGGCCTGTGGGGTCACCAAACGAACCACCCTCCCCAAAGCAGCCAATCAGAGATCAGAAGACGGCTTACCTGACGACCGACGTCAACATCCTAGAGAACGGGATCGGACTCGAGCACGAACTCCCAGATATCAACTTCCAGGTAAGGGATCAATGAGCCCAATATTACCTTCCTCATCTGTAAATGTTACCCACTGATGTGTAGAAAGGGTTTAGAACTGCTAAGTGTTAAAGAAGTAATGACACCAGTATTCAAATGCATACTAGTTTCCTTATGTGAGAACATTCCTCTAAGAACTATCCATGCATGCTCAAACCTTTTTTATCATGGTTTCACATAATTAACACCATAAATATTCACATATTTGTATAAGAATAAATAAAATCAAGAATGCATTTTACAATATTTCATGAAAACTGATTAAAATTGAGGTTATCTCCCTTGTTTCAGAGCTCTGGTATTTGGGATGAGATCCGAATTGATTCTGTGACATCACCCTCCACAACACAAGTCCTTACAATTAGTGCTGCCCCCTTAACAGGCCCCACTACCATAGCAACAGGTAAACAATGCAATAAATGACAGGATCAGTGCTATTAAACAATGCTGTTAGCTGCAATATATAGACAGGACCACGAGTTGTCAGTGTTTATTTTGTGTACTAATTGTAATTTTTTTACTACAGGGAATGGCAGTTTATATGGAATTCTTACCTGCACAAGTCCCCTTACCCAGAATTCCTCAGTGACCCCGAGTAGTTAGATGCCGTCCATGAGCCTAGTCGTCGCTGTGTTCAAAACATTCCAGACATCGCCAGTCTAACTGAGCGAGATTTCAGGTCTGCTAGAGTCATCTTCCCTCCAGTGTTGAAGAATTGTGTGTGTGTGAGGAGATGATTTCAAATCATGTGTATATTAGAAAGTAAATCATGCACTATGTGTCATATGTTGTAAATAGATCTGAAGTTTTAAAACCTTGTTGTATGGATCATGTTCTCTCTATTTTTCACAATGTACCCTTACACATTTGTCTATGCAATCTTGGTGCAGAAAGCCATTTTGTGTTCAGACAGAAAGCCTAGTTAGCCTGTTTTCTGTTGTGAGGCAGCTGATGTTTTAGTGAACTGCTCAATACATATCACTAATATAACTTGTCCCACACTGCTTGTCCCTACACCACCACTCGGCTACCGTCTCTTCTGTGAAGGATACCAGGGCTTCCAGTTACTGGTTGTCTTTGAAAAGTTCATACCACTAGTTAAGAGACTTCACAGCAGCTATATGAAATATAGTGAGACTATGTCATTGTTGAACATGACTATTCTGTGACATAGTGAGACTATGCAATGGCTTAGTGAGACTCTTCCATGTCTATGTGAGACTATTCCTTGTCTATGTGAGACTATGCTGTTGTTGATCGAGACTATTCCTTGACATAGTGAAACTATGTCGTGGCTGAGAGACACTGTGCAGTGTCTGTTAGACTATGCCAAGTGGAGGACAAGTGGGGCTGTTTTGTTAAGATTTTATACTTATAACAGATGTATCCTGTACCTAATATGTTGATCATACATTGTTCTGTTAGTGTTTGTTGTTCTGCGGTACACAGGGGTCTTCCTTGCGTTTAGTTACCTGGCTTTTTAATGAAGAAATGGCAAGCTTTTATCTTTTATTGAACTATGTAAACCCTTTGAGACATGTTGACGAGTATTGCTCACATATTGTTCTGATTTGTTTGAGGATATTTGAATGTATAATAAGTGTAAATAGCGAGAATGAATGCTAGGTTAATATTTAAATGGAGGCATGAAATATTGTATGTTAAAGTGCCAAAATGAAGTTTCCTTTGTGAATTGCTTCATGCTAGACACAAACCCTTGAAGGCAGCACTGTACAGGAGCTCACTGGTTCAGCTCAGACCAAGGGATCAGGGGTTCAGCTCAGACCAAGGGATCAAGGGTTCAGCTCAGAACAAGGGATCAGGGGTTCAGCTCAGAACAAGGGATCAGAGGTTCAGCTCAGAACAAGGGATCAGGGGTTCAGCTCAGACCAAGGGATCAGAGGTTCAGCTCAGACTAATAAGGGGGGAGGGGTTCAGCACAGACCAATAAGGGGGGAGGGGTTCAGCACAGACCAATAAGGGGGGAGGGGTTCAGCTCAATCAGACCAAGGGAATAAAGTGGGTTCAGAATAGATCAAGGGTTTGAGAGGTTCAGTTCAGACCCAGGGGTTCAGCTCGGACCAAGGGGATCTGGAGTTCAGAGCAGGACTAGGGGATCAGGGATTCAGTTCAGACCAAGGGATCAGGGGATCAGCCTAAATCAATGGTTTATGGGTGTTCAGCTCCTACCAAGAGATCAGGGGTTCAGCTTAAACCAAGAGGATTGGGAACCTAGGGTTGGAGCTTAGACAAGGATGTAGGAGTAGATTAGCTTACTCTGGTGATATATAGAGGGTTCACTTTGGGTTTTTCTTAACTTGTCCAATATGCTTAGATTTAGAAATTTGTCATCCAGAGTTTTAGAATTAAAAGCCCAGATCTAGATATTTTTCAATGGTAAAAACTTTCTTTGCTCCACAATATGATCACCATCAACTGCTTCACCCCTGTTTCCTTCCTTGGATCTGATGATCTAACCAGTGGCTCAATCTTTGCTTTAGTAACGTTGTGTTACAGTATAATCCATTGTAGGCTATTTAATGAGTAGATTTCAGTGGCGTGTTGACACTTATACCTACCTATCTGTTATAATAATGGAGCAATCAAGTGTTCTTGTATGCTTCCATAAGATTGTTTTTTTTTTCATATTACAACTTTGATTCAGATGTACAGTATATTACAATGTTTTGCGGAAACATCACAGATTAATTTCACCTAGTGCTATGTGTACAGTGTTCAGTGACCTTGACCCGATTTTGTTCACTCCTTGGTTTTTGTCTTAAAATGTTCAACATTATCCACTGTGTTCAGAATTTTGTGACTCTGTAGATTTTTATTTCTTTCAAACCTTGCACACATGGTGATTTTTAGACGTTTGATTAGAGCTTGCCTAATGTTGATTTTTAAAAATGAGTAAATTTTTATTAAATTTTTATTGCAGTATATTTTTGTTCCTATTTGTAACATGCAGCAGTGATTGTGTTCATTCCTCCATTGTGAGGATCTGTCAAAGATTTCATTTGGTTTATGTTTATTTTATTTTTTGCACAATGTACTTGCAGTAAATCCAATATAGATTTGTGGTGACCAAAAAAACAACAATAAAAATCTTTTGTATTACATCCATAGTTACTGTCTGTATGGAAAGAAGGAAAAAACTGTCATATTTATGGTACTTTGGTTTGGAAAGAGAGCAAATGGAAAGAGATGTTCAAACTCTAAAAATGCTAAATAATGAGTATCAGTACCTCAAATACAAGTACTCACTCCTGACATTGTCCAAGAGTTTACGGAGGCTGGTTGGTCAAAGTAACCATCAGATTTGCCTTTAACTTTTAAATGTGATATTTTTGGCCATAAACTATTGTTAAGTAAACAGAAAATCCAAACATTTAAGCTTAAATATTTGAACATTTTCCAATATCTTTGTAGAGAGTTCATGTAAAGGAGGTAAATATAGCCTAAAATGATGACAACTATCCAGCTCTCTTAAAGCAAAGTCAGACTTGTGTATCCAGTTACGACCCCTGGATCATCCGTATTCAGATTTGTTTATCCAATAATGACCACTTGATCATCCAAGTCAGACTTGTTTATCCAGTTATGGCCTCTGGATCATCCGTATTCAGACTTGTTTATCCAATAATGACCCCTTTATCATCCAAGTCAGACTTGTTTATCCAGTTATGGCCCCTAGATCATCCGTATTCAGACTTGTCTATCCAATAATGACCACTTGATCATCCAAGTCATACTTGTTTATCCAGTTATGGCCCCTGGATCATCCGTATTCAGACTTGTTTATCCAATAATGACCACTTGATCATCCAAGTCAGACTTGTTTATCCAGTTATGGCCTCTGGATTATCTGGATCATCTATATAGTAAGAAACATAACAAGCAATGGTAAAACAAAAACAACAGTTTATTGAGTTCTATCATCTTGGCACATACTTTGCCTGTACAACATCAAAATTAGTTGTGGGAGGTAATAATAAGCCATGTTGATAATGCTTTTGGTGGGTAGGTAAATATATACTGAGGGTATACACAACTTTGTATCAACAAATACAGGGCTATAGCAAAGACATGGGTCCAAAAATGAACATTTTATCGTAAACAATGTGAATGTATGGTAAACATTAAGAACAGATCTAAAGACCTGTCTGGTTCTAGAGTCACCAGTTGCTTCCCTTTCCTAAATTGGGAAGATCTGCATGCATTTGAAATAAAATGTTTGGTATCTTACTCAATCTGATGGATAAATAATGAATGGCAGTAAAATTCACACTGTGAAAAAATAACCTTAGTCATACTCCTTAAAAATCTCTATGAAACTACCCCAATTAATTATGTTTTATTTAAAAAAAGAAGAAGAAAATACTCTTGCCAATTTTAGACCTATCTATGAAGCCTTTAAGACTGCTAGTAACAAAAACAATGGCCAGATACAAACATATAGATTCTACATTTAACAAATATATTAGTTTATACATGAATACTGTATACAGTGAACTATTTGCCCCTGTTTTATTTCAGCCCATTTCACCCCAGTCGTTGGTGGGCAAAGAAGATGGGGGGGATAAGATTGCGCAAATGCCCATTCAGTTTAGTCGTAAAATACAATTTTGAGTTTATTTTTTTCCGATTGAATCTATTTAAATATATTTTAAATTTAGTTTGCAAAAGAATAATTTCTAACTATATTCAGTTTTTAATATATTTAACAAAAAATAAGAAAAAAATATTGCTTTAAATTCCTGTGGTATCGAACCCATAACATAAAAACCCTACATATATAAGGTTAGCTTTTGTCGGGTGCTCTAACCACTGAGCCATTTCTGACACAACAAGTCAGGTGTTTAAATACTATGTGTCACTTTGGCCTCAAATTTACGGACTTGTTATATTTTTTCAAAACGTTCAAGTGTTGGGATACAAAATGATAATTTTAATGTATAGTGGGTCATCTCTCCACGTTTTTGTTGATTGATATCGGTTGGTTTTCCATTAGACCTTATTTAGGCTACGAGAAAAATATGGAGCACAGACCCACTCTATATAAGAAAATGCCTTGAAGTTCTAAAAACTGACACTATTTGGAGGTTTTAATACGTATACGCCTGTTTGAGTCAACATATTCCCGGTATTGAACATATTTATAAGTTAAAAATAAATGATATGTTAACTATATATTGTTTTAAATGATATTTTAAGAAATATCAGATTTATTGATATTTTGATTTTTCAGTATCTTGTCCGACTGTGCATGGGCATTTTACACGCCTTATCCACCCATCTTCTTTAAGACTGGGCAAATTCCATTGTCTTAAGTTATCTTTTTTAACCCAGCTTTGGGCAAGTTTAAGACAAGGTGAAACTGTTTGCAAGTGTAGAAGGGCGAAAAATATACAGGGTGAAAATAAACCTGTATACGATAAACCTTCAAATTGAAAACATAAATTATTTTCACAAAAAGAGAGAAGGCAGTCTATATGTCTCTGAACTTGTGCCCAATCCAAATTTTCTATCTGTACAATTAAAATATGTCAAAATCATTTGAATAATGACTTCACCATCTCTACACAAAGTTATAAAAACAAATTGACAATGACTGGCCCCTTTGAAACATGCATTCACAATAATTCCTATGTGTATGTTAAAGATCTATGGCATAACAAACTAGTGTAAAATAGGCCAAAAAAAATTAAATACATTTTTTTTGTACTGGACACACTCATGTGAGAAATTAAATCATCACCTTAATCCAACTTTCAACTGATTACAAGAAATATTCTCAAGTTCACAAGAATCACATTATTCGGAATATTTCTCATTGCAAACCAGATCTTTAATTTTTTGTTGTCCTTTGTTTTATTATGAAAAAAAAATTGATTGCAAATATTAGTCACTGTAAACGAATTAATCATTCATAAATTGCTAAATAAAATCAAATTTGATGGTCTACAGATAATAAACAATGTCACAAGTCATGGTGAACATTAACATAAATCAGGAAACAATCTATACGAAAATTCCACACTCATAAACATGTGCCGCACTCTTGGTCCATTTCATGCTTCAGCCATATATAATAACATACATATTGCAAGAAATTTACAAATCTCATTGGATACAAAATGAAAGACATCGTAATGAAATCAAACAATCTATACATGCACATACATGTACTATCATATTGAAACATGTTTTTTATTGAAATTCAAATAAATTGTGTAACAGGCATAGTCTATGTAAACCCTCTCCAAATACATGTACACACACCACCAAGATGGCAATAACAAGTGAACCTTCAACAGAGGCCGCACTGAATTACATGGTGGTACCAGAAATCAAAAACGTAACTCTAGAATTTAATGCAAAGATCATCTAAGCAATTACACGTCTCATAAATCACACAGCAAACATCAAGTGTTGAAACTTAAAATCTTCTCGCATGAAAGCTATTTCATTTGTTTGCATGTTTCACCAAAGTGTAAAAGATAAAAACAACGGTAAAAAATATTTACATCCATAATGGCTACATGTATTTTTAAGATATATATAAACAGAAAAATCTGAATGACAGACCCCATAAAAGGCCTTTCACATCCATTAAAAAACACTATGCGTATAAGTGATGCTGTGAATTAAATTCAGAACATCAGATTTTTCGTTGGTTTTGGGATTTATCAGAGTACTGTCCCCTTCACTATAGGATTCCTCTGGCCGCTGTTTCAGAACTCTTTCCTCTTTTGAGCGATCCGTTCAAAATCCTAACCACTTGTTCAGACATGGTTGTCCTTCCTGATATGTATGGCAATGTTTGTTTGTGGACATCTTTGGCTGTAGGATTGAGTATGCTTTACACAACATCATGTTTACACACCTGTCAGGTTTCTGTCTTTGTCACACCTGCCTAGGTGTTTATACCTGTGCCCTGTTATACCTCCTTCAGGTATTTGAGGGGACACAGGGCATGCTTTTTGTTGGCTGCTTGGACACGAACCATTCCCATATTCTCCTCCCCTATCTGTAACACGATCTGAAAGTCAAAAACAAAAATAACTGTCACTGATGGTAAGCATTGTGACACAGATTATGGTCTTTAAATTCCCCTCCCTCCCTTCTGCTCCATCCCTATCTATTCAACACAAGTTCCTCTTTCCTCTATTTCTTCATCCTCATTTCAAACTTCTTTCCTTTTGGAGCAGATAATCAATAATGATACTTGACAAAAAGAAATCTACATACAGAACAAGGAACAGCTAGAAAATGTCAATTAGGGACAGGGAAGATAATCGATGGTAATTGACAGGTGTAAATTTACCTGGTCCTTGTGGAGCTTCATCCCGTTGCCCCCCTCCGTCAGGTGCATGGAATGGATCACCTGAAACACGCGCTGTCCGGTCTGGATCGGGATCAGGTAAGTCGCCGGAAAATAACCAACCTTGCCATTGCATTTACCCTGAAAAATAAAACAGAGCAAATTTAAAAATATGTAGTTGTCTTCTTTTAATAGTGTACATGGCTATGAATAATGAATTTTTTATAGTACTTTCTTAACAACAGAAATACAAAATTATTTTATTCTCTTAAAAAAGAACTATTCTTTAAATAAAAACATGCAAGTTTCACTGTATTTTATCAACAGTTCTCTCACCACCTTGTGAAACTTCACAGATTGACCTCTAAGACAATGTGAAGGTCACTTACCTTCCACCAGTCCTGATCAGAGCTGTCCAACACATTGACCCTCCACCCCGCCCTGTCAAAAACAAGGTTACACTCAGACTCGGACAATACAAGACACAGAAAATTGACTAATTTAACGGCTAGTCATAGATATAGAGCAGTGTACAGGTTTGTCATTGGAAAAGACTCAGAGAAGTCATTTGATGTGGCCAGTGTCTTGTTATTGAAAAAAAAGCATGTTTTTATGACCAGATGTGGCTTTTGATTGTGAAATTCTGTACTAATTCACACAAAAGTAAGAGAGTCCACCTAGTGTTTGATGTGGGAGGTAAATTTAAATCTTTAACAGTATTAACCACTACGACAAATCTGACCTGTGTGACCTTGAATCATACCTAAGGTCAAGGTCGTCTTTTTCTTTTCCTTTGAAATTGTACAACACAACGTACAACTGAGTATTCTGTTTCCTTTGGCTTTTCTGGAAGTAAAATTAGAAAAATTTCAGATGATTAACAGTAACTCTGAGTCCAACACCATATTTCTCTCCATGGAATTTGACTGACAATCATCTTTATTTCTTTTTTAACAGGTAACCTATCAAGAGTACTTTAGCTACTCTCTTAAACATACTTATCAATATTAACAGAATAGCAGTTTTATTATTGTCACAGCTGTTGCTTTAATGGAAACCATTAATCATTAATCTTGCAACTGACAATACGGAATGAAAAAGTCATGAAATCATTCAGTAGCTTGGAAAAAGAATATGTCTCATGTTTTTCCTAAAATAATTTTGTTAAAAATTTAAAAGGTTTGATGCAATGGGTTAAAAATGAAACAGTGTTATTGCCACCAAGGGACATTCATTGACAAGAGAATCATGCATGCAGTATGTAATGGTACATGAAATTTGAAATTCAGCAATGAAATGAATGTTTTAACATGAATATTGAGAGATTGCATTCATTTCATTGCTGAATCAAGCTGAGTGGGTTCTGAAGTCTGCATGTAAGTGCATGTACCACAGATTTACTTAAAGTGAACTAAGCTTTCCCAAAGAATGAGGTACGGCTTCCTTTAATATATGCCCCAAAACTTAAAAGCTGCTTAAACTCTAGCAAATGCACATTTACATCCTGAAATAGTGTGTGTAAAAGATAGCATATTTCCACTACTATTTTGCTTTAATTAGGAAATGATGACATCAACAATATGTCAAAAGAAAAAATGGCACATTTTCTCATGTTTTTTTAGGAGGAAAAAAATGTGTATGCAACCATCCCCCACAACAAAATTTATATAGATTGTGTAGAATCATAGCCATTTACAGGAGAATCTCCCAGTCCTAAACTTTTCTCACAAACCAATCACAGGCAGCCCCAAAATGTCCTAGATCTATCTCACAACAAATCACATGCAGCCTCTATGTAGGGAATCCCCCAGTCCTAGATCTATCTCAAGAACCAATCACAGGCAGCCCCTAAGTAGGCAATCTCCATTCCTAAATCTATCTCACGAACTAATCGCAGGCAGCCTCTATGTTGGGAATCCCCCAGTCCTAAAACTATCTCACGAACCAATCACAGGCAGCCTCTATGTTGGGAATCCCCCAGTCCTAATCTATCTCACAAACTAATCGCAGGCAGCCTCTATGTAGGGAATCCCCCAGTCCTACATCTATCTCATGAACCAATCACAGGCAGTCCTAATTTGGGAATCTCCCAGTCCTAGATCTATATCATGAACCAATCACAGGCAGTCCTAATTAGGGAATCTCCCAGTCCTAGATCTATCTCATGAACCAATCACAACAAGCCCTAATTAGGGAATCTCCCAGTCCTAGATCTATCTCATGAACCAATCACAACAAGCCCTAATTAGGGAATCTCCCAGTCCTAGATCTATCTCACGAACCAATCACAGGCAGTCCTAATTAGGGAATCTCCCAGTCCTAGATCTATCTCATGAACCAATCACAGACAGTCCTAATTCCTAGATCTATCTCATGAACCAATCACAGGCAGTCCTAATTAGGGAATCTCCCAGTCCTAGATCTATCTCATGAACCAATCACAACAAGCCCTAATTTGGGAATCTCCCAGTCCTAGATCTATCTCATGAACCAATCACAGACAGCCCTAATAAAGGAATCTCCCAGTCCTAGACCTATCTCATGAACAAATCACAGACAGTCCTAATTAGGATATCTCTCAGTCCTAGATCTATCTCATGAACAAATCACAGACAGCCCTAATTAAGGAATCCCCCAGTCCTAGATCTATCTCATGAACAAATCACAGGCAGTCCTAATTAAGGAATCCCCCAGTCCTAAATCTATCTCAAGAACCAATCACAGGCAGTCCTAATTAGAGAATCTCCCAGTCCTAGATCTATCTCAAGAACCAATCACAGGCAGTCCTAATTAGGGAATCTCCCAGTCCTAGATCTATCTCATGAACTAGCCATTACAACTTATCTAATTATTTAGGAATCTCCCAGTCCTAGATCTATCTCATGAATCAATCACAGACAACCCTAATTAGGGAATCTCCCAGTCCTAGATCTATCTCATGAACTAGCCATTACAACTCATCTTATTATTTAGGAATCTCCCAGTCCTATATCTATCTTACAAATCAATCACATATTAGTAACTAACAAAGGATCCCCACTTGTAGATCTATCTCCCAAACCAAACACAAGTTATATTTGGTGCTTACTGGGGAGTCCTTTGGTGATTGAGTGTAGCTCAGTTTGTCCTCTAGCTCCAGGGAACTCGCTCGATTGGAGGAACTAGCAAACTTCTTGCGTAGATTTGCTGCTGAAAATACATACTTCTCATCGGGGCTTGTGGACCCTGTTTAAAACAAATGGCAAGATTGTTTACAAATAAAACGGTTACACTCAATTTGTCAGAAGTCACAGGTGTAAATCTTACTTAGACAATACATTTTTGGATATACAAGTATTTTATAGCAAAGACACATTATCATCAAAATTTGTCACTCTACAGAATGCAATCGTAGATCTTATGTAATATTATTTTTTGTAATCATGTTTGATAAACATTTTATTATAATCCTTACAAAATAATGAACTTCTATGTTCAGTATAATCATTAAATCTTTTTAATATATACATCATTGTTTAAATATACATGTACATAACTTTCTTTCTTTGTTTATAGTATCATATTTTTCTTGGCATATTTCTATGATAGGTGTTTCTCAACTGAATGTGTTGTAATGGAAAATGAAATAATTTCATCCTTAAACTGACACATGAATAATTCAAGAATTGCAAAATCGTTCATTCATGTATTTCACAAACAACATGCATTGCATTGCCATTTACGATAATTTAAATTATGCACGTTATATGATAACTTGTCCCAGAAATAGCTGTACACTGTGGTAGATAGGAATGCATCTAAATGATTGATTTTGTGTTCAGTGATGCAAAACTAAGGGTATGTAGAAATTGGTGCTGCATGCAGTTCAGTAAATTGGAGTGCCGTTAAAAATTTTTAACTACGTACTACGTACAGTGCATTAAGCCTTATAACAAATTTAATATTTCTACTTCCACCTGATTTGTGAATTATTATTAAACTTCTCAATAAGCCTGAGCTATCAAATTATCAATGTTCTGTAGTAGCTTCCTTATTTGTTGTCATAAAAAGGCGATTATATTCAAGGGTAAGATAAAAACAACTTCTATCATGCTTCTGTTTGGTTAAATTATAAAGGTCCTGAAGAAAAACAAATTACAGATTAATAGCTGTGTGTTGTAAACCGACAAGAGAAAATCTTTTATGATCTTTTGTTATACGAGACAGACAATTTAAACAATTAAATTAATGATATCGTTTATGATGCTACCTTTTTCCCATTTATTATTTCTTCAGTTCTTTAGCGTTAGATGGAAACCAATATTGAATCAATTATGCCTCTTCAATCAGGCTACACACTTACAGAAGGAACTAAACTTTCTACAGTAAAACTCCTTTAGTACAAACACAGACAAAGCAAATTCATGGTTATAGCAAAACTTTGCCTAGTCGTGGCAACTTGTCAAATATATACATGGTTCCTGTAAGGTTCTGTAATCATCCACAGTGATTAACGAGATTTTGCTTGTGTTCAAGTCTGTAAGATGTATTAGCAATATAATTTAATTTCCAATCAACTTATTATTTAGTGTAATAAATTCATATGTGCATGTATATTGATAAGTTTTCAGGTAAAACAATGTGAATCGTATATTGTCTGAAATACTACTGAAGAAGGGAAGATATGTCGTATTAGATAATCAAAAACACTTTTTTTGCATCTCAGATACTATTTAAAGGTGACTTAAGATTTCTTTATTTTCAGTAAAATATTTCTAATTTACAAAACTTGTCTAAATGTTTTTACCTGAAAATCATGGTTAACTTATGTAAAGATATTTATTTCAATAATTTTGAAACTCATTTTGAAATTGTAGGCATAAAAGTTTACTATAGTAATGAATTCGTAACCTACCCAATTGTTATGAATATAAACTGGGTTGGGGCACCATATGACTTATAAACCGCCAGTTGATTTATAAGAAAGCATTCTAAACTGTTCCATGTGAAGCCAATTAATTCTTGTATGAATTGAGTTGCATTTAGATTTATTCCTAAAATAAGTTAATTCGCAAGTTCATTAATATCTCAAAATATACATCAGAATGAATGCTTTTAACCAGGATAAAAGACTATAGAAAAACATGTCTTCTTTCAATTGGGGATAAGTACATATATAATCTCTGTAATAATGAACGAGTAATGCATACAAATAGATGTGGAGTATAATACTGAAATTGCTTATTTTTGTGTTGATAAAAAAAAGGCATGCATCATGTTTCTGACCCCGAGTGGCAGGTCGACCTCGGAGCCCGCCCGCAGGGTACTTACCTACATTCTCTGGAGCCAGCCGCGAATTTAGTGGACCTATGTAGGAAAAGAGAAGTCAGATCACAAAGGGGGATAACTCACAACATTGCCAAAGGTCAGGAAAAAAGGGCAAAACAGTCGCCTTCAGTCAAAGGGAATTAATTAATATAACAATTGGAGAAAGGGAGATAACAGATTTAGGAAAAAGAAGTCAAGACAAAAAGAGAGAAAATAGAGATTTTTATCATCAAAAGCCATGGGAATATCATTAAGAGAAAAAAACACTGTAAAGCTACATAATATTTGTCAGAAATGAACTAAGATTTATTACAAATTAAAGGACTACAACTAAAAGTTGACAGAGAGAAAAATATCATCTACAAGTAAGCCTTGTCTCTAGGCGCTCTGAGAATTGTAGTGGCATCGATTTCTAAATCATTACGAGGGGAACTGACATTTAATGAATCCCTTGTGTCACCCCTTTTCCTTCTTCAATTCATATTCTTGATTTAAGCTTGTACATATAAATCAAATAAATTTGTCATCCTACTTATGATATAAAAAAGATTTACCACAGACAAGATGATGAAAATTGTTGTGTTACATTAATTTTTTAATCTTTTTGCAAATTACTTAATACTGAGAGAATTAAAATTGATAGGTAGTTAGAATTAATAGCTCTACATTACACACACACACAAAAATTGATTAGAATAATACTGAGCTCAAATTACTTCAAATCATATTAAGATTTTGAAAATAATAATCCACAATATTAAAAGGGTGCTTCAGTTATACACAGCCAGGAATTAACTGTAATTAGGAAAAGGGATAATTAGCTAGATGATTAATTAAGAGGAATGGCTGAAAACAGATAAGACAGGGAGGGTAAGACATCAATAAAGAGTTAGCACTGGTTAACATAAAGTCACCTCCAAAACATGTGTTAGTAAAGGAGCTGCTCTTTTTCTTTGTCGTCTCGTCGATTGCCAGCAGATGTTTCGACGGTTCAGGGGTGTCCAGCGAAAAACTTTTCATGCGAGAATTCAACTTTTTTCGCCGATTTTTCGGACTGTGGCTTGCTACAAACAGAATGTAGAAACTTCACAGAGCTAATATAGAGTATCACTCAGAACCGTCGCACATGATGGTACTTTGATTATTATCATTTATGAATTAATAATGTCTTTATTTTAGTGTCACAGAAACCTTTCATGAACTTCCACTAGACCTTATCATTCTTGAACTGAAAGACAATAAACTACTTAACTTTCAATATATTTCACTGGAATGACTCTAGCTTGATTAGCCATAACGTTGTCTAGCCAGAATCTCATCTCCTATCTACCGCACAGAGCTGGTATAACACCAATAAGTGTAATACCAATAAGTATAATAGCGTGGGACAAAGCCAACATGACACAGAAATTAGCGCCCAGCAGTAATGTGACAATAACGGAACCCTGCCGCCGGACAGCCAGAAATTAGAACAGAGGCAATAGCTGGCCGATATAAAACTCCAGTCTGTCACCGAGGCGACAGTCATAAAGATGGCTGCCGAGCCAGACCCGGAATGGAGAAACAGAAGATGTATTACAGTATATTGTCTTTATTACTAGACCAACAAATGTCATATTACAGTGTATCAACCTCACTGACAAAACTTGTTTTCTATCACTTTCACAAAGATTTAATGTTCTATAATCAATAGTAAGGACAAAAAAAATAATATATTGAGAACAAGTGACACACACAATGCTTCTAGCTGTAACTTGATTCTTCTTGTTCAAATTCTACACGGACAACATTAGTCGTACAATTACTAATTTAATGGTGTATTGTCCCCTTCACCATCCCTCCCAGTAAGTTAACCTGGGTGGGGTAGGTCAAAGGTTCAAAGAGTCATAGATCTGTATGCCTATAAAGGAAGGCGTATATTGAAAATAAAAGAAAATCTTAAGAAAATATCAAAAACAACAACAAAACATCTGCTATAGACATCCATCAGGAAAAAAACAAATTACTGTAGAACTGTTTTTTTCTGTGGGTGCTTTGTCGATGCTGAAATAGGATTATTCTGGTTTTTTTAATGCATAACTTTTTTGTGACTTCTGAATCAGTGACTATATATAAAGTATAAGATTCACGTTTTTTTACAATTGATTTTTTAACACTTGAAATGATACTGCTAGATTAAGCAAAAACAGCACCTCTCAGAAGAGTCCAGTTATACAGGGCTGGTAATTAAACCAAAAAAAAAAAAAAAAGCAATACAGCTAGTATATGCTTCAATCATAACAGAGGAAAAAGAGCAAAGAACTTTGAAGTAACGTGTTGAGTCATCAAAATCAAGTTTAGATTACCATACTTGTTCCTATTGATGTCCTATAGTGATGCAATAAAAAGCTTTTGACCATTAACCAAGCATCATTGCACTTTTCTCTTTTAATGACAAAACAATTAATATATAATACATTATTTTTCAAAAAGGAGGTAGTTCTTGAATTGATTCAAAACAGCACATCTGATTTAAAAGTATATGTCATCAATATTTCGCAGGGTCCAAAATATTACCGCATATGACATCGGTATATCAATTTATTAACAAGAGGATCAATTACAACACAAAAAAATTTGCCGATACACGCTTTCTCACTGTTTGGGACGGTAATAGGATCAATTATGGTAAAAAATACGGCTACATCAAAAGTTCTGACTTGATTTCAGAGTAAGAAACAAGGTACTGTGCAGACAATAATAAATCTATGTGTGTAATATCAAAGTCAAACAAAAACAATTCTTTACACACTAATGTTATCACAAAATGCTGATTGAAAATGATTAATATCTACATACATATATATATATAGAAATAACAACAATGAAAAAATGGAAAATGTTTGTAAAAAAGATAGGGCATTATAGGATTGATAAAATCCCATTTGAACAACATGACAATTCAACATGAAAGTCAATACAACAGCGGCAGAGCAGTATAACGTGTACACATAGAAAAAGCCACAAAATCTTCTCAACACATGGCTGTAACATTTCAGGTTTTATTGTAAAAATTTTTTAATTACGAAAGCTAAATTGTATGGACCCATAAAAGAAATACCCAGTATATAATTTCCATTGTCAAAATTACAAAAAGTGAGATGAAAATAAAGCTGTTGTTCTTCATCTCTTTATTTCTCATTCACAGAATGGATAAGTGTTTTCTTTACAGGGTAAAAATAAAAGAAGAAATGTTTGCAGAAATTTAGCAAAGTGTAAATTACAAAACAGATTGCTGGCTTTTAACAGTTGACTTAAGAAAAAAATTAAAAATAGAAAGCAGCAAGTTTTTACAATTTGAAAAGAAAACAGCCGGTGCATTTTACTTCTGTTTAATTGAAATGAATTAAGCCAGAACAAAAACAATCAACCAAAAAAAAATTGGTGTCAAAAGCCAATATAAAAAGTAGGTTAAGCTATTACTGCCTTTCAAAACAAGAGTATAGACAATTTTTACAGAGTTCAATCGATGTCAAAACTTCATAAAAGCAGGATGTTGCTTACAAAGGTAAGATAAAAGACTGTCAATCTACAAGAAAGCTAAATGTAAACAATACATAGCCACAAAGTGGTCCTAATGGAAAACCATCAATAAAAACTACCATGTAGGGTTTAACGTCAGAAAGGAATGTTCTAGGATGCACTGAAGGGAGTAAAGGGTAGGGGGAGGGGGATATAATAGCTCAAAGGGGAGGGGGATATTACAATACAAAAAGGTTACAAATATCACACATAATTACAGTTGGTTACAGTCATAGATGACAAAAAGACTTAACGGAATCAACAATATAGAGTTAATGTTCAATACTGTCCAATGGTATAGTGTGTTACTTACAAACATAGGGGCTTACTGATAACTTTGGGCTTGATAATTTGTTATTTGTGGTATGTAGGTATACCCAGAAGATTAGGCGGTTGTTGATACTTTCGATCAGAAAAATGAGAGTAGTCTTATCTTGTTGGACTATACCATAATTTAATGTCATAAATCTTTTCTCAGAAAAAAGTTAAATTAACTTCGGACAAACAATTAGTTAAAAACTTGGGAGAAAAGATTGTTAACAAATATACAGTTAGAAATATTTTGTTAGAAAAATTTGTTAGAAATAGCTGTAAATTACAATAAATTTAGTTTCACAATGGAATTGGTTGACTTTGGCTCTAACATTGTAACAAAGCCATTTTGTCATTGTAAACCAGGCAATGTATGAGGATTGCCTAGGTCTGGCAAGTGTAGGCAAGAAGTAACCGAGTGTAGACAGGAAGTGACCCAAGGTCAAAGGTCGCGGTCAAAAAGGAATTATGAAGGGAGAAGAGCTCTGCTTTTTGATGACTGGGCAGGTTTGTTTGTAGTAATTCTTGAAATCACCGCCTAAGCTTGGGTCAGCTGGGCCTGTCAAAAACAATGTCTGTCTTAAAACAGCGACTCTTTTAAAATATGCTGTTAATTCATATTGACAATAGAAAAATTCAAATGCCAAGCTGAAGCTGAAAAAAGGAAGTCGCAAAAAAAAAAGAAAAAATTATAAGCTTAATATATAGACAGTGCAGCTTTAGCAAAAGTGTGAAAGCATATGAAAAAATGCTCTTAAGCTTAGTAAAGCAAAACAAAATAACAATGTAATAAAAGTGTACAACTTGATTTAAAGTCAATTGGATATCTTAGAAGATTTCCAACAGAGAGCAAGTGATGACAAATAGCTTCGAAAAACAAATTGCTTCGAAAAACAAATTGCTTTGAAAAACAAACTGCTTATCAAGAATCTTTTAACAGTAAACTGTATCTACAAATAGATTCAAAGATATCAAGCTTTATCAGACATGATAAACAACAGTGTTCCTCCAAGCAACATTCAAAATGAAAGCAGCCAATGAGAGGTTTGCATAGATTAGCTATTTATATATAGCCAATCAGCTTGCTTGTAAGAAGTGTTATATCGGCCAATCACAATTAAGCTTGTAGAAGATCCCTGATTGGCAAGGCCTCATTGTGGTAGAGCTCTTTCCTTGACACCTAACAAGTTAAAAAGAGAGCTGATATGTGTGTTAATAAGTGTTAGTTTGTTAGTGACATCAGATACTTGACAGAATTGTTCTATACACAATGAGTAGACAGTAAGCGCTCAACAACATTTAGCACACAATAAGTATTCTGGCAAACTGATTTAAATTCTTAAGTGAAGTAATATTTCATTGTATTAGGTCCCATAGATGTTATTTTAATGTATAAGTGTCTATATTTTTGTGTATAATGGATTTTGTTTTTTAGATTGAAACTGAATCAGTCAATTATAATATTGACAATGCCTGGGGATACTTCAAACTACAGCTACTTAACAACTGCTATAACACCCGAGCTAATGAATTACCAGGTATCAAACTGATCATCTGATTTTTAAAACAGAGTAATACAACTGCAATGTGACTATGACTAAATCTCCATGGTACAAACTATAGAGTTGAAATTTCACTAAATTTTACTTTACCAACAACTACATGTAAATACAACTATTAATTGAATTACAAAAACAAGTATTTTTTTCTTTACAAAATACCTAGCTATGGGTACTTACCCAAAACTCATTACTAGATGCTATCAAACAGCCATCACTATTGATTGACAGGTGTCAGTGTCTACAGGTGGGTGTGGCTTACCTGAGGAGGCGGGGCTTGTTGTCTTGGATGTGCTCGTACTGCTGGACTCGCCCTTGGTGGAGGCGGACGAGTGGTGGCCGGAACACTGCGCATGGATCCCACAGCTTGGCTTGCTGGCCTTGGGAAGGTCTGCTGCACACTTCAGCAGGCTGTAAACCGGGTCAATCTCCCCTGCTAAAAATTCAATTTAGTGAGACAAGTTTCAAAAAACAGCAATTCATTTTTTTTATACAATGAATAGCTAATTTATCTAAATCAATGCTGATCCTAACCCAATTGTTAAGAATCAGTTCAAATTATAGATAAGTTTTCAAGAGCAACAATTGATAACTTTTTTTCAATCATAAATAGCCTATGTTATAGTAATTCCAACATTTAAATGTCCTTTACACATAATAAACATTTTTCACCTGTGGCTGAAACCTATAAACCTCCCAAGTCCATTTTCATGAAAACAACACCAATTTTTAAAAACTGAAATCTTTCATTTGCATTCCATTTTAAATCAGGGTTAAGGTTATGGTTTAAAATCATGTTAAAAAGTAATATAGATACCGTGCATGTATTGGAACTTATTTTATTATTTTTGAAATCTGGGTGGTAAATTTAAGGCAATCCAGATGCATTCAATTTGTCAGACTAGGATAAATGTATCTTGTTTTATTTTATCATTGAAATGACAGTTTAAACACATTTGTTCATTATTTTTACAAAGAAATTATGCCATGAACATTTTTTTTAGCAAAGCAGTAGTTATTAAGCATGATAAACAGAATTCATATATACCAAAGTCCAGACACCTGTATGCTCCTTTCATGTGGAAGATCTTGACCTTACAACTTATAGAGCTCGATATCAAAGAACAGAATTCATCATTCAATCATCTAACCATAGGTACGGGACATTCACCTGACTTTTTTTTCTTATTACCATTGTTACAGAGGCTGTTTCAACAGCTAGTTAACAGAGACTGGCCAGCTAGAAATCAACAGTTAACTGACACTGGCCAGCTAGAAATCAACAGTGGTGAACTTGTCACTCATTGCTGCACACACAATGTTTCACAGTCTGCACAGCATGGAGAAAACACAGACAGCAGAGAGAGAGAGAGAGAGAGAGAGAGAGAGAGAGAGAGAGAGAGAGAGAGAGAGAGAGGGAGAGCGCACAATCAGAAACAGGTGCTTGTTTGATGTGGTTCTGGGTTTCAATATCATTATATAGATCTTTATAGAAATTTTCTTCAATTAGTGTATCAATCAAGATATTTATTGAAGCTATGATATCCTGATCACTTGCTAGACTCTCTATAAACCTGAAGACAGCTGATCCTTCACACAATGTGACACAGTACATGTTGGGAAGTTGCTACTGTGTTTTCAATAATCAGAGGACAGCAATATTCCTAGATTTAGTAAAATTCACAGTTTCAAGGATACATAAATTTGTGGACACTACTCACAGTAGTCATTCCAATAATAAATTTTGTTGCATTTCTTTCCACAATAAACATTTGATTTTGCACATGGGTTGACTCAACAATGATATCCATGGAAACTTTTCAATGAATAAAGAAACCACAAATTGCCATGTAAAATGATCTTTCATCTGGTCATTGTCTGTTACACTGGGGTCTTGTATCTTTATATACATCAAGGACAGTCAGAGCCCAAAACTTCTGATGACAACTAGCTAATGGTTAACCCCCGACTCCCACCCCCAAAACAGCTAATGGTTAACCCCGACTCCCACCCCCAAAACAGCTAATGGTTAACCCCCCGACTCCCACCCCCAAAACAGCTAATGGTTAACCCCGACTCCCACCCTCAAAACAGCTAATGGTTAACCCCCCGACTCCCACCCCCAAAACAGCTAATGGTTAACCCCGACTCCCACCCCCGAAACTTCTGATGACAACTAGCTAATGGTTAACCCCTGACTCCCAACCCCAAAACTTCTGATGACAACTAGCTAATGGTTAACCCCCGACTCCCACCCCCAAAACAGCTAATGGTTAACCCCGACTCCCATCCCCAAAACTTCTGATGACAACTAGCTAATGGTTAACCCCTGACTCCCACCCCCAAAACTTCTGATGACATCTAGCTAATGGTTAACCCCTACTCCCACCCCCAAAACTTCTGATGACAACTAGCTAATGGTTAACCCCTGACTCCCACCCCCAAAACTTCTGATGACAACTAGCTAATGGTTAACCCCCGACTCCCTCCCCAAAACTTCTGATGACAACTAGCTAATGGTTAACCCCCGACTCCCACCCCCAAAACAGCTAATGGTTAACCCCCGTCTCCCACCCCCAAAACTTCTGATGACAACTAGCTAATGGTTAACCCCCTACTCCCTCCCCAAAACTTCTGATGACAACTAGCTAATGGTTAACCCCGACTCCCACCCCCAAAACTTCTGATGACAACTAGCTAATGGTTAACCCCTGACTCCCTCCCCAAAACTTCTGATGACAACTAGCTAATGGTTAACCCCTGACTCCCACCCCCAAAACTTCTGATGACAACTAGCTAATGGTTAACCCCCGACTCCCACCCCCAAAACAGCTAATGGTTAACCCCCATCTCCCACCCCCAAAACTTCTGATGACAACTAGCTAATGGTTAACCCCCGACTCCCACCTCCAAAACAGCTAATGGTTAACCCCGACTCCCACCCCCAAAACTTCTGATGACAACTAGCTAATGGTTAACCCCGACTCCCATCCCCAAAACTTCTGATGACAACTAGCTAATGGTTAACCCCGACTCCCACCCCAAAAACTTCTGATGACAACTAGCTAATGGTTAACCCCCGACTCCCACCTCCAAAACAGCTAATGGTTAACCCCGACTCCCACCCCCAAAACTTCTGATGACAACTAGCTAATGGTTAACCCCGACTCCCATCCCCAAAACTTCTGATGACAACTAGCTAATGGTTAACCCCGACTCCCACCCCAAAAACTTCTGATGACAACTAGCTAATGGTTAACCCCCGACTCCCTCCCCAAAACCTCTGATGACAACTAGCTAATGGTTAACCCCCGACTCCCACCACCAAAACTTCTGATGACAACTAGCTAATGGTTAACCCCCGACTCCCACCCCCAAAACAGCTAATGGTTAACCCCGACTCCCATCCCCAAAACTTCTGATGACAACTAGCTAATGGTTAACCCCCGACTCCCACCCCCAAAACTTCTGATGACAACTAGCTAATGGTTAACCCCCGACTCCCACCCTCAAAACTTCTGATGACAACTAGCTAATGGTTAACCCGGACTCCCATCCCCAAAACTTCTGATGACAACTAGCTAATGGTTAACCCCCAACTCCCACCACCAAAACTTCTGATGACAACTAGCTAATGGTAAACCCCCGACTCCCACCCCAAAACAGCTAATGGTTAACCCCGACTCCCATCCCCAAAACTTCTGATGACAACTAGCTAATGGTAAACTCCCGACTCCCATCCCCAAAACTTCTGATGACAACTAGCTAATGGTTAACCCCGACTCCCACCCCCAAAACTTCTGATGACAACAAGCTAATGGTTAACCCCCGACTCCCACCCTCAAAACTTCTGATGACAACTAGCTAATGGTTAACCCCCGACTCCTACTGCCATTATATAAGCCCTAACTTACATGTGACACTGGACATTGGATTCATTGAAAAGAAAAGTATCTCTTCCATCTTTCAGTGTGTTAACTTTTATGGGCTTGAACCATAGGAAAATCAATTCTTCCACACTTTGAAAATTTTAGTCTTTGGTTTATTCTTATAGGCTTGAACTAAAAGCACCAGTGGAGGCTGATATTGTGTTCACAGTTTAAGCTACCAGTACAAACTGTCTGAAACACGTTATTACCTTAATTACTGAAGTGTCAACAATGGAGAGTAGGGACTTTATTTGTTACAGACAATGGCAGTTCTGCCAGGGAAACACTCCAAAATGTCAAAGTAAATTTGTCCTTCTCTCTGTCAGCTAAGTCATAATATGAATAGGAATTACTTATAAATAAATACGGGGTCAGAAACCAGATTAACCCACGGAATACACCGAATGTTCCGTCGACAGCTAGGACAGGCAGAGAACCCTTTTTCTACAGGTTCTTTTTTTTTTGGTGAGTACCTTTTCTATGAATAGCAAACGATGCATAACAAAACAAAGAGACGATCGAGGTCTGAAGAAATTAGCGGCACATTATGGAAGTTGTGCCAGCAACTGAAGGGGTTAGCCTGCCGAGGCGAACACATTTAAATGATTTCTCCAGCGTTATTGTGCGTCATCACTACCTACGTACTTATGATGCTCGCTCCACTTATAGACTCCTACCGACTCAAAATATCACAAAACATTCAAAATCTTTATGATGGTTGTCAAAGTTCTGATAGCTTTAACAGGGACCTCTTCAATATCACAGTATGGGAATCTTCCCTTTTAAAACACAAATCAATTCTTAATTAGATCCTGTGGGGAACCATTGGATTAAAAAGAATTCACTGGGAAAAAGATTATTTACTTTCAAATTAAGTTAAAAAATTGAGTAAAATTGATAAGTGCACAAAGGTCATGGGAGCAAAATCTTCTGTCTTTGTAGGTTCATCAGATAAAAAAGGTTACATTTACTGACATTAAGATAATCGCATAGGGATTAAATTCTGACAATCTGAGCAATAAAACTATCAGCAATGATGAAGAAATCAAGATCTGATCCCCACACTCTGATGTATGTACAAATAAACTTCTTGCTTATGTGTGCAGACTGGCAATGGAATCAGTCTAGGCTTGAGGGCTTTGAGATTTCCCAAGTTAAATGTAACTTTATATTTAACCATCATTTATCTACCACTAAATCACTGTATCAATATCCATCACATCCTGTCAGTACTTGACAAATCTCATCAACTGACCAGTGCAGCCTCGATCCTAGAATAGAGAGTTTACTAAAGGAAGAACTCTTATAAACCAATCATATATAGAATTTGTTAATGTAATGATGGTCATTTCTATTCCACTGAGTATTACAGCTGTCAATAGGTGGACAAAGTTCTCAGAAAAAGAAAAAATATATATCTAGGTTAATAAATACTTAGCCTAATTGCAAAGAGAGGCCTGTCATTGCCTGATCTTCTAGCTATTGTCTATAGTTAAACCAATGTGCTGTAATATTCAACAATGATATACAATTACATTTATATTTTTGTAACGGGATGAGGAAATAATGACAGACCAGACCGGGATTCGAACCTGGGCCCCCTAAATCTCTAGGTAGGTGCTCTACCAACTGAGCTACTAGTATCTGGCGCCAGTAGTCGACTGGTCTGACCATCCAATTTTATGAACATATAATTCTAACTCATTAATCTCGATCAAAATTCCTTAACTTTTTTTTAGTTTGATGCTCTTTAAAATTGATAAAGCACAACATCCTTAAACTTTTGCTAAATGTGACCTCCTTGCCATGGTAACAAAGGTTTGAAATGGAAAATGAAAGTTTTAGCTACTCTTAGGACAAAGAACTGGGTACGCTAAGTATAACATATCGGCCCTGTCGAAATGTGAAAAATCAAACACATGATATCTTTAAAATGTTCGCCGGAATAATTCATGTAGGACACCCCATGCATGAAAGTAACTTTCGTTTGCTAAAATTCACGTGCGTTTGGTAATTGTAAACTCCGAAACCGGATCTTGTTTACGGATTTTGTAAAATATATGGGTTTTTGTAATGTTTGATCTGATATTTCTATAAGGCCGCATTCGAGTACATACACCAATATTTCAGAATAGCACAATTTTAGACTGCTTATTAAAATAGAAACGGAAAAAAATATGTACAAGACTGCGGCCACTTTCGTTTTTTATTTTTTTCTATTTTCAAGATGCACAAAAAATGAATGTTTTCATTGGTTAGCTAAGACGTAAGATGAGTTTCTTTAATATGACAATGCCTAAATAAATACTTAACTGTAAAAATAGACTTATGTTGACAATTGACTTTAATTAAAGAAAAATAAAACCGTTTCATGGAAAAATTGGAGTATTTTTATTAGTCCTTAGACACAGTGTATTTGAATTACTCACAATTACATACTGTGTATTGCAGATAAAATGGTCAACATTGTTGTGTAGTAAAAACAAATATACAATATTGATTTCAGAATGGATATAAGAAGAAATATTTTTTTTAAAAACCTCAACATTTCTTATAATTTGCTATTTAATGAATATAAAGTTATATGTGTGTCGTTGTACTCTATATAAATGACGTAACAAGTGTAAACAAATGACGTCATAAAGTAGCTGAGAGAGAGAGAGAGAAGTTTGTACAGATACATTTAAAATTTCAAAACAGTTTTATTATCAAATCAGAAGTCAGATTCAAAACATTATATTTGTGTAGGTTTATATATTTGGTACAAAGTTATTAGAAATATATACTAGTAAATCAGACACTGAATGTTTGCCGATCCTGTTGAAGTAATTAAATCAAACTTTAAAAAAATATTTTCACAAGAAAAATATAATAGTGATCATATTCCTATATGCATGCATTTTAAGCGCCCAGTATATTTACTAGTACATGGATGTCATTAGTCTCTGTAACGGGACATGTGTCTAGGGGTTAGTTGTGTACATATTCTACAGTATTTAAAAAATACAACATTTTGCGTAAGAATGTAGGAATTCAAAACTAATGATAGATCTCGCTGTGTTTAGCTTTATAAATGAAAACTTTAATTCTAGAAAATACATTAAATACTTTTTTTTTACATCGTTCACGGATGTCTTGCGTTAATTATTTCTTGATCGATCTAAACTATCTATTACCGTAGAATGTTGGTAATAATTGGTGTTGGGTTATCGTTATTAACAAAAAATAATCAGTTCAGATTAAAACATTGTCAAATATATATTCATGTCGCTGGAATATTTACTGGATGAATTAAATCGCCGAACAGGGGTATGTCCCGATTTTTGATCAATTGATCAATTTCATTCATCTTGAAAAGATATAACTCGCGTGTCTTACTAAATGTACATTAATCAATTAGTGGTCAAGTGTGCATAGTGTTTCTTCGATACATTTCTTCTAAAACATCCAATCTAAAGTATGATATATATAGTTGTTACAAAACAAATGTAAAAAAAAATCATTTGACCCCCTCCCAATGGATTTATTCAAACATTGGAGATCTAATCCGTTGAGGGTTAGGTAATTTAAAACAGGTCTTCGCGCGATAACTTCACATGAATTCTTAATGTTTGCGTGCCGATTAGTGGACGGGATCATGAGAGTACCCCAGAGCACACCGTGTGTACACATGCAGCTTTATAGATATTTGAATAACAAAAACTGTTTCTATTACTTTCCTATCGTTGGAAATGACAAAAAGGCCTTTCATTTTCCATCTTAATAAAACAAATACAATTTAACTGCTTTATCTTTCAAGCTTACATGCAATTATTTGATATATGTACACCTCAAAATAATTTGAAATAATGAAATAAATTCATTTCAAATAATATAAAAGTCATGTACATGCTCCAGCTATTATGGTGTTCCGATGGGGCCACTTCGACTTTCGCCTTGAGGGCGAAGAAGCAAGAGTGTGAAGTTGCGAAGGCGAAATTGCGAAGGCGAAGGAGCGAAGATGCGAAGGCGGGAGTGCGAAGGCGAAGGAGCGATACTACTGTCGCTTTTTCGCCCATGCAACTTCGCACTCTCGCCCATGCAACTTCGCACTCTCGCCTTCGCAACTTCGCACTTTAGCCTTCGTCTTTTTTTTTTATTGCATTCAGCATGAGGTATCGGTCGATTCCAATGGAATCGAGTTTGTTGCAGGCACCGTACTCGCCCGAGGTTTGCCGATTAATCTCAGATGTTATTGATACCCATGCGCTATAGGCCATCGTTCTTACTATATAAGTTTATTAATATTTTACTGTGTTATGTGACATATATGTTTACCGGTGCTCACTATGCCTAATCATTATATACTCCTCATAAAATGTAATGTCACATACACTTCCAGACTCCCGTCACTAATCAGCTGTCTGTTTACCTTAAACCAACATCGTGGTTCAAACACATTACCATTTTAATTTAATTATGCGACATTCCTTTTTCATGCACGGATGAGCTGGAGAGGGGCCCGGACCCCCCCCCCCTTTCCCCCACGGAAAATTAATTTCACACAGTAATGGAGAGAGGGTCGGACATTCCCCCCCCCCCCCCCCCCCTCTACCCCTGGAAAACTTAGTATTATTGATTTCACATAGTAAAATTACCAAAAATATGCCTCGGACCTCCCCCCCCCCCGACTAGTACAATAGTAGAATTATTCCTCGGATCCTCCCCTCCCCATAGAAATAATGAAAATATTGATCTGCGCGGGGTGTTGAAAATAAATTCTCAAAAGTTAATCTTCTGCCAAAAATGTTATTTTATACAGCTAAAAATATCATTAAACGATAGAGAGCTCCAAAAACAAAAAGGCGAAGGCAAAAGTGCGAAGGCGAGAAGCGAAGTTGCGGGGGCGAAAGAGTGATAGTAGTGTCGCTCCTTTGCCCTCGCAACTTCGCACTTTCGCCTTCGCATCTACGCGCTTGGCCGTCGCATCTTCGCACTTTCGCTCCTTCGCCTTCGTACCTTCGCCTTCGCAACCTCGCATCTTCGCCCGAAATTGCAAAGGTCGAAGTGGCCCTATTGGAACACCATAAGCTATATATCGAAGAAAAAGACTGAATTTTCTACTTCCGTTTATGAATTTATGAACAACGGCGAAAATTAAAATTCATGTCATAAGATACAGTAGCCCTTGAATTATTTTGTTTAGTCGAGCAAGCTTTTTGGAAGGCTATTACTTGTACAGCTTACACTTCTGTCAACACTGGAGAAATAGTATGTCACATGCTCAAAACAAGGATGACAGGCACGTGTTATTGCTGTTTTCATTCTCTTGTCTAATCATCTTAAAGAGAGGACAAGCATTGTGGGCAAGTTTATAAGATTATAGGAGTTGACACTGCTGCTGATTTCTATAAAACCAGCGATCAATCTGGAGCGGGCAAAACCTGCCCTTTCAATTTCTTAAAAATCCGTCAAACTAGATAATGTAATCATGCAGTTTTTAAATTTTACCTCGGCTAAAAAGCTCTTACAGTAACTTTGAAAGAAAGATGTTCACATGCATTAGGCATTTAAATTGATTTTAGATAAAAAAAAAAAACTACATTGATTTTAAATACATTTTGCTCATCGTCTCAATTTGTACATTAATCTTGTACATTGGGCGTTGTCAGAGGTGCAAGCGAAAGTTGCGTAACACAACCTCTGGTGAAAGAATGCAAACTATTATGATGATGATGTATAAATTTATATAACATGAAACATAATTAATTCCTTACTGCAAAAGGCAAAGAAATAATGGATTAAATATGTCTTTATCACATTATATACCAGAACATCCTTTCTATAATTATTATTTGAAGAACGTTGTCAATACATTTCATGACGTCATGACGTTTTTGGTTAACTGAGTAGCTATAAACAATGCTTTGTTTAGATAACTATTTTATGGAAACCGTAAAAGATATTTTCAAAAATCAAACTGTTTTGAAAGCGGTTAATTCTCCAAATATTTCACTCAAAATTTCATTAACTTTGAAAACAGGGCCGATTTTGCTGCTTACCGTACCCAGTTTTAGCTACTCTTAGGACAAATTTTATTAAGAAGTCACAACAGTCTAAAATAAGTACAGTGAAATGTGAAAAGCAAAAATGTTTCAATTTTCAAGTGAAAGAAAAATATGGGTAAATCTATACTGGTATTTTATGAATGTTACCATGGTAACTTATACAAGAACATTGTATTCCAAAATTTATAATATTTCACTCAGTAGTTGTGGGAATAACAAAATACAAAATGGTACAAAAATCTGTTAAAAACAATAATGCAACCTAGCCTTTTAAAATCACTAATGATTTTTTCAATTTCCTCTTTTTTCTACCTTGTTTCTATAGGAATGGGTATCTGTTTTCATATATGTTATACAATTTTAAAAACATTTAAAGGAATTTTAAATTTTCCAGAGAAATCCAATTGGGCTTTTAAAGTATCACTTTTCAAAAATATTCAGAAGATACCAGGCCAGATTCCTTACAAATTTGATTAACCACATAATATGTTTTTCTATAATTTACAAATTAATTAACAATATTGTCAAAATAGATTTATGATTTTACTTTTGATAGCATATATATGTTATTCTGTCTAACCTTTTCATATGAAAGTTAAAATTTGCCAAGTTTGTCATCTGAGCTTTGGATACCCATAGCAACTAACCTGCATTTATTTAAATATAATTATTACAATATATCTAACTGTATGAAATATTAAGAAAATTGCTGATCATGCCTCCTCAGACCTCTTTTGAAGAATTTTGATTTTTACACAGAATAGTTAAATGAAGATTGCATATAAAATACATTCCTTTTGTTGACAAATCTTATGCCAGTGCTTTAATAAGTTTTTTCCTTTAACCATATCAAGGCATGTGTTGCCATGGAAACACTTACGTTCAGCATTCTCCTCTACTTCCACTTCTTGAGAATTCTGCTTCTTCTTGATCAAACTCCCCTTTTTGGTCTACAAAAAAGGGGGAAATGAAATAAATAAAAATTCATAATCTGAAAAAAAAAATGAAAGGCAAAAAACACTTGCTCAATAAAGATACACACATGTATTTATATCTATCGTTGATGATCTACATGTATCTTCATTCAAGATTATTTCACTTAAACTATAGCTAATGATGCTGAGAATGGCAAATGTTGACCTTTTTATTTTATGTAAACAGAAATTCCTTTTCAAATAAGGGATTTATTATCAGACAAGGGATTCGTTATCCGACAAGAGTTTCATTATCAGACAAATGTTTGAATATCATACTACTAGAGTTTCATTATTAGACAAGGGATTCAGTAGCAGAAAAGGGTTTAATTAAAAGACCAGTGATTCATTATCAGACAAGGGATTTATTATAAGATAAGTGATTGATTGTAAGACAAGGGATTTATTTTCAGACCAGGGATTCATTATCAGATAGGAGATTCACTGCCATATAAGGGATTTATTGTAGGAAATGGGATTCATTATAAGACGAGGAATTCATTGTCAGATAAGGGATTATCAGACAAGAGATTCACTAGCAAACAAGTGATTCATTATAAGGCAAGAGATTCATTGCTAGACAAGAGATATAATTATTATAAGATAATGGATTAATTCTAAGACAAGGGATTTATTATAAGACAAGGAATTTGTTATATTACAAAAAATTCAATATCAGACAAGTAATTCATTGTAAGAAAATGGATTCATCGCATGACAAGGGACTCATCATCAGATGAGGGATTTTGTTATCAGACAAGGGATTCAGTATAAAACAAGAGACTAGGTGATATTGTAATTATCGGACTTGTGATTCAGTATCAGACAAGGGATTCAGTATCAGACAAGGGATTCAGTATTAGACAGGGGATTATTATCAAGGAATCTATAACCATAATTTTTTTCAGATATTTTCCACTCCTTTATAAGACCAGGTTTACAGTAAATTATTATTGGAAACATTAACTACAAAAGCTATATTTGTACTTTGATTTAAAAATTACAATTTTGATGTGCTCTTAATGGTTGACAAATGATATCAATTTCTACAACAGAAGTCACTTGAGGTGTTCCGAATAGTTGCTCTCATATTTGGAGTTATAACAGCTTTCCCTGAGGTGTTTCAAATGGTTGTCAATGAATATCAAGTGTAACAGAAGTGTGAATGGACATGAGTTCACATGGTTGTCAAGTGCATAGGACAACAAAAGTTCCCAGAGGGGTTCAGTGGCTGTCAAATGGTATCCAGTGTTACATATGCACCACTGTTAGGCCTGTAGACTTCAAACTGATTTACAGAGCAGCAATCAAGAGAACAAGCTCTTCTATAAACAAACATGATTTCACTGCCCTGAATATTGGCAAGACATCGTTTCCTGGGTGTCTATATTACATCAAGTCTTATCATAATATTGAGCTCTTATAACAAGTGTCTGACAAACATTGACAAGTATCAGCGATAATATTGACTGAAGAGTTCCGATGCTGAAACAAACAATTAGCTAGTTCGCTGTCCATATAATGCCAGGAAGAAAAATTACCTGCTTCCAGTTGTCTACAAATGGCTGAGACCAACAGGCTGTAAACAAATTCATCATACCGCGCTGAAAGCATCACTTCAAACCTTAATTGTGGATTCCATAAGCTTCCATCACATCTCAACAAGTTTATATTCCACGACTTAAACAATGAAGCAACAAAATTTAAACATCACTCCAACAGTCTTGTACCATCAATCAACAACTTCTGAAATCTTACTTAATCAAAATCAAGATTTGAAAATTTACACTTATTTTTTAGCCAAGACAATCCTCTTACACAGACAACTAGTCTGAAATCTCAAAACTTTTTCCTTGAGAACCCTTATTCTTATGCATATCTATTTACAACTGTACCCATTTATAGAAAGCTTCAATTCCCCAAACTCCAACAATCCAATGTAACTGTACTGTGTATCTTGTAATGAATATTTCACACCCTCTTATGGTGCGTAACCCAGTTCTAACTTACTCAGACCAAAACAACAACAAACCACAGGAGAGGTTTACCAGAATATTGCCTCCAGAATACACAAGCAGTCCCTATCTGCTTTAGCAGGAATTCATGCAAACTGCATCTAACTTCATCCTTTTTTTTTCCTCAGAGGAAAGCCTTCTTAACTCTGTTATGAAATAGAGAAAAATCTATAGGGTTCAAAGACCTCACAGAATTTGAGGTCTATTGGTCAGGGGATGTTAACCTTGAGTGATGTCAAGGACAAGAAAACCCCTAGAGGAATAGATACCTTAGCTAAAACAAAAGTTTAGTTACATTTACATATAACACATCCATATATTACATAGGAGATATCCAAGCATGACTGTTAAAAACAAAAATACAGTTGTCTAGTGTCAAGTGGGGGGACTGGTATCTTCGAAGTTCTGGGTTAAACACTACAACAAGACCACCTCACTTTAACTCCTTCCATACAAGCAAAGTTCTCAGTGTTTACCCTACAGCCCCCTCCAATACTAAGGAAGATAAGTACACAGCTATAAGTAAATACTAGTAGCTGTAATTGGCATCTGATACTGACCTTGTGGTAGCCATTACTATACAGCAGTATAGCTGTCTAACACAGACTTGCTGACAACAGATGGTTGTAGATCAAGGTCAGACTCTAGGGAGGTCTGAGATCTCAAGAAAACAGGTACAGGGCTGGCCAACACTCAGTATCTCCTGTCTACATCAACAGTATACACACAGAAACCCCCACCCCCACAAAATACCATACATTACAGAGGGAGAATTGGTAAACTTAGCAGAAAAGATGACAGATAAAAAACAAACCATAATAGCAAGCCACAGGGATGTGTCCATTCTACTTCCGTACATAAAACCTACATGCCTTGCCATGTTGACAATACACATACAGTTAGACTTTATGGTAAGTGATTGACAGTAAGAGAACTTTAGGTAACCTTTGAAAATTTACCACCCCTACAGGTTTCTTCAACCTCTCACCCCAGCATTATAATGTAGACACTCGCGGGATTCCTTACCAGCAGTTCTGTGTCGACCTTTGCATTGAGGTTGACATTATTGTTGATGAGTTCTGGCGCACTGCGTGAAGAGGTCAAGGACTCCTGGCCTCTGTCCTTGACCTCCCTTCTCTCAGACTCTAAGGTTGCATCATCACGATTCAGTTTCAATTTCTGCACCACTTTTTTCCACATGATTCACATTAAGTCTTGATTAATCAGTAAATCTTTCCTTCAAATTATTCATGAACTATCTAACACAAAAGTAGTTAGTATTTGGTCTCATAAAACCTTCAGTTGACTCCTCAGTATAAATTCTGACATAGATTCCTCACAACCCCCACACTAACAGAAACTCCCCCCACAATGGCCGTCTCCCTGACTCGACTAAGCTGGTAACATGTGTCACTTGTTACACAGACCCAGGAATAGCGTCCAATACATCTACATGTATCTCCATCACAACCATGGCAAAAAAAGTGGCACTGATCAATCTACATGTGGTGTCCATCTGCCTTACTGTGTAACTCAACCACTCTCTGCTCTGCCACTTATTTCTGCAGGTAGTTCTGCTGACTTATTTGTTACAATATGATTCAAAGTGTTCATGTGAGTTGTACACATTATCTAATACCTATTGACACTCCCACACTACATCCCCACTATCCCCCTAAACCCCCACCTTCTTTCCATGCACACATAAAAAGTCATAAATTGCTAAGATGATCCACAACCCTGATAACTATACATTTACCAGTAGCTAAATAATAAATAAGAGGGAGCAAAATGCTGAGGAGGGATTTTTGAGCTCACCCAGGATGCATTTGGGGTGTTTCTCCATGTCCTTGTCTAACTTTAGGGAAATCGTAAGTAGGGGCTACAATAAGATTATCACTACAGATATAACTATTCCTCTTACAATTTGGAGGCTCCCAAATAAACTGATTGAATCATAGAATATGTCTGTCAAAACCCAGGATCTGGGCTCTCTCCCAGTTAATTGGTACGGAACACTACGACCTCTGTGATCCGATCTGACATGAATCAAACCACAGAAGCCCAGAAAAACATGTCCAGTTTTAGAAAGATCTCCATGACTTCACACTCAGCTTTCTATTTCTGACAATTCTACAATTGCTACAGCACGAATTCGATCGGAAAAGTACCACTGGGGTCTTTAAAAAACATTTTTCAGACGCAAGAGCTAAAAACACAAGACAAATCTGTCAAAAATGTTGAATGCTAATATCCTTGTGGTCTGCATCAATAAAGCAGGCATTTCATTTTCTAATAACATATTTATTAAGAGGTTGATGAGTTAATATGTTGAAAATCTAATGGATTTTGTTATTGACTTTTTGATGTAATGGACTGCTATTTTTTTAATCATTTAGCGTAATGATTTTGGGAAGCTTAATTTCCTGTGAGCATTATGATAATCCGTCCCTAGCTATCTAATGGCAGCAGGGGCTCAATTTCAATACTGAACAAATCATATATTGAGCATCGGACCTAGCTTAATTCTCATTTTTACGACCAGTCCATAATTTTTCTAATTTCTACATTTGTGCTGACTTCAGCACCAGGATTACAATCAACAAAAGAATTACGACTATTTAGAATTTGTAAATGCTAATAGCATGTTAGCTAATGAATGTCTTAACTTTATATGTAAAGAGATTGAAATAATTGAGAACGATTTTTTTCATTTTATGAGACTGAAAAGACAATATTCTTGAAATTTAAGGCAGCCCCACTCATATAACTGTACCTCATTCTTTTTGTACTGACAATATGGATAGAACCATAATACTTGAGGATAACAGCATTGTTAATACATTGAGTACTAGGGGGTTTACAATTTTTACATCTGACTTGGGTTGGAAGTTTCTGTGTTGGGAGTGGGGGTGGGGGGATGTGGGGTTAGAATCAATTATTTAACAGTGTTTTATTAGAATTTATTAGAAAACAATGTTCTATTGATACTTGTTTTTGGTTTTGTCCATATGAAATGTTACTTCCAAATAAGGCTATCAATCAATGTGACTCCCCCCTCCCTATTTCAACTTCTCTAACTTTACCAAGGTGTTTTAGATACCTACTGGACAGGTAAACTGTCTACTCATCTGCCACAAATGTGCATATCTAGCCCTGATGGTCCATTATACACTGACAATATCTAGCCCTGATGGTCCATAATACACTGACAATATCTAGCCCTGATGGTCCATAATACACTGACAATATCTAGCCCTGATGGTCCATTATACACTGACAATATCTAGCCCTGATGGTCCATAATACACTGACAATATCTAGCCCTGATGGTCCATAATACACTGACAATATCTAGCCCTGATGGTCCATTATACACTGACAATATCTTGCCCTGATGGTCCATAATACACTGACAATATCTAGCCCTGATGGTCCATTATACACTGACAATATCTAGCCCTGATGGTCCATTATACACTGACAATATCTAGCCCTGATGGTCCATTATACACTGACAATATCTAGCCCTGATGGTCCATAATACACTGACAATATCTAGCCCTGATGGTCCATTATACACTGACAATATCTAGCCCTGATGGTCCATTATACACTGACAATATCTAGCCCTGATGGTCCATTATACACTGACAATATCTAGCCCTGATGGTCCATTATACACTGACAATATCTAGCCCTGATGGTCCATAATACACTGACAATATCTAGCCCTGATGGTCCATAATACACTGGCAATATCTAGCCCTGATGGTCCATAATACACTGACAATATCTAGCCCTGATGGTCCATTATACACTGACAATATCTAGCCCTGATGGTCCATAATACACTGACAATATCTAGCCCTGATGGTCCATAATACACTGACAATATCTAGCTCTGATGGTCCATAATACACTGACAATATCTAGCCCTGATGCTCCATAATACACTGACAATATCTAGCCCTGATGGTCCATAATACACTGACAATATCTAGCCCTGATGGTCCATAATACACTGACAATGCTCCATCTGTACCACCCCAATCAATGGCTGCCCCCCCCCCCCCCCCCACCTCTGAGTCTGACTAGAACAGAGATAACCCCATTGTTTATATCTCAATGGACACTGATGCATGACAACATGCCTGAGGGTATTGCAGATGCATTCAGTCCTCCCTGCAGAAGCCCGATACTGAAGAGCAAGGCATGTATTTCTTATTGCAGAGGATTTCTCATATCAGGGCAGCAGTACTCTCGTTTCAGATATTACAGATCAGTAGAGGCTCCCCAGCATGAAGAGATCGTCTAGAATGTAATTCCTCTCAATTCACAGGTGTTTCCAATGACAGAGGTATTTCACAAACTGGTGCATGCTGCACTCTTAAAACTCAGGCAATCTCCAGCAGTATCAACCCCCCCTTCCCCCTGAAGTTTCTCCCGAGCATGAGATACCTTTAATTACATTTAAAATACATGAGTTGGGTGTACTAATTATTTAATTCAATTGTTTAACTAAATCCAGCAGTTTGTCTCCATATGACTGATCTTGTAATTGGAAGAACTGAGCTACTTCATAAAGAGATGTTGAGTTCTTCTCATCTCCTGACTGCCAATCTTTCTGATTGAGATGTAAGTTTATGTTATACAGACAATAGAATTGATTTTAAGTAGGTGATTCTCATTTAAAGGTCCCTCAACTCATCACTCTACTATACAAAAGACAGTTCAAAGGTCCCTTTGTTATAACTGAGGTGATTTTAGTTAAGAGGTTTGTGAATACGAAATATATTGCTTGGTGTGAGATAGATGAGAATGTTATTTTGCTCAATGTGAGATAGTTTAAAGGATATACTGCTCTGTGGAGATAGTTGAGAGAGATATTTTTCATAGTGTGAGATAGTTTAGAGGTTTGTGAATACAAAATGATTTTGCTCTCTGTGAGATAATTGAAAGAGAATCTTAGCCCTGTGTGAGGTAGTTGAGAGAGATATTTTTCATAGTGTGAGATAGTTTAGAGGTTTGTGAGAATAAAAAATGATTTTGCTCTCTGTGAGATAGTTGAAAGAGAATCTTAGACCTGTGTGAGGTAGTTGAGAGAGATATTTTTCATAGTGTGAGATAGTTTAGAGGTTTGTGAATACAAAATGATTTTGCTCTCTGTGAGATAGTTGAAAGAGAATCTTAAACCTGTGTGAGGTAGTTGAGAGAGATATTTTTCATAGTGTGAGATAGTTTAGAGGTTTGTGAATACAAAATTATTTTGCTCTCTGTGAGACAGTTTAAAGAGAATCTTGGCCTTGGCCCTGTGGGAGGTAGTTGAGAGTGATATTTTGCTTGTGTGAGATAGATTTGAGGTCTTTTAATACAAGATATTTTGCTCAGTTTGAGATAGATATTTTCCTTGTGTGAGATGGATAAGAGGTATTTGACAACAAGATATTTTGTTTGGTGCGAGATATTTGAGGGAGATGTTTTGCTTTTTAGATAGTATTGAGGACTTTTATTATGATCTATTTTGCTTAGTGTGAGACAAGTGAGACAGCTATTTCATCCTGAGTGAGATGGTTTTGAGGTCCCTGACTCACAGGCTTATTAATATCTGAGCTGAGAGATATTTTGCCCTGTGTGAAAAATTTTACAAGGATATAACATCCTGAGCGAGATAGGTCTGAGACTCACAAACTTGTGTCTGAGGTGAGAGATATTTTGCCCTGTTTGAGATAGTTGATAGATATATTTGGCCCTATGTAAAGTACTTGAGAGAGATATTTAGCCTTGTGTAAGGCAGTTAAAGATTTGGCCCTGTGTGGGGAAGTTGAGAGAGATATTTCACATTGAGAAAGATAGTATTGAGGTCTCCGACTCACCAGCTTAGTGTCTGAGGTGCTCTTGAGACTCTTGAAGGCCTTCTTCCACATGCTTTTGATGGTGGCCGAGGATTTCTTACTGTCCTGGTCCAGACTCTCCACTGAGCCGTTCTGTTTGGGAGACAGCGCCTCAATCTACAACATCCAGAAAGTAGAAGCTGACAAAGTCTGTCAAAAACACTAAAAGTCACTCTTTTTCATGGCCTGATAAATTGTAAGCAGTTACTGTAATATACTCATTTTTTTAAGCTGTGAATTTTATCATAAAGTAGCTTTCATTAATAAAGTTCATCAATATATATATATATAAAAATAACAACACCAATTAAGATTCATTCGACTAGCTGAGAAACCAATCTTCACCAAATATCATGCATGCTAAATATGAAACATTTACAGTTGATCTAATTTAATGGAGGTCCAGAAGGTGATTCCTACCGACCTTGAAACATCAGGTACCAGTTACAGACAATCTGAGTATTTATGTGTTATTGTCTTGATGGAACACTGGTGTAGACAGATGTTAATCTTGACCTTTTGCCTTATCAAACAACCTTGATTCACGTCAGGTCATATCAATAGAACAGACTCATAAACAGAAGGTGGCACACAGACTCACCCGGTTCCTGTAATTCTTCTATCTGTCTATATCTATACATTGTCAGTGTTTTAGAAAGAGAGAGAGAAGATAAAGGGGTATATCATATAAAAGAATCAACAGTAGTAACTGCTGGGTAACTGGTACATATCAATATCCTAGTGAAAAATCACAATTCTGAAAGGTCAACAAACTTAAAGATGCTGAGAGAGAGAGAGAGAGAGAGAGAGAGAGAGAGAGAGAGAGAGAGAGTATATACATTAGTTCACTGGTAATTCATCTGCAGGGAGCTTGTCAGAAATTTCATTAGCTCTCAGCTTAAAGTATTTAGACAGGATGACTATCTATTTTTGCCACTTTCTCATGGGCCTGAGTGATCACTACATTAGGACACTCAACCAGTCATAAATAGATCTATCACAAAAAAGGAGACATAAATAAATAGGTCTACCGCAAAAAAAGGGAGACAACCAGGGGCAGTAAATCCGATCTGGAGTTACAGATCACATCCATCATTATCTCCCCTGACTTGGGCAGTGTGATTTATTTGATATAAATCAGCCATCAGCGATGGATCAAGAGATATGCAGCATTGAAACCATAACATACCAACATAGTGGCAGACATTCCAGCACCATCAGGAAGTAATTATACCCGTAGTCATATTAATTAATACCCTGGCATGGAGGCATCCAAACAACCTGATGAAGTGAGGTGGGGGGGTCTCAATTTGTTATGGTGGGGAGGGGGTTGTTGATTTACTGGAAGATCAAGTTGTTTGTTTTTTATCATAATAAGCTGCTTTGCTTTAATCAGTATTTTATCATGTATTGAAAACATGCATGGATTGGGCATCAGACAGAGAGCGGTCTCTCTCCTCAGTGGGGTTACTTACTGGTGATCACTTTCTATTAACACCTGACAAGCGAAGGCTTTTCCTTTGATATCCTATACAATTCCCTGGGCTTATCCATTAATGCATCAGATGACACCTTGCCTCTTCATCTTATAACGCACTTATTGACTCAAATTCACTCAACACTCAACTCTCTTCATCTGACATGAGAGGGGTCACGCTTGATAACATTTATCTAAGACAATACACTCTCTCTCTCCTCTCTCTCTCTCTCTCTCTCTCTCTCTCTCTCTCTCTCTGAGTTACACAGAGGCAATATGCCAGCGACCAGCAGAGCTTGAACACCAGTGATGAGGGAAACACCACTGTTTACTACTGATGGACTAACCATTTATATCTAATAAGTAAATAGTTTTATATGCATCATCATGCTAATTTACATTCTTTCTAATCTTCAGTTTAGCCCACACAATATCCTACAGGAATGACTGCATGCCTATAACTTTTTCACCCTAAATTTAAAGAAGCGACAATAAATGACTTCTCGCTGAGTTTCAAGGAGTCCAAATGATCAACAAATTAACCATTAGATTTGTCTGCAAAATTTAAACATGAATATCTTTCAGCCATAAATTATCATTAAGTAAAAAATATTTTTAGCTTTAATTTTCCTGAATCTTTTTACATAGCTTTTCTTCTGAAGAAGATTAAAATAGTCTATAAATGTTGGACTGTGCATCTTGGAGAGAGATTTAGTTATCCGAAGTCTCTCTACTTATGCCAGTCTGCTTCAGGTTAACCTTGTAGTTCATTAACCTAATTAAAAGATAACGGTGGACTACTTCTGTAATAGGTTGTTGTCAAACTGTTAATTACATGTTTAATTTATGTATGATATATCAGCGTACCAGTGCCTACTCAGCCTCCAGTCTCATCAATATTAAAACACAATCCGTCAACTGCTACTGAATGCATTTTAATTTTTCATGAAAAAGAAAATAAAGTAGGGTAGAAGCAAAAATTATGATTAAGTATGTCATACACTGTATTTCATTTTTATCTTCACCCTACTAATTAAGTTAAAGTGGCTGTCATAAATCTTTTTATAAATATAATAATAATAATTTTAAAAATTCTTCTTTTTATGTATTCTTTACAGTTCTTAAATTTTTTTGCAATTTTGAATTTTCCCATGAACAAATTACATAAAACATCCCAAAAACACTCTTTCCCTTGAATCAGCTAGTTTTGAAATCTATCCACACAGTACAAGTAGCTGATTGATTTTTCACCCCCAAAAAAGTTCAGAAAATAAAAGCATCATAGATGAAATCACCAGATGGTTATAATATCTCAGGGAAAATTCTGTGGGGCGGTCTATAGATTAATTACCAAAAAAAAATGACATTGGGCCTGTTCTTGTCAAACATAAATCAACTATGATGCTGCAGGGTAAAAACCTGCCATTTTTTTTTCTGTCTCAGGAGCAGAACTGATGAGCTTTTGGGTGTAGCGTAAAAGTTAAATGCTGGAGCCATTTATCAGATATTTAATAAAACCACTACCGAGCTAGGAATGGGAAAACTTGCAAAAAAACAATAATCTAAAAAGCCATAAAGATACACGAGACAAGATCATCCCCCAGCCTCTACACTGAAACTCCCTGCGCCGAACTGTCATATCTTTATTGTTCAGCCGTTTGCTTTTTGGCAGTTTTTTCTTTCTCTCAAGCTATAAATTTTGTTTAGTTATTCACACCAACAGGTATCAGGTCAGCGGTTCTAGGATAAATCCCCCCCCCCCCCTTTATTCTACGTCACTTGGTGCACTTTCTTATAAATATACACACTTATCATACTTTGTCAGTCACAATTCAAATGAACTTGGAACATGCCTCATAACTGCAATGTCTAATAGAGATTTAATTGAAGGCTCTTTCCCAGACTGAATATGCAGATTTCAACCATAGCCCTCGCTATCACTAATCTCTGCTCCATCTAATGAACTTTATCACCTCTCTATATCGGATAAGTCAGTTAATTCCTGGATTCATTAAAATCAACTTTAAAGCCTAAATCAATACGAGATAAAAAACAAGCTTCTTCATCAGGCTTACCTGGGCTCGGATGGAAGCTAATTGCAAATTTGCCAGCCGTATTTCATTGCGTTTGCAACACATGTCTCCTTGGGTTTCATACACTTTTGAATAAAGATGATTTGCTAAGTTTCTGTAAAAAATAGAAGTACAAATTAGAAAACTGTTCTCACCTGGTTACTGTCGTCCATGTCTTTAAGGTTTCCCGTACTTTTGTTTGAGGACTGTGATAAATGTCGGCCAGAATTAGGGGCTTTCATGCTTTGACTTCTCTTAACACTCGACTTAAAACTATCACTTTTACGGGACTTGGTTTTATTACTGTCGGAGCGGTGGATTTTTTCGGTTTTACTGCGGGCGTAATCCTTTGGTCGCGTGGACATTTCCGTCACTATTCCGCTGTCCTTACTCTCCTGTTTATGCATCTGTCTACGAATTTTTAGCTCCTCTTCGCCACTATTTTGTCGTGACACGGAGCCCTCTGTACGGAGTAAGCTCCCTTTGTAAGGATCCCCATTCCTCTGCTCCCCGGCTCTCTGTCGCATTGATGGCTCTGCCTCAAAAACTGACATCACGTTATCCTTAACACAATTATCAATAAAGGTAAAGCTTGGTGTTTTTACGTCGCCTACTCAGATAGTGTCAGTCCAATCAACACACACAAAGATCCTCACTGCTTATTCATCAATTTAAAAAAAACCACAATGTCACAGCAACTACTAGAGTGTCCTTTGTATATTATGCATGGTTGGAAGAAGTGAGCATTAAAATTCCACCTAGGGATTTCACACCGACTCAGAACAGAATCAGATTTTGCCTTTAACCATCAGGATTCTGGCGACTGTGCAGCCTCTTCAATTAATGACTGTAAAAAAAAAACTTGTATGGAGCACTGTCAAAATCTCTCCATTACATTGCATGTGATGATGTCACTTGGCATCTCCTACCTAACTTATCCCTCCTTCTAACTTCTCCTGAGAGTCTCAGCTTCTGAGAAGCAATTCCCAGTGGCTGCAGGTAGCTGGGATTTTTTTCCAAATCAAATATTGAAGGAAGAAACATAAATGGCTGAAGTATTCTCCAATTTCTGTTTGTTTTGCCAAACATCCAACAGGAGTATAATAAGTTTCAAGTATAAACAGCCGAGGTTTCCCCTCTACTGGCGTATTGTGGATCGGCAGAGACCCCGCAACCACTGAGCCACTCACAACAGTGCGGCAGTCTTTAAAGTTCTCCGCTGATCAAGAAATACACAAAACTCCTAATTAAATGTAAAGTGTCTACATACAGCAATTATTCATGAGGAAGATTTCTTTTCAATTTACAGCTGATAGAAATTTTGCTTTTTCGGTGATGGAACTCTTGGTTAGCTTGCTGATGTGTTATTATCTAAGAGTTACACATTTTGTCATCCTGCATAAAAAACAAGCCTGAAGATGTTGTCTTGCACACACCAGTTTTTTAGCTCTGCCACAGAAAAGATAATAACTTTCACATGTTCATTGCCTATTGGTACCTGTACATGATAGTTCTCTCTGAAATATGATTAATTCCCTTTCCAATTAAATGGGAGCCCGGGAACACAGGGGCACTGTTACTGGGAAGTTTACTCTCCCCCTCCTTCACTTACAGCAGCCACAACTACTGCGTTTGTCCATTACAAAACAAGATCCTGACATTGTCATTAATCCATCAACATAATCATTCAGACATAACCAGTCAGCAGACGACACTCACAGCAAACTCAGGACCCCTGATTCAGATATTTCTCCAATGTCAGCGGAAGGTTCCAACTTATAATTGTCCACTCTGACGATGACAAAACTCTCTGTACAGGATGATTTGTCGGCTCCACACACTTAGTTTCGACTGGAGCTTCCTGGAACCCAGTGGTACAATATGGAGTAAGTAGAGCAAGGTAGTGAGAGATTGAGGGGGAGAGGATTAGCTGACCAGACACCAAAGTCTTGGGGAGAGCTCAGTAGGAGATGTACTTTATCTGTGCATCAGGGCATTTCCTTCTATTATGATCAGCTTATCACTGCTTCATCTCACAGAGAGCTGTACATAGACTGTATAGAACTCTCTTCTCAGTACAATTATCATATGGACCCCCCCCCCCCTCCTCAATATAACCTTCTTACCCCCTCCCCCCCCCCCCTCTTTCCAATCTACAAAAATCAATATATTCCCCTCCCCTTAATGAGACATATTTTTTTATCCCAAGGAACTGATATTAAATAATCAACCGAATATTCCCTTTTACCTCTTTATATAGTACTGGGATATGACAAAATTATTCTTTTGATGTAACAATGTTAAGACATAAGTATATGTTCCCCCCTCTCCATACAAGACACCTGTTATATATACCTCTACCCCTTCAGGACAATAAAATCAAGAGAAGCTCTTCCCCTCTAGTTTACAGTAGAACTACTTTGATACTTCAGTGTAAATGTACTTATAACCGGGCTCTGAGACTGGGAACTTAAGAAATGAAATAATTCCTGTACAAAACTATATAGTTCCACAGAGGAGCATACAAGGGTTATTAATATTTAAGTGTGGGCCGGTGGATCAATACCACCAGAAATCATTTCTCTTTGCAAGTGTCTGAAGGAGAAAGCTGCGCTGTTTGATGTTCAATCTTCAATCAGGCGATGAAGCAGAGGTAGAAAATGAAAACAGCCAAAGTTATTTGTAATCAAAGACTAATTAGCGGAGAAACCCGGTAAATGAATCACGGGCCTCCGATCCGACTGATCTTCTACTTTACCGAGCTTCTTCCTTCTCCAGGTGTAAAGAGTAAAAAGGAACTGATGCTTATTGTGATGCAGTGCGCGTGCATTTAACAATAAATCCCCCCTCCCCCTTTTTTTTTTTAATTCTAAAGATGTAATTCTGAGCCCATGACTCTGATGTGTTTATTTTCAGGATAAACTAAAAATATTTCAAACACAACATTTAAAACTTTTTTTTGTATGGTTAAGAGCATTCATGATAATATTCAAAACACATTTAGAAATTCCTGTCTGTTACTCTGGATTCATAAATTCTGATATCACCAGTTAATGAAAGCCAATTTTTATTGAATTTCGACATGTCTGAAAATTCTATTATAGAAACAAGAGATTTTACTCTCAAAAGTTGGTTCGATAGGAACAAATTAATGTAATATTGTAATTATGCTTTGTACATGGATCTATACATAACAGCGATAGGATACTGCATTTCATATTACTATTCCCCATATATTTGAAGTTCAAAACTGGTCAGGTCCATATATCATTGTACAAGAGGAAATAAAACAACTGATTACCTAGTTGATGATGGGATAAGTATCTTTAGAACTTGTGCCCCATCCAGTTGTATATTAGCACAATAAAAATATGTACGAATCAAATCATCCTTAATTAAAAAACAAAACTACTACATGTAAGATAATGGGAAGCATCCTTGGAAACTTTGAATGTAGTTCTATGTGTCTTCAGTAATTCACCATGCTCTGAGACTATACCAAATCATTTCTGGGCTACCGAGTCCCCTGGGATCCCGACTGACAAGATTAGCAGGATGAGGTGCAGTAATTGGCCAAGTCTCCCCCCACAAATCAATTCCTGTCCCTCATAAAACATCCAGTGGGGAAACATGACTACAGCATAACAGATTACAATGTACATGAGGCTCAGGTCAAATACAGCATGTCAATAGACCATTCATTTTTTACAAAATTCCTGTTGGACTTTGGTAGGTCCTAAGGCATTTTGTATGGAATTTTGTAGGTCTTGGGTAATGCTATTGGACTTTTGAAAGGCCTTGGACCACTCTTGGACATCTGATCCTCAGTTCTCTCCCCTTATCCTCAAGTTCCATAACACAGCTTGGGCATACATGTATTTACCAGAGATCTGCCGATCAAACCTCTTCAGTAATTCACCCTCTCCAGAAAAGCATTATTTAGCTATATCAAATTATGAGCTGCATCTTCTTGCTGTCTGTCAGGAACATCCAATCATTGATTTCCTTCACTTCAATGAACAGACCCTGTATACTGGTCCAGAGAGGTATAAACAGTTCACAGAAATCAACAAACTCAATTAGCAGCCATTAATCCTTTTGAAATTCATACATTAATCTTATTTCAAGGAAACAATGAAGGTCTATAGATTGTATATCAAATGGTTATCTGGGGATATTGAACTCTGATGACATTTTCACTTTCTGTTTATAAGTATTAAAAGGGGAAGGGGGAACATGAGACTCTTATTTTTGGAAGTGAAATCAGAAAAACTTGAAACACCTGAATATTTTGCCATTCTTTTAATGTAGCATTAAAATAATCATTGAAAATGGACCATATCTTACCATTTTAACTTCAATACCTGCTCAAATTTTACTCTTAACATTCATGAAAGCCCCTTTGAAAATAGTTGGAGATACTAATCTAAACCTTAATAATCTTGGTCGCAATACATCATTCTCACATTATTCTCTCAGTATGCCATAGGTTCTGAATTTAATAAAAATCTTATAATCAACTGTTGTCCTTGACCTTTGGCCCCAAATTTTTTTCAATTTGACAGATTTATCAGTTAGTCTCTGAATATACCTTGAGCACATTCACATATTATGCATTGAATACTGTTCTGAATTTTGCATATTAAATCTCCATAAATTTTTGTCTTTGACCTTGACCTTTGACCCTGTGTACTGACCTTTGACAGATCATCATCAGGGTGTGGATGCTGTCCTGGTTGTGTTTGATGTACGACGTCAGGACGGCAGCCTCTTTCTGGAGTTTCTGTCGCCGCTCCAAGATGATTGGTTCCGTGTGTTGGTTAACGATCAGCTGGTTAACTGTCAAAGTCTGCACAACAGTCAAAAATATGTGTCAGAGGAGAATTCAGTGATTTTGCTACATCATAAGACCAATTCAAGATCTCTTTAAAAAATGAGATGGAAAAGTTCAACAATCCCTGAAAGCTCTGGCAAATACCAAAAGACCTTCAGGTGACCTTTGTCCTAACCATGTACTGATTGCTGCAAACTGAATAGTCAAAGACACTGGGTGTATTTCACAATATTACATTTAGTTCTGAACTTTAATTTTATAACTTTCATAAAAAAAAAAGGGGGGGTACTATACTAAGTTAAAAAATGTTAAACTTGATATTATATACTTGTATATTAAAGTCATCAATCTATCAAACTTTCCAGCTGTTCATGATAAAAGGTAAGTAACGATGAAGAAGTAATGGATAAAGAAGGATGAGTTTCAAGTATTTGCATAATATTCGTACATGTAATATAATTTCTTATTGGTTGATGTACCAGGCATATGAGTCTTGTTTTCATCAATTAGAAATATAAAGGAGATGTTAATTCTTATCCATTTGATTTAAAAAGAAAGGAAAACAATGCAGTATTTTACAAGTTAAATTATACAAGCCAAACAAATTTTGTGTTAAAATCAGGATTGGTTCGGTAAATATTTAATATCAAGTTCTGTTTTATGGTGGACCTGGCCGACTTTGGGCCAAGTGAGCATCTTGTTTGCTATTTAATATATCTGATACCTGATCTGTTAGTCCATGTATTAGAAAAAAAAACATGTAGAGACAAACTTCATGACCATTATCATTAATGCAAAGAAAGGTCCATTATGAATGATACATCACGTATCCACTAGATAGAAGATTACTGACACTGATACAGCGTTTGTTGGAGAAACCCTAATTTCAGAACTCTATAAACTCTTATAATTACTGATTCAAAGAAAAATGGATTGGTTGTCTTGCAAAATATTCTTGTCTTTTTTTTTGTTTAAATTGCTCTTGAAGCAGCAACAATCAATTCAATAACACCCATTTTCTGATCTAACATTGAGAAATTGACTGGGTCCTACATAATGTCAGCTCTCGGCAGTGGAGCTCATAATTGACTGATCATTTACAACACACTTATGTAAAGTCTTGGTATCAATCTCTGTCAAGATAGGGCTTAGTCTGACCCACCCAAACAACGTCATCCCAGGGGGGCGTTTCTCTAGACGGGGTCCCCCTGTATCACTGAATATCTGTCTGTCAGATAGAGGCAGCTCTAAAATACATTGAACTGTGACCTTACTGTCTGCATACTCTATAAAACTGTCATATTTTATATTTTTCTTAGATATGTAAAACATTTTCTACGTGAATGCAGTTGATAAATTTAACAGTGAAGGTGTCTCAAGTCAGTAATTGACAGGTATTTAATAACAGGGTCATATCAACATGCATACATATCAATAACAGATATCAACTGTAGATATTCCATTTCTGTTCAGAATTTCATTCCAGAGACGATTTTTCTTGGAAAACATTGCAGCTGGGTTTTAGAATATTTTCTTGATCTTTAAGTTAATTATAGAAAAGTGTCTGTAGGAGTTACAAAGTAACTATTACTCCATCACTGTTAACAACACATCACGGCACGCAGTTAACAAATATCTGATAGGCAGGTTTTGATCTTGGAATTTGAAAACATATTTCCATCGCATCTATTACATCAACAAAATCCATTATCTTAATAATACAGAGTAAAGTCAAAACCGACAACGTAAACAAACATTTGACATCAAACCCTAAATTAATCCCTCTGTGTAGAAGCAGCAATATGACTTAGTTCGTTACATTTATAAACCAGGCATAAAGTGCACAATATAGATCTAACGGGGAAACAATCAAATTCACACACAACACAGAGCCTGAAGTGCATGCCAGTTACAGGGACGCAGAGGCTTTACGTCAGAAAGCGATTCAAACTGAGAACATGATCCATAGATATCCGCGAGACAAGCACTCGTTGACTGCAAGCATCTTCAGGATTCAGACTGGTCAGCCCTGATTTGGTTTACTCGGATGTCAGAGCCTGGATAAGACCAATTACTTAATGAACTGTGATGGATCCTGACTGGGAACCAGAGAGCACCTGCCATAAGGGCTTGTTCACAGACCTCCAACAGAATGCAGGACAATTCCTCCAGATGCTTTGTTTTATCTACATAATACACCTGATCTCGATACTCTCTTTCTCTCTTTCTCTCTCCCTCTTTCTCTCTCCCTCATTCTCTCTTCATAAACTCTATCTTCATGATTTTCCTTTCTATTATAGTTTATTATTGTCTGCTAATTTTTGTGACAGAACAGGAAAATCTCTCTATCTCTCTCTCTATCTCTCTCTCTCTCTCTCTCTCTCTCTCTCTCTCTCTCTCCCTCTCTCTCTCTTAAACCTTCCAGCACTCAGTGTGCTTGTAAATATTTAGCCACTGTCTTTGATGACTGCCCTGGTTCTATTTGCCAATGAAGTAAGGCTCTCAAGGGAAAGCCGGGAGAAAGTGCCACTTATTTTGGGTTGTGTGTCAGATTATGTCAGATAGAAGCTGAACACATTAAGCAGCAAAGGCAGAAATGATTAACTTTGTCAGGCCATTGTTCAGCTTTGTTTTACATCATCACGCTAAGGGTCCTATAACTAAGGGCCTGTAATGTTCAAAGTGACCTCAAGTGTCCTTGAATGACCTTGAAAGTTGGGACTTTAGTGAAGTTCATCATCTTATTTCAGACATTCTGTTTCTAGATGGGCCAAAAAATATTTCTTTTATTTTCCTGGGAAAAGTCTTTTTGAAGCAAATTAAAATGTCTGACATAAATCTTGTGAAAACAGCGCCATTATTTTATCAAAAGCCTTGCTTTGTTATGATTGCAGAAGAATACTCTCAAAAAATGATACTGCATTCAACTAGATTTCTCACTGCTTGAAAACCATCAAAATCCCCATAAATCGATGATGTGTTTTTCTCAAGCCACTATAATAAAATGCTTTAACAATATTATACATTAGCAACTTGTTTCTTCCTATCTGCGATCCTTTGAAAGCTGCTGTGGATTTTTTTCCCATCAGTGAGCACTTGTTATAGAAAGCATCAGTAGAAAAACAGGCTGAGTGAAATCTCTGTAGAACCTGCAATTCCATAATTTTGCTCAAGAATCTTCAACTCTCAAAACTATCATAATTCGATAAAATCTTCAACATTGATCCAAAGTTATGAAAGGAAAGATGCTTATATAGTGTACTCATATTTCTGCACCATATAGCATTATACTCAAAACATGTAATAAATTAGATCTTTAATGCACTCAATGCACCACATGTCTTCCTTTCCATTTCAAGGTAAAATAAAGGTCACAAAATATCAAAAGCTACAGCAATAATTGGCTACAGGAAAACAGCCATGATCTTGAATAATTTCTTGGAACTGATCTTGGGTCTGTTGTAATCTAATGAAACAAATAAGTTGCAAACCGAGTGAAACCTGGAGCGGAGAAATAACACCTGAAGTCGAAAGTAGGCATAAAAAACTAGGAGTAACGTTCACCTGAAATAAAGCTGTTTACCGCCTGACCTGCGTATATGCACTACACATTGAGCACACATGGTTTTTGAAATCACTTTCTACGCAACCAATTTTTGCGAAAAAAAAATTCTTGACAATCTAATTTGGCAGTAAGCACATCATAAATCATAGGGCGATGGTTGTCCTTCAGAAGTCGTGTTTTTACGGAAATTCTATCCCAATCAGCTGTACCAGGGAGTCATCAACTCCTCCTTATTTCATCCTCTTAACCAATAGACACACAAAGAAATATAAGGTTACTAACCATGTAAGTGTATTAAAGAGTAATGAAAAATGTATATATCAAAACTTAATACAGAGAAATCATTAGACTTTACTAGGGCTCAATTTTTTGTGGATTTTGATCAATGGTATAAGGGTCCTCTATCCAACAATTTACGTCCTCGACGAGTCATGAAAATTGATTATTTATTATCTAAAAAATCTCTTCCACAAAATTAAATCCCCACCAACCTGTGAAAAATGAAATATTTGCAAAAATCGGCCCACACAAATTTCAATGACCTAACTAGTTTTCAGTAGGTTGTGTTTTTTCTATAACTAACATAATCGTTATAAAGTTATTCAATTCCAAGAATCCATGATTCAGCCAATAAATGTCACCTCTTCAATATCAAATTACATTCAAAACTACAATTAGAAACTACTAGTACATGTGGATAATGTAAAAAGAGTGCTGTATTGTAATTTAATAGCAGTTGAACATTCTTATTTATCAAACAATTGTGTGCGAGGAATACAGCAGTGTTTACTGCCAATTACTTCAGTCAACCCACGTATCAACCATTTATGTTATTATGGGATGTACATGTAACTTCTGGTTTGTGTAGATTGAATTTTTGGAAAGAATTCATACACAGAAGTTTATAAAACTGGTCTGTTTGTGGGCCTTTATGTGTACTGTGTAGGTTAACAATGCATTTCTCGAGTTTCTAGTGATAATATTACTGACCATAAGCATGTCTTTGGTAATCTCAGTATCCAGTTAGTCCACAGACGGGGTTGGGATGGGGGTGGGAAAAAACAAACAGAAATAAATAGATTAGGGATCAGATATCATTATCTAGTGAAGAAGATGACATTATTCACTGTGCATGGGGGTATGAAGGGACATAACTCCTACGAAAGGTCACAACCAAAGGGAGATTACTCTCTTCAGTTGACATGCTTTACACACATCAGCATACCTCTGCGTTGTAGATGCTGACATCACTGGGTCTAAAAGTGTGCGTGGACAGTTCTATCTTTGTTGGCTCCATTTCTATGGCTGACAGGAAATAAGTGATGTCTGACTGTGGCGTCACCTGGCGGCAGACCTTTAACATTTCCTTGTAACGATGGTGTTGCTCATCCGCCTGACAATTAAAAGTAAGATTACAGTCCGCTTAAAATAAAAAGTCTGCTTATAATCAAAGTCTGCTTTTAAATATAAAAAGTCAACTTATAATGGACCAATCCACACTTTCAAAAAGTTATGTCCCTTGGTTGCCATCTGTAGGGAAAAAAGTCATAGATTTCTCACAGTAGCCTTTGTAGTTTAGAAGTTTGTAACTCTGTCATTTGACGTCAAAAGTCCGTTTCTGTTGTGTTTTGAGTGCCCCAGGATGGGGCAACCTACACATTAAAAGAATAAATCAAATTCAAAGAGATTTCATCACATGCTGCCTAGAAGGGATTTATTGTGTTCATATTGACCATTGGGTTGACCCTGCAAATGGATGCTACTTTTGTAAAGTGTGGATTAGATATCGTTTATTGTAAAGTATGCTTAATATAATAAAAGGCCAATTATGATAAAAAAAATCTGCTAATAAAAAAGTCCGCTTTTAAGAAAAGTCTGCTTATAATAAAAGGTCACTTATAAAATAAAAATTCCGCTTAAAATAAAAAAGTTCACTGATGATTAAAAGTCCGCTAAAATAAGAGTTGGCTTATAACAGAAGAATGCTTGTGATAAAAATTCCGGTTGTAATAAAAAGTCTTATATAAAAGGCTGCTTATAACAAAAATTCCGCTTTTAAAAAAGTACGCTTATTATATTAGATATTGGCTTATAATAAAAGGCAACTTATGAAAAAAAAAATCCACTAAAATCCGCTTATATGAACAGTCTGCTTATAATAAAAGGCTGCTCTTACAAATGTCCAATCTGTTGTACAATGTAGCTAGATTTTAATGAAATGTATTTCCAACCACGTATACTCCCACAATATTTCTTTTCTCGTAGGAATTTACACTAAATCGTAAGAGGCTGGATAAATAAGATTACTAACAGTATCTGACGATACAGAACCACGTGGTCCCCTCAAGATGAATTCTTCAATCCCCAAGTCACACGGTATTTTGCGGCATGACAAATTAAATTCAACCTGATCAAATATCTAAGGGTGATGTTATTAGTATGGAAATGAGTAGATCAGAAGGAAGACAGTCAGCAGAATCTGCTAAATTGCTCATCACATTGAAAGAGCGCATCGAACTCCCTCGAGTCTGACAGTTATAACAGAGTTATCTCACTTTGATTGAGCTAGAGTTGTCTTTCTTACCTTGGTCAGTAACATCAGCGCGTGACTCTCCATGGCGATGTTCACAGTGTTACTCGTGTCAATGTAGATCTCCTCCAGCTCCTGTAATAAATGATGAAAAATACGTCATAGTAGGAGACTAGGGCGGGCAGCGGCTTTATTGTTGGGGGGGGGGGGGGGGGGAGGGGGGATAAGAACCTACCGACCTTTCTGATATCATAAAATATACACCACTGAATTAAAAGACATGCAAGTATTTTTAGCAAAGAATACATAACCAGAAAAGTCAATACTGTAGATTGTATATACACTGCTGCATTATTACATCGTCAGAACCCACGTACTTTCTATCGGTCTCTTAGTTCTTACAATGGTCTCGAAAAACCCGTGGTTCAAATGGTGTCTTGTGCAAAATAAAATCATTTTTTCGACTCGCATTGAGTTTTTGAAGCAAAGGATTTTTCAAAATGCCTACAGCATCACATTATTTGTTATAAATTGGTTATTTCGTATTTTGATTAAATATAATTTTCTGTTCACTTGGCGACCTTACCTCTAACACCTGTGGGACGAGGTAGTGGAACTCCTCAATGGTTCTGTTGGAAGCACACAGGTGACACAGGTATTCGTTGTGAGCGGTGTGGAATTGTTGGCGGGCCATGAAGTTAGAGCCGGTGGGTGAGGCCTTCACTGACCTCTGGTAGTTCTCCTCGGCCTGTGGGGAGACAGGGGACGGCGGTCAGAGAGAGAGAGAGAGAGAGAGTAATATTCCTTAATACATGTATTTCTTATATAAAATATTATTTGGTCATCACATAATCTGTATCAACTTGAAAAGTTATAGATGAACCATTTGTAGCATATAATTTTTTACAATTTTATTTGACCACCTCAGTCAAAATGCAAATAACTCTTAATCTGAACCCTTTATTCAGAAATTCAAATGTATAAACGTTTTTAAAAACTCAATATTTACACCCTTAGCAAATCGTATTTAATTTCTTTTTTGTTTAAGATGATTTAAAACTGTTCTTGCATTTGTGCAACGATCAGGGGAAACAATTAAAATATCTCTCTCTCTCTCTCTCTCTCTCTCTCTCTCTCTCTCTCTCTCTCTCTCTCTCTCTCTCTCTCTCTCTCTCTCTCTCTTTGGGTGTTAAAAATCGAATAAAAACACAATCAATGGATTTTGAGTAAAGGGCAAATTCGGATTTTACATCTGTGGTGCGGAAATTGTCGGACTTCTAAAGGTCAGTGATGTAGACTTGTTACTTATTCATCAGTCTTCACCACCGAGCCACACTGGAGTAATTAGATTGATTTCATAATCCAATATCTTACATAGACCAGGACAAGAGAGAGGGACAGGTGTTGAAGACGTATCAATAGCTTGATAGGAAAATACAAGCTCTCGGCAATAAAAGAAAGTTAGGGAAAATAGTTGAAATAGGACAGATTCGACAATGTAAGATTGCTGCAAAATAGTTTGATGGAGAAAAAATATACATGAACATATATATATATATATATATATATATATATATATATATATATATATATATATATATATATATATATATATATATATATATGACCTATTTCTAGGGAATGTAAGACTTAAGTGTTGGCAAAAGAATCTGTATCTGTATGACTTGTTGATAGAAAATGATGTAGAGAAGTACATGTTTGTAAAACAAATGGATATTTGCTTGCTGATAGAGAAAACTTCAGATATATAATTCTTTGATAGAGGATTTGTACGACCTGGTGATTAAAAGAAGTGCGACTCCTTCACAGATTTTCAATTCAATACATACAATTTCAAAACGAAGAATACATGCATGTAAAAATAATCTTGAATTTATTAATGGATATTGCGCTGGTTGTACAGATGTTTTTAAATACAATGGCCTAAAACTACCCCTCCCCCTAAAAAAATTAATATAATACCTTCCAAATCTCATTATTGGTCAGAAAGTTTGATGATGTTCATGCAAAAAAATAATGTAAATTTATAGAATTCATAAATGTAATTTGTAAGTGCGTTCTAAATTCAGTGTGTAATCGATAATATTTGTGTTTTAGTATTAATGATGACATTTAGAAAGTTTGACTTCACACATATATAAATTATTACTCGACGAAATAGTCTTTCTATACTACGTTACATAGTTATGTGCCTACACGCTTGATGAATCATTAATAGATTTGAAATCATTGACATTGATTTAAAAAGCGCCTTGTTTTGATATCGCCATTCAGGATCTGTTTTATTTGTTAATTTTTCAATTCTGTTGAAAGATTGAAAATTTTGCAAAAAAATTACTAGTATCGCCGTTATTAAACTGGATCTGTCTTGCGGGGGCTGTTTTTAACAAATAAGATAAATTAACATTTTCAATTATTTTACATCTTGTTTCTCTATAAATCACTAAGAAGAGGAAATGTACAGTTTAAAAGTTGGAAAACAATTGTCTATTCCTTGGAAAACGTTCAGAAAAAGACAAATTGTATTAATAATTGTCAACAGATACGCATAGCAACATTTGTCGACTTTATGATAGAAAACATATGTGAATTGTTCATAGATAAAATGTAGGGTAACTTATTTATGGAGAATGTTAAGGACATGATGACAGAAACAGGTACAACTGTTTCCTAATGAATTACTGAGTGTAAATAGACGAGTGACGAGAACTTTTATATGCGTTGTGCTTGTGTCATATTGTAAATTTTTGAAACTGAGTTGTTGTAAATACAGAATTAACAATATGAGACTATTTAACGAGCGGTGAGCTTAGATGACATTATTTGATCAAATACATGTACACTCTATTTCTTGGTACAACGAATAGCTGACAGAAACACAGAAGACATAATTGACCTTATGATAAAGTTGATTGGCGTTCAAAGAACTCGTTATGATCTTAGTTGATAATAGCACTATCAATTTTGTTATGAAAAACAAGACATGCGACTTAATACAGCTTCCATTGATGCCTTAAGACAACTGTTGTAGATCGCAGTGCTAAGTTTATGTATATACAACCTGATACGACAGTGCAGTCACCTGATAGAAATACATCCGATATGATACGATCGTTGAAGATACATAAGACTTGGAACGACATTGTTTTATAGGAATACACAAGTAGAAACATACCAGACAGCTTCAAGTAACGTATCGGACGGTTTGTAGGACAATAAGAGACTGACTTGACCCGGTTTAACAAAAGATGACGTCACAATTACTCACGACTTGTAGGTCGTGCTCCACTTTGTCCATGGTCTCCTCCAGCTGGTCTCGGTAGCCGTTCAGTTTGTGGGTCTGGGTTTGTTTGTGGACGGCCACCTCCTCCAGGGGACGGTACACGTTCTTCCTTAGGAGCACCGCTACGTCCATGTGTGCCTGGGGAACGGAGATAATCGGTGTCATTTTACATCATACAGTACTAAAAGCTACACCTGATAAGAGGACATATCCCCTGGGTATATGTACTAGTCAACTATGTTGAAGGACAAACTTCTCTACAGAAAGTCATTTTAAGTTGCAGGATTTGTCTTTTTTTCATCAATAAATTATCTGCTGGTATTTGCTCCAATTCATGTAGATTATCAGTGTTTGGGATATTGGCTTTGCACATTTTCAGTTTAACCCGTGTTCAGTTTAAGCGATGCATGTGTTCAGTTTTACCTGTGTGAATAGTGGTACCCGTGTTTTTCAGTTTTACCTGTGTCGTTAGATTTACTTGTGTGATCAGTTTTACCTGTCTGATAAGTTTTACTTATGTGTTCAGTTTAACATGTGTGTTCAATTTTACCTATATGTATAGTTTTACTTGTATGTTTGGTTTTACTTGTGATTAGTTGTACCTGTGTGATTAGTTTTAGCTGTGTTTTCGGGTTTACCTGCTTGTTCAGTTTAACTTATGTGTTCAGTTTTACCTTTATGTTTAGTTTTACCTGTGTAATTGGTTTCACCTATGTGATTAGTTTTAGCTGTGTGATTAGTTTTAGCTGTGTTTTCGGGTTTACCTGCTTGTTCAGTTTAACTTATGTGTTCAGTTTTACCTTTATGTCTAGTTTTACCTGTGTAATTGGTTTTACCTATGCGATTTGTTTTACCTGTGTGATAAATTTTATTTATGTGTTCAGTTTTACCTGCGTGATTAGTGTTACCTGTGTTTTTGGGTTTACCTGCTTGTTCAGTTTTACCTGTATGTTCAGATTTACCTGTGTGATCAGTTTAACCTGTTTATTTAGTTTTACTTGTGTAACTAGTTATACGTGTTTGATAAGTTTTACTTATGTGTTTAGTTTTACCTGTGTGACTAGTTTTACCTATGTGATTGGTTTTACCTGTGTGATTAGTTTTACCTGTGTGATTAGTTTTAGTTGTGTTTTCGGGTTTACCTGCTTGTTCAGTTTTACCTATGTGTTTTTGTGTTCATTTTTATCTGTATTTTCAGTTTTTCCTGTGTGATTAGTTTTATCTATGTGATTATAGTTTTACCTGTGTGATAAGTTTCACCTGTATGACTAGTTTTACCTGTGCGTCGTTTTCCGTCCCGTACAGGAGACATTCCCAGGCGGACAGGATCGTGGAAGGTGTGTCCGTGGGTCTGTGTGTTTAAGACACCAAAACAACATTTTAGACATAATCAACCGTCAATAATGATCAATTATTGTAACTTGTCAATATCTTTAATCAGAGTGGTGTCCCTTGATCATACAGACCGATGTTTTGATTCCCACCCAACTAACCACAATGTTCCGAAATTTGGATCCAGAAATAAAGAAAAATAGATAAAAAGTTGTAATTGCATAACTTAAAAATTGTCTTGCATGCTATAACCTTTATGTTATAATATTCCCTTGTCTGTCATTTGATTTCATTTTGACTATGCCAACAAGGTGACGTCAATAAACCATTAAATTGAGTTAAAAACTCAACTCAACTCTCTCTCTCTCTCTCTCTCTCTCTCTCTCTCACCTATCATGATTGAGATCACTGTACTTGGCTTTGAATGCTGAAATGATTGTCTGTATGTCTTTGGCAAACTGTTCATACACTGCCGCCATCTGCCGGGCGAAATCAGATACTGAAACAAAACAAGCAACAAACCGACTATAATCGGAGAGACAGATATTTTCTAAAGTTCTGTAATTTTTTTTACAAGATCACCAGATCGCGGGACATTTTTGTCACCGTCTTTCATCAGAACCTTATGTTTTTGCAGATTTTTATTACATTTAGATGCATAATATATTACATGTATGAGCGAGAGTAAACATGTGTTACGTCTCAATTATTGCAATAAGAATAGACGCTAAGTATCTATATTGATGTAACGCATTTAATTCTAAGTGAATGCATTATTCCACAACAGTTGGTGATTTTTCTCTTTTATAGAATTGGGGGAGGGGGGGGGGTGCGCTTTACTTGTGTATCTCAGGGTCTGGTGCGCGTTCGAATTCTTTTTCCGAATTTACTCTCCATGGATATGGAATATTTTCACATAGAGAGAAAAATTTTCAGAAATAAATACCAAATTGATTGATATTGATATCAGGCACGTAGCATCAGGGGGGGCCAGGGGGGGCCTGGCCCCCCCACTTTTTCTCGCAGCAACGAATTTTTTAAAATTTACATATAAAAAAATGAATTATAATGGAGTTGGCCCCCCCACTTTTTTGGAAGTTAGTAAAAAATTGATATGAAAATTAGGAAATGAGTACTCAAATTGAAGGTACCCCCCCCCCCCCTCCCCCAAAAGAATTAGGAATTTCATGATTTGGAAGTATAGTTGAGTCTACCCCCCCCCCCCCCCCCCCCCCCCCACGGATTAGGATTTTGAAGATTTTTGGAAACTTTAAATTTCCCTTATTATTATAATTTTTTTTTTTTTGGCTTGTCAAGATTTTTTGGATGGGTCTGGCCCCCCCACTTTCAAAAACGATGCTACGTGCCTGGATATAACACACCAAGTGAACCTGTGCTAAGATTAATGGCGAGTTCCTCAATCACATTCTTACGATATTTCCAGTCACAGCATTACTGAAGCCTTATGATGATACAACGTAATGATCCACTGAATTAGGGGGATCAAAACACAGGAATTTGTTGATTCTACTCGGAGGAAGAGAGACCCCGGGCTTTGCTAAATGTTTCTACAAGTGCATAACATATACTGCCCCCAATAATTGTATTAAACTCATTGCCGTGGTAGAACATAATAATTAGCAAAATGATATACTAAAGTTATGCTTCAGAGGGTTTTAAGTGCATAAGGAAACTACCTTAAACCCTTAAAAATCATTGTGAGAAAATGAAGAATTGCTTTTCTGGTATAGTACGGGCTAATGGCTCTTGGATTATTTAAAAGTATGTGGAATGCTTGCGCTAAAAACCTAAAAAAAAAACGAGTAATTCCGCAAAAATTGCATATAATGGTCTACTGACTTTAAAACGGTTTCTGTGAATGTCAATGTCATAACTTTTAAGTGCTTTTATGAAAATCAATACGGCTGATTGGAAACGTCCGGAGTGAGTAGGGGGACACGTATACCTGTCCATTGTTCACCTGTGCGTGACCTATATCACTCACTCCCACCGGAGGACCAATTTAACAGTCCATGACTTCATCACAATGAAATACAATAAAACTTGTTTTGCTGACAAGGAAAAACAATGGGAGTTTGTATCCACTGCGTCGGTGTGTATTTTAATTTCGTTACAGAGATAGCTGGGCTTACAAAGGGTGCTCAAAACACCACTTAAAAACTTGGGGGTGGGGGCGGGGGACCAATATTTACAGTACCGTAATTAACGCTTCTTCCTCATCCCGCCCCCGAATCAAAGTGAATGGAACGATGGATTTTGATAACCATAGTGAAGAAATTGGTTTTATGTTTCGCTCTGATCAATTTATAAATCATTGCTCACTCTCGAAATGAATATGTGTGCTTTGTTGTGAGTTGGCGCCAGAAGTGGCCCGCCATTTTATACCCTATTAAAACTCACTGTGTAAATTGTAGGAGGATGGAATGCAAATATTGACTTACACCGGAGAATCTGGAGAGACACCTGATAAGCCAGGGACTATACCCAGGGCTGGAAATAACCCAGACATTGTAATAGGAACCTAAACCAGGGCACTGAATGAAATCCAGAATTTGACTGACGTCATCAATTACGTTATAATCAGACTCCTGATATAGTATACAAAATACAATCAAACATTACGTTGTTAATTTTGATATAAACATTGAAAGCAATCAAACATTCGTTTTTTCAATGCATTACTGTCAATATTTATAAATACATCTACGCTTGTTCAATAATTTAACCATTTTAATATTACTATGCATACAATGTACTTCAAATTCTACCTATCACACGGACTTGCAGTTGTCAATTGTTATACATGGAAAGAACCTCGTAAGTTGTTAAAGATTGTGTTAGAACTATTTGTATATGTTTATGCACTAAAATTCCAACCAAACATTCGTTATACATGTATATGTATTAACACAAAGTTAATTCAAAATATGCAAGTATAATAAATTGTTGTCTAGCTCAATATACATGTACGAGAATCATTTTTGATCAATCATTTTTTGTCCTCTACTTGTGTTCTGAAGATTTAAATAATTTTCTGTAGTTTCATTTTTCATGAATACCAAAGACTCAGCGATCTGTTACTTATATACTCCTTTCAATCATACAGCTCTTTCCATCTTATTTTTCTGTATATTGTGCATATTGTTTTATTTACATACAATCATACAGTTGTACGATCATTTTGTTGTCCGTTAAGGACCCCTATTTGATCAATAATTTTGATTTGAATCTGAAATGTAACTGCAAAAAGCATAAATAATAAAATATACATGCATTCAAATCATTTATCAATCTCTTCATTTTTATTTTTTTTTTATTATCTGCATTCCCACTGGAGCATACTGAATTACGATGATCAATAATTTGTAAATTATTGATTACTCGAATCTATACCAAGGCTGCACTTACTTAGGAATTTGTAGACAGAGTATTTTTTCCTCTAATTAGATAATTAATTATTTTCATTGTTTTAAAATTCCGCTTTGTTGGTTCTGATACTTAAAACTAGGCCAATGATTTTTATTGGTTATTCAAAAAAACCCCAAAAAAACAAAACCCACAAAAAAACCCCACAAAAACAAAACAAAACAAAACAAAAAACTGAAAACGTCGAAAATATTGCTTTTATGTCGGTCTTACGGATCATCGCAGTCCCCTCTGGAGAGTTATAGGAACATGGCCGGCCTACCATTCTAATTTCAACTTTTTTCCCACCAGTGCCGACGCATTGATCTGTAATCTTTAAGTGCTACCAAAGAACAATGAAGAGCACAAACAGTAAACTTTTCAGGACAAATCTATGTTTTAAAATCAATTTTAAAAATTTGGCATTGTCTGCCAAACAAAGCGGTTTGTTGGTCCGGACCCGGTCCGGTTTTTCTTAATAAAGGACCTCTCTGTATCATTTCTTTGCGATGCCATAAGTTAAAGCGAAACGAACATACTGCCCTAGAGGTCAAAGAGTGAGTATATGAGAGAGAGAGAGAGAGAGAGAGAGAGAGAGAGAGAGAGAGAGAGAGAGATCTCCTTATATAAGCATTGATTTTGTTCCTATGGTATGTATTTGACAGATGCCGCCCCTCCAATCTTCATAACAAAAATCACTGCTTACGAGGATTTTCGTAGTTTTTCATTTTCGTTTTTGCGCAATGCTTAATTTGATACGAATAATTTTCATATAGATTCTTACACTGTAAATAATAAATTTGATATCCATAGGATATTAATTTACGCACGCTTTATCATAATATGATATCACACAATTGTGTCGACAGGGTATGAATGTTTCAATCGATAGAGGGATATAAATGGTAGAACCACGTCCGGTCCTATGTACCGAAGTTTTGGAACTCCAAAGTATTTAAATCTTACATTCACCAGAACTTCATCAACTAATACAAAATCATGATTTCCTCCCATAAGTCCAAATTACAATAGATCTACTTCCCCCTCCCCTCGTTTTGCTTCCGGCGGCGGACCAATGACGTCACGGCTGGTAA